>NC_091029.1:10292062-10604489 GCF_041296385.1 Aphelocoma coerulescens | reverse complement strand
AGTCGTGCCAGCTCATGGTCCAAGAGGTTCTGGTACATATGTACTTACAGGAGCATCTTCACAATTGTCTGTTGGGCACAGGGAAAGCAAAAGCCAGTGTTTACCCTACACACCCTCTCAGTGCCTGGTAGCTGACAAGCTCTCAGCCAACACAGTCCAAGACCTGGCTGTCAGACTTGTTGTGTCTCTAAATTGCCCATGCCATTTCCTAGCATTTTGCAGTGCAACCCGGCCCTGCACATGTTGATGGTAAAGCACTGGGCAGAGTGTGCAGAGCTGCATCCAGGCTGCTGGCCCAGCACTGCTGCAAAAAAAAAGGCTTGAATGAGCACACTGTGCTGCCATAGAAGAGAAAAGAGGAGTTGCTGTAATTATATTTTATCTTACTAATAAGGCGTCAAGGTGTGATAGTGCACATCCTTTTCCCCTTGAATCCTTCTCTGAGAGAAAGCTGCGTTCACAGCAGCCAGAGAGTTTTGTAAATGTTCACAGGCAGGGCCAGCTGAGATGAAGCTGAACCAGGAAAGTACAAGCAAGGAAAGAGGTTTGTAAAAGCAGAGTCTTATAAACCTGTCGAGCTTGTCCACTGGAGTGCCGGTGCCCCCCAAGCCGCAGTAGCAGCCATAGTCAGCGAAGTCCAGCAGTGGGTAGCTGCCTGGCAGGGTGCATTTGATCATTTTGCGGAACAGCCACACAGCCCGGGGCGAGACCTCAGGGCTAGCTGCGCCCACTGGGGAGAGACACAGAGAGTGCTTAGTGTCAGGTTCAGGGTTACCAGTGCGAGGGGCAAGGGCACTTACACACCTGACAGCAGGAAAAGCAGGGCCAGGAACTTCATTCTCGCAGCACTCGACACAGAGACTGCTGCTAAGGGAAATGAGTCTTTATACAACAGGCTCACCTTGACATGGGTGTGATATAAACCAGCCAATATTTATGTTACTAAATGCAGACTTCTTCCATCAGAGGCTGTGGGCGGCAGGTTGTGGCGTGACCAGTTGAAGGCCAATTGAGTTAAATCCATGAAAGCCAGAAAGGCAAATATTTGCTCTCTAGATTTTTACTATTAAATTCTTGTAGTGCTACTATTAGAAGTCAGCCTGAAAGACCTGGATATTTTTAAGGGCTCTTTACTAAAAAATAATGGCAGTGTGGTAGTTAAGTTGGATGTTTCTGGCACACTAATTAAGCACCTGCCACTAATGCTTGCATCCTCTTTTTACAGTATCCCACTTATCATTAATCCTGTATCTCTCCATGGGTTCTCTTGGCGTAATGCAGAGAATAAGGTACAGGTTGTCCACTCACATCAAATGACCATTTGGCATGAGCTGAACTGAAAAAAAATCAAGCTGTTCTTTACTTTAAAACCACAGAGAAGGAGGTACTACTAGGCAAGAAGCAGGAGCCAGGTGATCTGGAAAACTTCTCTATTTGGCATAAACAAGGAGTAGTATGTGGTTTTATGTGGCCTTAAGCAATTTACACTGGAAATGAACCAGGCTTAGAAGTTTCAACATACACAGCAGACTTCAGTAACTTAGAGCAGTTTCTCTTTCTCCAACACCAATGCAGAACCCAGTTAAGAACCTTTGGTCCTCTATGCCAAGGGATGAGTTGGGAACCTTGAAAGAAGTTAAAAAAAATGGGTAAGAAAAAGCTTCCTGGAATCAGCCTTGGGTAAGTAAAAACATTGCACTCATATTTAGATCCCAGAGGCTCTGGCATTTTCAGGGCTACAGGTTTGGCATTTTTACACACTCAAGATACAGTTCCTAGATGTGTTTGTCAAGTCTGTGTTGATTTCCAAAGCACCAAACTAGCCCTCAGCTTTTAAGAGCAGAGGAGGAGGCAAAGGCCACCTTTCTGCAACAGCCCAATATACCAGAGTGCTCATGCAGGAAACTTTAGGCTCACCACCCACCAGTAGGTTCCAAAAGGAGTGATGAGGACACCTTCCTCCTCATAGGGTCTGAAACTACACCAGGGTACCCACAGTACCCACTGGATGTTGACATACCTGTAGGACATCTAGGTAAAGCTAGACATGGTGCTGAACAACCAGATCAATTCCAACCTTTTTGATCTCTTCAACCGCTCCCATTCTGGGGCTCTCCACTCATGGGTTACCTACAGCCAAACGGATGCTGAGTTGCAGATTTAAGATTCTCAGTGTTCTAACAGAGTATTGAACAAACATTAAAGGCTGATGTAAAGGACAGTCTGTATGCACAGTTAGTTCAGAAAAAATAATTTAGTCTTTGATCTGTGGGCAAATCTGCCAACTTTCCCTTCAATATCTACTTAAGTGCTGTCTTCTATGCTTTTACCATTAAAAAAAAAAAAGTTTTTGTACCTATGAAACTTAGGAATCTGTGGTTCCTTTTTCCTCTTTTCTCAGTATCTGATGTATTACTGATGTTTGCTATAAAATTTCCAGTCAAGTGGCCTTTTAAAATCAGAAATCCACAACTTCCTACATTTTTAGTTCAACAAAAGGATCACCAAGTGTGGGAAAGCAAGCATGTGAGCATTACAAGAGTGCCTCATGAGAAAAATCCCAGCAGGGTAAAGATTTTTTCACCGATGCCATTTTTGGTTTCCCCCAACCTGTGCTGTATACAAAGCCACTGGTCCTCAGTACACTTGTGAGCGCATTTCAACCTCTTAACTGGTTCCAACTTACAGGCTTAAGCCTTAAATTATTTTTAAGACTTTTTTATAAGCCCCATTGCAGAGTTCCCTACTATTCTACACTGTTAAAATTCTCCTTTCTCTCTTTTGTCTGTTAAGGACTTTACTTCCCATCTCCACATTTTACTTTCTTACATCTAGCTTCCTTGGTCCACCACAGTCAATTGAATCCAGGGTATGAGCCAAACTTCTAAGCACCACATTATCTCATTTTCTGAACCTACAAATACTTAAACAAAACCTCTGTAATGTAAAGAGACACAATCTCTACTAAAAAACCAGATCTGCCTCACATTATAAACCGGGCCACTGCCGAAGTGGGGGAGCAGAACAGTGAGTAAGAGACCTGCCTGGGGCTTTTATCCTTGAGGTGGGATGCAACTCCTGCCAAGTCTAAGTTCACCTGAAATCTCCCCCACTGGAAAACCTCGCACCCCCAAATAATGACAGAGAAGGACAGTTTTCAAATAATTTATTAGGAATTTAAAACTGAAATCTGGAAAAAGGGTTACAGGTGTGGAGAGAACAAACATTGGAGTGTAATAACTTACTGGCTTAAAAACACAGCTTTATTTCTTTTAAAAAAATGCCCACCCTGAAACCAGAGCCCCAGCCTCCAGGCAGTGGCTAGAGAGTGACTCACAGCCCAGCAGCAGCACAGCTGGCCCGGGATGTCTGGAGGGGGCACAGAAGCAGCTCAGCGCATACACCAAGAGGGAGGAAAGCGCTGTCTGCAGACCCAAATTTGAAGTATATAGAATAAAAATAAACCCAATAAAATGCAGCTCTTCTTTAATTAGGAAATATTTAAAAAAACAGACATACAGACTCTTGTCTCAGTAACAAAAATTATTGCTTTGTGTTTTCAGTACTGATCTGTTAAGTACCTTCTTAACTGAACAGAACTCTCCAAACGCATCGCTCAGGTCAGGACAAATTCCAGCAGACGGGGGAGAGATGGAAACGAAGAAGGGCCCCAAGGGCCCTCCCAGTCCTTTTCTAAATGCCCATCTCCTTTATAGGGGCTCAGTTTGGGGGAAGAGAGGGAATGATTTTTAAACTTAAGATGAAGCTGTTATTTCCCTGGGAAAAGAGTTTGGCTGCATCTTAATAAAAGGCTTAATCACCCCCCTTAACAAGGTCTTTGGTTCACTGAAATCCAGACCCAAACCTGCCCTGTGTACTCCTGCTGGAGGCCTCCCCTGGCAGAGTGCTGGTTAGCAGGGGCCTGGATCATACCAGGGGAAGCCCCAGCAGGTTCTGGAGAAGGGACCAGATCACCCGCACAGGACAACGGACAAATTCCCACAGTCTTCAGAACACAGAGTAAAGCAAACGGGAAGCTGCAATTCTATAATTCATATAATCCCTGAGAAGCCCTTAACCCGCCCCCAAATCACCACCCTAATGCTTTTCTCCCCTGTTAATGAATCCCCATCCCAGAGCCCTGCCCTTCAGAGAACGACTACCCAAATCTCCCCCTGGCTGACACCCCTTCCGATACCCTCATCTGCGGAGGAGGATCCCCTTTCTCAGGAAATCTTGACGCAAGCGATATTGTTTGGAGAGTGAATTCCTTTCGAAGTAACCAAGACAAGCAATGGCAACAAAGCCCTTTCCCTAAGCCAGCCCAGAGCCGGCGCTACAGAGCCCAGGGATGGAGTCTGTACATCGAGCAATTCAAAGCAGCTTTAACCCGCTCAGCAAAACAGCCGATGGCTGGTACATTTCACTTCCGCCCGCCCCCCCCGCCCCCCTTTCATCTCATCTTACAGTAAAAGGTGTACAAAAAAAGAACAAAGTCCTGTCAGGATTCTGCTGGAGAGTATTGCTCACGCTGTGGCACCAAGTCCAGGACCTGGAGCGGCTCCTTGGAGCCAGGCTGCAGGCAGCAGCCAGGTTCAGCTCACAATATTTACATATTATACAGGAGGAAAAGAAAACCCCACATAAAACTAAACCTAGGAAAAAAAAAATCTTTCAGCTGTAAGGATAGTGTTTTTCACTTAGCAAAATATACATTTGTTTTGTTCCATAGCGATGTCCAACATTTTCGGATCCTTGGAGTTTCACACTTTTCAAAGCCTCACATTTACAAAACAGAAACAATTAAAAACAGTTTCTTTAAAAAAAATAGAAATACAGCAGTTCCTCTCAGCCTTTGCTCTCTGTCTCTTTCTTCCCTTCAGAACTGCATTCTTGTTACATACCGTGCTTTAAAAACACTGACAACAACAACAGTTGAAAATATTCAAAACAGTTTCAAAGCCAAATAAAAATACTCCTCAATGAAAACTACCTAACACAATCACAAAGCCAATTCATAAAATATGTCTACTAGCTCGGGAAAGAGCAAACAACAAAAAGAAGGGGCAGCCCCCAAAAACAATAAAAAAATAAAATAAAAAAATAAAACTAACAGCTAATAAAATAAATAAAAGAAGAATCAGTGGGCTGGGGGCAGGGAGGGGGAAGCGTAAACCGTCGGTGGTTAGTAACAAAGCGAGATGATCTCCTCAGGTTCAGTCCAGTGTGGTCTGGTCAAAGGGAGAGATCGGGCAGGGTGGCAGGAGCCTGGCAGCCAGCCAGCAGTGTGCAGTTTGATTCAAGAGAAAGGTAACCTTGGCTCATCCCCCGAGGCTCACCAGATCCTCCAGCCGCTCGCTGTCCTCGGTTAGGTCACTGGGGAATCTACAGGACACAGCAGGAGAGGGAAGGGACAGGATCTAGAACAACCACAGCTTTCCTCCTGGGGTTTTCTTCCTGTGTGATCTGACAGTGATCTCAATACCCAAACTTTGCCCCAACACAGTCTTGCTCTGCACATCACTGGGACAGGGCATGGGAGAGACGTTTCCATCTTTAATGGCAACATGCAGGCCTGGGAAACAAGGTCCCACATACCATGTGGCCTGGCCCGTGGGAGGGCTGGGACATAGCAGGGTTCAGCCATTTTCCCAGCACTCAGCTCAGTGCAGCTCTGCCAGGCTGTCATGGGCTCCTGTCCATGGACACTGTTCCCTCCAGTTTTTGCCCTTCTTTTTGAAAAGCTGGTTGTTGAATTTATTTTAAATTTCAAGCCAGCTAACTTCAGTCATATTTGTAAAGCAAACAAAGACTATCCACCAGTTCCCTCTCAGCCCATCCAAGGACCAAAACTAGAACTAATCAGACTTTCCTTCTGCCCTTCCCCCAGGCAGGAGATGAAAAACCTCCCTTCCCAGAGACTGGTCTCAGCAGCAGTGAGAAGAACCAGCTGCATGGTGGAGGCTTCCCCAGCCACACAGAAGAGCCAAGCTTTTCTCTTAGGATCACCACTGGGTTGTGACTCTGGCCAACCCTGCAGATGTCTTCTCTTTTTGTCAGTGCTTCATTTTCTTCCTCTTTGTGCCAGACACTAAGACACTCTCCACTCCCAGCCTGGGGAGCATTCAGTAGGAACCCAACCTGCCAAGCCTCTGGTGCAGGAGAGAGCCCCAGGCTGGCCACAGGACTCCTCCCACTGACTGGGCCAGGCCATGGAGCCTCACAGCAACATCCACAGCTTCAGCTGAGAGCCCGAGCACAGGGGTCAGCTCAGAACCTCACTCCTCTCTCTACCTGCTCCTGTTCAAAGCTCTCTTACCTCCTGCCTCCTTGGTCCCCAGCTTCAGTGATACCCATTGGTAAAAGCTGTTGCAATCAAGGGACCCTGTGAAGAAAGAGTTAAAACCCCACTCTTAAACAAAAGAAAAGTGAAGAAGAATTACTAACACGACAAATTCAGTCATGACCCAGATGACAGAGAAACTATTTTCAGTTGGAGGTGCCAGGTCTAAAGAGCACATCACCCTGCAGGATGCTGTGTCAGGGCCAAGACAGACTCTTGGAAAGCCTGAGCTAGATCTGGGAAAGGTCTGGAGATCAGGACCTTGAGTGGTGATCAGGCAGAACCAGCAGAAATCAAGGATGTGAACTCCAAGTGAGCCACTGCACTCTGCACAGTCTGTCTTTGGTCTGGGGCTCAGCAGTGGCACAGCCAATGCTGCAGTGGGTGGTATTTCATAACCAGAAATCAGGCTGTAGGCTGTAGGCTGAGGGGGCTGCCCACTGCTGCTCACCTCCCTCACCATGTGGAGACACAACCCACTCCCCATCTCCCTCCCCCCCCAGAGGGCACAGGGAGCACTCACCCCTAGGCTGTGTCCAAAGCCGGTGCTTGGGGCTGGACTGGCAGCGCTGATGTAACTGCTAACCCCTGAGTCCTGGTTGGCGGCTCCATAAAGCTCTGCCATCGGCCCGGGACTGGTGGTGCCCAGAAACCCACCGGTGCGACTGGGGGTGGAACCTACAGCAGGCAGCAGAACTACATAGTGAAGATCCCAAAAATGCAACCCCATCCCACCCCCCTCCCGCAGCCCCTTGGCAAACCTCCGTGACAAGACCCCCCGCTAGGGAGAAAGTGGAGTTACCTGTCCCTCGCACCACGGCCGCTGCAGCCGCTGCTGCTGCCATTGGTCCATATGCAGTGAGGGGGATTGCTGGAAAAGAAGGAATAGGCATCTCAGGAGCATTGTAGCTACATGGGAAACTCCTTGAAGGCAGCCTTCATTTCCCACCGCAAAATACTGGGCCCACACATACATACTGGCTTAGTGCACCGAGGACATCCAAGGATGACAACAGGAAAATGCATAGCCCTGAATTTATCAGTGTTCTTTTGCACTGCCAGCATCCAGTGGAATGCACGAGCCATGCTCTGTCAAGCCCACACCCCAGAGCAGCCAAAGGCATGGTATGGAAGAGCTGAATGAGAAGTGGGCAATTTCAGATGTATGCTGTCACTACTAAGCTTGCAAGATGCAGTTAATCTGAAGCTACGGATCCAGATTTTGGCAGTAAATGTGGAGAATCGGAAAAGCTCAGGGACAGAAGCTTAACATCCTGAGGCTCAGCCCTTCCTCTGTCTCTTGGTAATATTCTTGAATAACAGCCTCTTTCTATTCTTTAATAGCCTCTTTCTCCCTATTTCTTTGCTCAAGATGTACCATCCTCCTCACACAGAGTTTTGCTCCTGAATTGCTCAAAACCTCATTGTTCATTGTAGAAAAGCAGGAAACATATACCTAGGGAGCAGGAACTAGAAATGGCTTAATTAAAACAGTTAAGTCTTAATTTATATGTAGCAGTTCTAATTCCCAACTCTACTGCCACAGGCATTCAGCCCTCGGGGCAGAAGGCATCTAGCCAGTATGTTTCTCTTTGCCCTTAAAATGACTGGGTCAGCATTTCATGCTTGAATGTGAAATTCACTGTGATTCTGTTTAGAGCACCATAAAAAGAGGTCAGAACAAATCAATCACGTTAAGGCTGAAAGCCAGACTAGCTTATGAGGGAATATTTAGTAGCAGGCACCAGCCTGTTACAAGCAAACGTCATAGGAGGCTTCTATCTGGGTTAGTTGCTCATTACAGACCCTGGGCCAATGCAAGCATGTTGCTGCTTCACATCACCCCCAAAGATGCTGTTCTGGGAAAGAAAGGCTGCTGGCAGCCACTCTCCTGCCCCATCCCTGCTGCAAGTCCCTAACACACGAGTGAATGTGGTTTTACTGAGAAAGGAGGTGAGGTCTTCTCAAAAGCTCCAGTTCTTTTTCCAAGAAAAACCCTTCTTGCCTTTGCAGTCTTACGTACTGAGACACCAGGTTTGTGTTGCAGTGACAAAGCACCTGTGCGTGCATCCCTGGCTGTGCCATCCCCTCCATTTGGTTCCCCTTGCCAAGCCACAAAGTGCAGCCCATGTGTGCTGCAGCCACTTGAAGGCACAAGGGCCCTCGAGCACACAGCTCGCTGCGCCTTCATGGGAGCGGGGGCCCTGCCCTCTGTGGGGCCAACTCCAGCCTATACATGGGAATCGCAGCCGTGGCCCAGCCAAGCGGCTGCGCAGGGCCTGTTTAACAGGAGGTAAGCGTATCGAGGAGGGAAGAATGCCATGATCTCCAGCTGGTATTTCAGAGAGACACTCAGGACTGTAAGCTAATGTGGCATCCAGCCAGGACAGCAGCATTAATAACTTCTTGTTGTGCAAAGCCCTGGTGCACCCTGGCTACCAGTGACAGACAGGTGAGTCACCTCTGCTAGGGAAAGGCACAGGACAGCCGGGGGTGGACATGAAGGGAAAAACACTTCTGCCAAGTCACCAACATTCCTCTACAAATGTGATGGGTTTTGCAGAAAAACACACATGTAAATAAACAACTGGACCCCCCCATCTGCTTTGCTTGCTAATCAGAAGGCTCAAAGGTGCTTATGCAGCTGTATACATGGTGTCACGGAAGGGTTTTGTTAAGAGGGAGACAGGATTTAGTCTTCCCCTACCTCCCTCTGGGAAATTTGTTCATAGGTGGCTGCCAACCTCAGTAGAGAGTCCCTGATGATTAACATAATTTTGTGCCACAGAAACTCCCTTTGAAGCCTGTTTGTACTGCTAATTCCAGAAAAGCTTCCCAGGAAGGTTTTCCATACCCCTTTGCAGAGAAATTCAAGCCCTGAAACAGGTGGGGGGGCAAGGAAGCACTGGGAAGGAGGACCACAGAAATGAGATGGCACACAGGGAGCAGAGTGCTACACAAAGCTGCTTTTCTATGACAAAAACCATGGACAGGACAGAGCTGGGGAAAACACGGCCATGGAGGGGAGAGGAGACAGCAGGAACATCACATAGGGAGAACACACTGCACACACACTGGGAGCTGAGGATCCAGAGGGCATTTGAACTTTGAGGACACTGACAATGATCCTCTGCTCCCATTTTGTTCCACAGCTCCCTACAAGCACTGCAGAACTTTGCGAAGTCCCACCACACTCACTCCTACCTGGGAAGCCTGTGTGGGAGTAGCTGGGGAACTGCACCACCCAGAGAAGGGAAAGCATTCCCTGCAGCCCTTCCTGCCCAGGGAAATGGGATTAGAGTAACCAGGGGTGCATCTACTCCCTCTCCCTCCCCCCAGCACTCCAAATTTCATTCTTGCAACAGCTCAGGTTAAAGCCATTTGTAGACCTGTGGAAGTCACCCTGCTCTCTGCAGTTTCCATATCTGGTTTACATACAGCCTGGGGCAAGGAGCAAAAAATGAGGCAAGCAGCAGGAAAGGACCTGCATGGCCCTTTTCAGAGGCAATGCACATGGCTCTGACTGCCTCTCCATCTTTTCATCTCCAGCTTTCCAGATGAAAGAAGAAGGAAATAAGGCACATTTCCAGTCTAACTTCACGAGGCTGTGGAGCAGCAACATCACTGAAACAGCCCAAAGCCCCCTTCTGCCCTTCTAGCTTGTGAGTTTAGGAAATGAGTGGGACTGACCTGTGAGCTCAGGGAGGACGGGGGCACTCGGGAGAGGGGTCCGCTCTACACGGAACTCTAAAAACGAAATGCAAGACAGCTTAGGAACTCATCAAATGCCCCAAGGGAGACCCCGCAGAGACACAGCAGCCGGGGTCTGCTGGGGGAGCAGTCTGCAACCAGACTGTGACCAGGCCAGTGTCTTCTTTAAACTGATTTATAACTGGTGCTGAAAGGTGCTGGACTCCTGCCCTGAAGGCTGAAAGGATCCATTTATCCTTGGAATAAACGTGGCCAGGGCAGGGCAAGTTCAAGCTTCAAAGTACAGCCTCAGGTCTGCCCTGGAGCGCTACTCTGTGACCCAGCCAATCTGACCTGTCAGCGGCAAGGCTAGTGGGTGCTCAGTACGTGCCACACTCAGCCTGGCACAGGTTTACAATGAGGGACTTGAAGCCACTACAGCTGGATTCATGGAGAGCTTCCGGACAGCCAGGAGGCAACAGCAACTTTCAGCCAGTCAGCCTGGGCTCACCTCAGGCGAAGGGGAAACTTCTCATTCCCAGCCCCAATATCAAAACTTCATATATCAACCATCACACTGAGGGATGGAGTAAGGAAGGGATGCTCAGAGTTGCCACATCTCTAGAAAACAGCAATAGCACAGTGTGTCCCTTAAATGTGCTCTGCCTCATTTCCCGGCCTGGCAGAGAGCGGGAGGGAGGAGAGGCCCCACAAAGCTCTGAGCAGCTGCGGCACAGCAGGTTCCAGCCATTGATCTCAGAATCCATGTTCTGAGCACATGGCAGGGGTGGGAGCTTGAAACCACCCAGTTTGCAGGGGATCTGGCCAAGCAGATGCTTTGTGAAGGTGGTGAGTGGTCCAGGCACTGTTCACAACACAACTGCAGTGCTGCAGGCCCTGCCTTTTGCATGCCCAGGAGTTCCCTGGCACATAGGGTTTAACATTCTGTTCTACTTCCAGAGTGGTGGCAACTCTGGTAAAGAGAGAGAGACACACACAAAGGCGGTGAGACAGGCAGAGCTGCAGGGCCCTTCTGTGTCACAGCAGCAGCCCTATGGAGGAAGCCAGCAGAAATGGTGTCAGAGCAGCCTTGGGCTTTTCCTGCTACTGCAGTGTGAGGATAATCCTAATGAAGGACAGGCTGTTCCCACCTATTCCGGGCTTCTCCCATCCCCCTTCCACATCCATCTCCAATTTAAAGAAAGACCAAACAGGGGAAGAAAGGGTGAAAGGGGCAAAGCCTGGGTTATAGATCATGCCAGAGGCTCCCATCACCTGAAGGCAGACCAAAAAACAGAGCAGGGAGTTCCACTCACCCGGAAACTGGTAAGTGTAACCAGGTGCAATGCCAGTGTAACTTCGACTCGCGTAGGTGGCAGCTTGGAAGCCTGGATAACCTGGGGAAGAGAAAAGGACTCTGTTACTGCAAGCTGGCAAAGTCTGTGCCTGCAGTACCTGGCTGCTCACGAGCAGCATGACCATCCTTTGGCATTAGACAGCAGAAAGAGGGGTAACAGCAGAAGCCCCAGGAGAGTGCTGGGCAGAGCGCACAATGCATGCGAGCCTGCAGAAAAGTTTTAGCAGGCCTTTAATTTTTCCTTGCTCCAAACATGTAAGGACGTGGAGATTTCCTTCTCAAACTCACAGCTCCGCAGACTAAGGCTTTCTGATACATCAGCTGGATTCACAAACCGGAGATCAGGGTGGAGGGGGCATCTGAATGGCTGAACAGCTCTGAGTCACTTTTGCACCAGAAGGGCTGGTGAATGCAGGTACAAAGAATATTTCTTCCTGGCACAGGCAGGAGCACAACTCCTGCTGTTCTCTGGGAAGCTGACCACCTATAGGAACAAGCCTGTAAGAATGCAGAGCATTGACTCACAGATTAATATTTGATTTGAGATCTCCCAAGACATGAGTCTGGATTTCCCAGTGACTCAGTTTGAATCTTGCTGCTTTAAAATCCACATGGCTTAGAAAAGGCAAAATCCAGAACCACAGGCTGGAGATTTATTTTCCTTCAATAAGTCAAGTGAAAACATTGGTGGAAAAATGCCCTTCTGGGGGTTTTGTTCAGTGACTAACTGCTACTCAGCAGGCTTAGCACTGAGAGCCAGGCTGAGTACACCTTGCCCAGCAACACCAGCAATGATCCTGAGCAAACAGTACTCTTGGGTCTGAGCTCCAGTGAAAGTGGGAAGAGAGAGAAGCCAGGACCAACACTCACACTGGAAGGATCATGCTGACTCTCAGATCTAGGCATGAGGTTTTGTAGACCTGGAAAATGAGGCTACAAATGACTCTTTTTTTCATTTTTTAATTTTATCTGAATGCTTCTGCCTTGGGAGCATTGGTAGACATGATACCCAGCCTGCTTGTCACCAATTTCTCCTTACAAGACAGTCCCATGATAAATGTATAGCTTTCCCTGCAATACTAGATATTTGCTGTACCTGAGAGGGAGGGAACAGGGTGAAACAACACTGAACTAGAACTTTAAAGGCATTTTAACAGTCTTTAAATGGCAGAGGGGACATTTACGCAGACCACTGTTTCAAGTGGAAGCTCAGGGGCTCTTTTAATCAACTAATTCATCAGCAAGCCTGTAGAAGTATGGAAGGAAGATGCCTGGGTGCAGATTGCTCCACACTCAGCTCTGCAGTTACATCCTATTCCATATAAAAGGATTGCTGTCCATGTGCCACGGCACTGCGGGACCGTGGAGGAGCTGCCGAGAGGCAGAACTGCCCCGCAGGGGCTGTGCCCAGCCGGCCCGGCTATCGCAGGACCGGCCGGGCTGTCGCGGCAGCGGTGGCACGTTTGCAGTTTTTCCAGATGCCAGCAGAGGGCAAGTTGCGATCGCGAACAGGTCCCGGCGCCCCCGCAGCGCCGCCGGCCCCGCACGAGGAGCGCTGCCCTTGCCCACCGGGCTGCTCCCGGAATAAACCTCTAAGCTGCTGCCTGGCACGGCCGGCAGCGGGGGAGCGCGGGAGAGCTGTTCGGGGGCTTACCCAGCATGCCGATCCCCAGCATGAAGGCATCCATCCCGTAAGGCATGACTCGGGACCGCCCTCGTGCAGAGCCCGTTGGAGACATCACCTCCTTCGGCTGAGCTTTTTTACACTCAACCTGCCACAAGAAAGTAAGGATCAGGCTCGCCTGTCACAGGCTGGATCACAGGCTGTCACAGGACACGGCCAAAGAGCACAAGCAGACCAGGCTGGGCTGCCTGCATGACAGCACATCCCAGCTCCAGCCACCTCCGTCATCCCGCTCCACTGCCCTTCCCTGGCATCCCTGTCCCCAGCCTGCATGGTGCCAGCCTTCCTTCTTGCTCTGCAGCCACCACAGGCAATGGGGAGCTCAAACATTTTTCTTCTCCTCCTAGTGTTGCCCTTGATGTTCTACCTGACCCTGCACCAGGGTCTCAAAGCCTTATTTTCCTCATTTCTGAATAAAAGTAAAACCTGTCCCCTCCCAGGCCACCACGAGGTTTTGTGTAACTTCTAAACCTCCAGGCGCAGCACAATTCCTTGTTTAATTAGCTCTCCTCCTTGAGAACTCAGTATTATGCTTGTTCACCTCAATATGGTGACTTTCTTCCCCAGACTGACTGCTGTGATTTTTGGGAAAATACTCGATCTGATTCCCCAAAGCAGAGAAAATGCATCAGGACTCAAGTGCCTCACACCCGGCCCCTGTGCCACTGCCCTGCTCTCTCCCCCGCCTCTGTTCCTGCTCCCCCAGGTTCTGCCCCAGACACTCACCATTTTGTTGTTGATCTCATGGAAATGGATTTCACACACTTTTTCCACAATGTCTTCACTTTCAAATGTGACAAACCCAAATCCTAAAGAAAAAGCAAAACTCCCTGATCAGGTCAGAGCTCTCACAGTTTGAACCCTCTACTCACAGTCTTTTACTAGCAGGAGAAAAGTACAGTACAATCAGCCCTTTTGAAAACAGCTGTCACTCATCTTCCCTCTCCAGCAAATTCTGCTTTTATGCACAAGAACAGGACTGTCCTCTTACAGATTCTCCTTGCCTACTCCCCCTGTACTTCCCACCCACTCTGACCCACCCAATTGGTCTCAAAAATAGGTTGTTTTTTTTTTTTAACTTCGCTATTTGTGAGGCAAACCACATGGCTGGTAACACTGGGGAGATCTGGGCAGATGCTCACACAAAGAGTCGGTGGGGAAACCAACAGCTGCTTACCAGGACATCACCACTCTCACTAAACACACCCCACCAGCAGGAACATCCTGCAGTTCCCTCGCAGGCACTGGCCATAAAGCCTCATGTGAGCAGGCACAGAGCAGCAGTGCAGCTGCATACAGCGAGGCAGATATAGGCACAGTGATTTGCAAAGTTTCACCAAAGTAAGGTTTGTATCTAGGGTAAGACAGGACAGCATGTTCCTGGCCCCTGGCCCACGCTCACACCTCCTTTCTCTCACCAACCCCTTTGCTGACAGTTTTGGCAAAGCCCATCTCGGGTGGGCAGACTGAACTCCTCTCAGCTGACTGCAGCTGTTTCTGGAGAACTGAGGCAGGTGGGAGGATATCTTAAAGCTTGCCGTGCAAGCAAGCTGGGATTAAGCAGAGCTTTCCGCTTTCCAGAACTGGCCAATATCGTGGCGCTGTAAAATAACATTTAAAAGCAGATGGGAATCCACTGCCCAGAACCCCACCTTTTCTCCACACTGCCAGAAACACCTCCCAATAAACTCCACCATCTGTCTGTGCCCAGGTAGTTTCACAGCCTTCACCTCAACACCCACAAGCAGAGGAGTTCAGGAATTCAACAGCAAAACCCTGATGTCAAAAGCAGACCCCCACCAGGCCTGCTGTGCCCTGGGCTGAGCCCCTCACTGTTGACACAGTGGCTGGCAGCTCTCCCTGCTGCTTCCCAAACACCTAACAGCTCTGATTGGACCAGTGATTGGAAGGCACCCATGGGGGTGCCTTCCAGTCACTGGTTCCTCCATGGGTCACATGGTGGAACAGGGGTTAACGCTTCTTCCCTTTCAAGATGAAGCTGGAACAACAACCTCGGACTGCCAAGGCCTGGCAGTCAGAGTAGATTTAATGGCTTTAGAAAAAAGCAAAAATCTGAAAGGCACAGAGTGTAGCAAGAGCAGAAGGGAGAGTTCCCTCACTGCTCTGGGAGCAGAGGTGCTTGGAAGTGCTTCAAACAACCAGATAGCAGCCAGCACAGGGCTGTTACTGACCCTGACTGGGAAGAGGCTGAAGCTAAGTTTGCAGGTCAAGTTGTTGCCAATAAATCTCCAAGTTGGATGCAAGTGTCAAGCCTTGCCACCCCACCAGGTAGCTGGTCTGAGGACTCACCAGGAAGGCACGGATGCCCACGGATGGGCTGGGTCCAGATAGCACAAATAGTACAGCCTTGCTCCCATCCTGTAACCAGACTCCACCAGCAGGACTCAGGTAAGAGAAGGTGACCTGGGAGCATAAGTGGGCTCCAGGCCGAGGAAGGGGTGAGAAGCAGGCACTCTTCAGGCTCTCGTGTCAGCTTTCCCAGAGCTCACATTACTCAAGGTAAGATACACACTGCGGGCTGGAGCCACAGAGGTGAGCACACAGAGGAGGGGTCTCGTCTCACATAGCTGCAACTCGACAAGTTTACAGCACAGGAAATGCACTGGACAAAAGCTCTCTGTGCTGCAAGGGCCACTGGTAAAGGATGCAGATGCAAAAGAATGGGGCGACTGGAGGCAAGATAAAGAGCAGCTGTGACCCGCATCCCCTGCTGCTGGGATACAGACCCCTCCCTAGGCAAGGCAGGAGGCAAACTCTCTGCAGTAACCTCTCCTAGGGCCAGAAGACAGCTCTCACCTCGGTGTCGGTTGGTTGTCTTGTCAAACATCAGCATAGCATCATCCACCTGCAAAGAGAACGGCTGCAGTCAGATTATTACTGCTGCAATGAGCATCCTCCAACACAATTGTTCAGAGCTTCCCTGGCCTCCCCAAACCTGAGGGGATCAAGATGAGAAATCCTGTCCCCAAGAAGGAAACAGGGTGTGCACACATAAGCTACTACACCAGGCACTTCCCCAAACCACAACTAGCATGGTCCCGGTCCCTCCACCAGCCCGGGGCAGGTGCTGCCAAGCTGAGCCCCCTCAGCCCAGCCCCTGGCAGCAAGAGACATGGATTGTTTGCCTGTGGCTCCAGCCGGGGGCCAAGGAGCAGGGAGGGCATTGTTCCCAAATCCCGGCCTCAAAGGAGAGGAGAATCAAAGGGGGGCAGAGAAGCAAAGCTGGAGAGGGGAGAGGAATAAGGGGCCTCCCAACGGCAGGGGAAGCAGAGGTCTCAGACAACAGAGCCTGCCTGGGAAAGCTGGGAAGCACCCCCACCCCCACCCCAGAGGAGCCTTTCCTCTAAGTGAGGTTTCCCACTGCTGGAGGCCGTAATTAGAGCAAATTTACTGCAAGGCCTGAGCGGGGCTGCCTTCCCGGGGGGAGGGGCGGCCGGATCCCATCCCCCAGCCGGCCTGGGGCTGCTCTCCTTCCCGGCACATCGCCGCCTGGTGCCACTTTTCCCCCCATCTCCCCGCGGGTGTTGCCTTGCCGAGCCGCATCCGCTCCACAGGTCAGCCCGAGCAGGGTTAAAAAATACACTTCAATCCCCTCCATGTAAGCCCCAGTGTAAACCTGTCCCACTGACCCATCCCTCCTCTAATACCACTGCCTTAATCCGATTATGAAACTGGACGTGCAAGTGCTCAGGGGAGGTGGCAGCAGTCTCCGGCCAGCAGCTGCCCTGGCCCTCCTCCTTCTCCATGTGAACAGCCGTTCCCCGAGCAGCAAGCCCTGCACACCCAACTCCACAGGATTACTCCCTTGCCTCACCCAGGGAAGTATCTGTATTGCTACCTCCTCCTGAACAGTCACTGGAGAGGGTGGAGTACTGCCCATGCCCTGGCACAGGCAGCCACAGGCTTTGCCAATGGAGAGCCCAGAGCCCCAGCCAGGAAAGGGAGAGGGTCCTACCCTCAGCCCCCCAGGACAACACAGGACACCCAGCTCCACCTCACGGATGGATGGAAGGAGCCTTTCTGCCATTTCCAGTACCATCATAAGCAGACAGAGATCATATTTGATGCCCTTGGCCTTGTCTAACACATTCACTCCAGGTGACAACAAACAACCTGGCTCCCGCTCATCTCACATGCTTACCATTCTGGCTCAGCCTTCCTCAGCCAAGTAAACAAACACCTGAGAAACATGCCAAGCATCGAGGCTGGAGCCACAGGGGACATAAGCCTGGACACAGACCCGAAGCAACTCCTCAGCAACTTCCCAGGACACACAGTTAGGGAAATGGGCACTGAGGGCAGCTCCTCACACTGTCATTCCCCATTGCCACTTGTTCCTGCATCTGCACTATCTCCCTTCATGGTACAACACAACTGTGATGTGCTGGAGGGAAACCCGATGTGGTTGAAAAATAGTTCAAGAGGTTTTATTATCTGGTTTTGTTCATTTTAAAATTTAGATCCATTCCCCCATCCAGTTCACAAGAAGGCTGGAGAAATAGCTGTTCTCCTCCCCACTGGGACAAAGCTGTGACAAAGGCACTCTGAGGCAGTGCCACTCCCAGCTCACGTAGCTGGAGACCACAAACCCATCACAAGGAGAAATGGGCACAAGAAAAAAAAAGTGTCAATGAGCACAGGACCACTGCTGACTTAATCTGCCAGACCAGCCCTCCTCTCTGCAGAACCTGGGAAGCAGGAGCAACTGCAAGTGGCAGAGCCCAGTGCACATCCACACAAACCCATGGCACAGAAATATCCCAGGCAATGGCCAGGCACTGCCATAGCACTCAAGCACTCAGACAGTATATCTGCAACTGCTTCATCCCAAACCACACCGCATGTTGTGAGGAGAGCTGTAGCTTTCATTCTTCTGAGCTTTTTCCTACAGCTCTGCTTTGAGATCAGGTGTCTACCCAGCACCCCAAAATGTACTTGCCTTGCAAAAACATATTTATTTTAATACATGTACTGTATTTGACAGCTGTTTCCTGCAAAACTAAATCTTATACAGCTATGTAAGTGTGTGTGTATATATATATATATATGTGTGTGTGTGTGTGTGTGTGTGTGTATATATATATAGGTGTATATACATATATTTAACTCCGGGGCTTCAACTCTGTGTATGGCTATAACTGATGTATTTTATTGCCAATAAAACCTACACATGACCATCTTTACGTCTCCTTTCAAGGCAACCTGAGAGCTGAGTTGGGTGGTCTCAGCACACACCTGTGAGGTAAAGCAGGGCCCAGATCCCCCCTAACTCTTGCTACAGGGGATACATCTCATACCACACACAACCTGGGCAGACCCTCAAACTGAGGGACCGCATCCAGCACCCACCAAAGCTGTGCCTGCACTGACTCTACAACCACCACCAGCCATAACTGGGCAGCTATTGTGGTGGTGAAGCACCACGCCCCCCCCCCTTCCCTCCCCACCCGCCACTGCCGCGTTGGGCCTTTCCCGGCTGGGTCGCGCCGGGCCCCAACAAAGGCGGCCGCCGGCGGGGCCGTCGCGATGGCAACGCGGCCGCCATGGCAGCTGGGGCCCGGATTAGCGGCTCACAAAGCCGCCCCGCAGCGCTCGGTGCCCGCGGCCTGTGATGGGCTGCGGGAGGGCACCCAGTGGGGGCCTCCAGCACCCCAGGACAGGCAAATCGGCATTCTCGAGGGATTCATCGCATCGTTCCAATCCCGCTGCTGTGTGCAGGGACACCTTCCACCAGGTTGCTGCAAGCCCCATCCTACCTGACCTTGAACACTGGGATGGGGCAGCCACAGGTCCTCTGGGCAACCTGTGGCACGACCTCATGAACTTCACAGGGTAGAACTTTATCCTAAGATCCAATCTAAATCTACTCTCTTTCAGTTTTAAGCCATTCCCCTTTGTCCTGTCACTAAGTGCCATTGTAAATGATCACCCCCAGGAACCTGGTACCTGGAGCTAGAGGAATCGAGACAGGATGACTTGGTGCTCCCTGCTCTCTCCTCTCTAGACCCTAAGTGTTTCTATGCCTCCCCTAGATAAGAAGGAAAAAAAGAGGAGTGATTTTATTTACATGCTTTCTGTCTGGGCTAAAATGTGTTTTTCAAAAGCATCTATCCTAATTTAAAGGCCTTAAGTGGTGGCAAATCTAAGACACACTCAGGCTTGTGGCCTGAGGGTTACCTACAAACCTTCATGCAAAAGCCATCCAGCAGCCTGGACTCCCCTGTCCTCAGAAGCAAAGCATGATCTCCCCCTGAAGCCAAGATCCAAACTGAGCTTGCCACTGGATTCTCAATCACTGACTACAAATCACCCCTGGGACCCTGCCACCGTGAGCTTGAGGAATCAAGACAGGATGACTTGCTGCTCTCGGCTCTCTTCTCTCTAGGTCCTAAGTGTTTCCATGCCTTTCCTGGACAGGCAGGAGGAAAGAGGAGCAATTTTTCTCCTGACAGGTGCTAAAAAGCTGTGGAGCCACTTGGAAGAAGGGTGAACAGAGTTACAAAGCCCTTTCCTCAGAGGGCAAGTCCCCTGAAGAAATGCTTTAAAAGGGCATCCTTAACAGTTCCTTTTCACACAGTCCCAATGCAATTCCAGAAGCAGTACTGGACCCAAATGACCTGGAAAGTCTGTCTGAAAAAACATTTTCTGAGATGAGGATAACCATCACGACTGAAGCTTTAGCACCTCTCACTTAAAGGTGCCATAATCGTAAATGATCCATCCAGCCTCGGCCAAAATATCTGGGGTTTTTCAGGGGTTTAATCCCAGTCTAATATCTTTCAATTTTCCTGTTTCATTCCTTGTTATCTGCTATGGGGGAGCCAATGACATCCTCATGCAGATTTAAAAATTAATAATTTCCAATAACAGCTTGATCAGAAATGGTGGATGCACTTTCACAAGGGTAGATTTTGAAAGTTGTAAATATTCAAAGTGTTTGTGGAGATGCACATTTTCCACCTGAACTGCAAATAACCATGGCTGAGCTGGTCCTAGAAGGAATCATGGCAACATACTTGTAGTAAAGTCAGGCAGAAAAACAGTAACTGTTGAGACAGGTTCCATACGGAAAATATAAACAATTATCTAGAAACCACTCAGACATCTTGTCAAGAGACACATAGCATTAACACCCCTGTGTGGTTCTCCCAGCTACACCAACAGGACAGGCCAGTTGCAAGGAGGAGGATGCATGGACAGAGAGCCTGGCTCCAAGGAGCAGGTGTCCTGTGCCATTAAGACCCTTCTTACCCCACTCTGTAGACCACTCTCAGAACTCTGGGAATGAGACTTGGCCAAGGGGACAGAGCCTGCTCCATGCCACAGGTGAGCAGAACAACCTGTCCAGGTGTTCCTGCCTGCTCTCACACAGGCACCTGGCAAATATCAGATGAACCCCAGAATGACCATTACTGCTACAGTGTTTTCTGCTATGTGCCTGCCAGATGCAGAGCACAGAGAACCCTTTGTTCCAGAGGCACTGTTACCACAGGCCAAACTGCCTACTGCCACAAGAGAGGTGATCAGATTCCCCTTCTCCTCCCCTCCCCATCTGTTCATGGCAACCATGTTAAGTGTGAGAATTTACATAAATTGCCCTCTGATCTATGGAAGAAAATCTAAAATCCAGTTTGGAAATCCATAGCAGATTGACAAGTAGCTTTGATCCCTGAAATTTCCAGAGAGGAGCAGATTAAGGATTAATTAATTAACATTCTCCCAATCCAAAGTGAGGAAAATCATGCCCACTGTATGCACAGAAACAAGTCTTCCTTGAAAGACATTTGCCATCAGTATCTGAAGGTTCTCCCATTAGTCAGCACAGAAAACTCATTTCATACACCCAAATCAACCACCCCATTTTTCTGGCAGGAGTACATGAATACGCATTTGTAATAGACCTACAAACCCTCATAAGATCCAGCACCTCAGATACTGTGATTTTCTCTCATTGGAACAGTAACTGCCATCACCCCAATGAGATCTCAGGACCTCTCAGGCAAAGGGTCCAGAATTTGGATGTAGTATTAGATGGCAGCCCAAAGGTCAGAACCCCCCTCAGACCTTAGATCATTTTTCTTGTTTGCTTCCAGGGTATTTTTAGAGAGGAAATCTCTGGGCAAGAGCTGCCTCACAGAGAGGCCAAGCTTTCATGACCAACTCATCCACACACAATTACCTCAGGCCCATCGAGAGATGTAGACTGGTTTTAAGCACTTTCCAAGCACCCTTGGTGCTGCAACTGATTAGTGAGTCATGCAAAGACGCAATTGTGAATGTATTTCCTGCACTGCTGCTTCACCAAATGCAAAAGCATACAACAAAACCATGAGTTCAAACACCTGATTTGGGTGCAGGCCCCCATTTCTTCCAGGACCTCTGCACTTCCAATTTCTGTAAAGATCAGCTTCTCTCCTGATGACAAGCAAAAGATTGGCTGCACTAAGTTAGAGCAGAGCTCTGCTTTACCCAAAACCTCCCAAGATATCAACCAACAACAGACAACTTTGGAAGAACATAAAGATAAGGCAAGAATATTACCGTAGATCCCAGAACACCACATCCCCTTCCAAGCTATTTGTGATTTGGAGATTTTCTGAATTCAAAGGGGTGTCTGTGTATGTTAAAAGACCTTCCATGAATTTGCCCAAACATTTTGGAGCTTATGTAAATTTTAGCAACAACATCCTGTGGCAAAGATTTCACAGTTTATATATGCTCCATGAGAAAAATACTATTTGTTCTAAGCCTCCTCCTACCTTGCAATTTATATGACTTTCTCTACCACAAAACTTCATCAGACCAACTCTTGCATTAGAAAGATGATCGGAGTTTTTTTCAGTTTTGATTTGACACAAATAACCTTTCTTACAAGATCAGAGACCCAACAGTCCAAAGAAATTACTCTGATGGACAATCCCTTTTCCTCCCCAAAAACAATACAGAGCAACATTTTCCCACAGGTCAAAGTAGAAAAGGAGAAAGCTGCAACTTGAGCTCCTCTGGCATTTTCATACATGTTGAACTAGACAGAGGACTAGCTGTGCCTGAGGTGGTAGGTGCAAGACACCTTCCTCCTCTCTTTGTGTTGCAGGTTTCAGTGAGGGTGGTAGCCTGAATCTAGAGAAGCTGTTGAAGTAATTCCTTGTGCTGTCTAAAGATCTTCAACGCCATCCAACTTAAGCCAAACTACTTGGCTACACATACTGTGAATGAAAGTCTTTCCAGGACTTCTGTCCTACAGTTGAAAAAATAATCTCCTTTAGAAAGCATGTGCATGGCCTGAGCTTGCATCTCAGAGAGATTCAAGTTTTGGAACCAGAGAAGTGTTTCCTAGAGATCCCACTATGTTCAAAGTCCTTGCGGCTGCACCTGACAAACCACAGCCAGCTTGAGGTCACTTCTCAGTCTCTCTCCCTGTACTAAAAAAAAAACTTTGTATTTTCTTTCTCAGGAAAACAGCAGCCCATATATTTTAGTCAGAGTTTTGGACAGGAAAAAAAACCCAAAGTGATTCTTCTTTGAAGCAGAGACTCTCACACTGTATTTGGGATCTTCTTTGAAGCTTCACCTTTTGTGCCTGTTAAAATCAAGTATTTTGATATGAAGAACTGGGGTACCAGCCTCTCCCTTTCTTGCTTTATCACTAAGTAATACTCATGGATTTCTTTTTCACACATTTTCACCCTTCTTTTGCCACTTCCATTTAACAAAGTTGAGAGAAGGTTTTGGACACAGCAAAGAAAGAAAACAAAACAAAACAAAAATAAAGAGAAAAAGCAGAAATGCCAAAATGGAAAAATCAGATTTGGGAATTTTGTCTAATGAAATAGAAAACCATTTCCTTTGCAGCCCAACTAAACTTCCATTTTTTCCTGCTAATGGACGTAGGAGGTGTGCTGCTTCTGACCTGACACAAACCACCTTGGTAGACTTGTGAGCTGCAGTTCATGGATTTGAACTGGAGAGAACATTATGATAATCTAATTTGACCTCATCTGTTCTGCAGGCCATAGCACTTCCTCTTGTAATTCCTTCAGCATGTCCATGCTTTCTGTCTGGGCTAAAATGTGTTTTTCAAAAGCATCTATCCTAATTTAAAGGCCTTAAGTGGTGGCAAATCTAAGACACACTCAGGCTTGTGGCCTGAGGGTTACCTACAAACCTTCATGCAAAAGCCATCCAGCAGCCTGGACTCCCCTGTCCTCAGAAGCAAAGCATGATCTCCCCCTGAAGCCAAGATCCAAACTGAGCTTGCCACTGGATTCTCAATCACTGACTAACAAATCACCCCTGGGACCCTGCCACCGTGAGCTTGAGGAATCAAGACAGGATGACTTGCTGCTCTCGGCTCTCTTCTCTCTAGGTCCTAAGTGTTTCCATGCCTTTCCTGGACAGGCAGGAGGAAAGAGGAGCAATTTTTCTCCTGACAGGTGCTAAAAAGCTGTGGAGCCACTTGGAAGAAGGGTGAACAGAGTTACAAAGCCCTTTCCTCAGAGGGCAAGTCCCCTGAAGAAATGCTTTAAAAGGGCATCCTTAACAGTTCCTTTTCACACAGTCCCAATGCAATTCCAGAAGCAGTACTGGACCCAAATGACCTGGAAAGTCTGTCTGAAAAAACATTTTCTGAGATGAGGATAACCATCACGACTGAAGCTTTAGCACCTCTCACTTAAAGATGCCATAAATTGAAGAGATGAAGACCACTCATGGTGTCTGCGACACCCATGAAGGCAGGATTTTGGGAGACCTCTGAAACCTGGGAGGCCCCAGCACATCACAGAGAGCCACCAAAAGAGACTGTATCAAAATCATGTTTTCCATGAGTCACACCTGAAATTGAAGGCAACAGGCTTTTCTTAGCCCTACAAACCATACATTGGCACATTCAGAGCTCAGAAACCTAGAGCTGAAGGCTACAGAGGCTTTCCTCTGAAACGCACTTTCCTGCTGATCATGCTTATCAGCCATACCGAGCTATCTACTGGGGAGAATCTCCCAGGAAACAGTTCTCCTGGCCATGGGTGAATTATTTGAGGCTTAGCCTGGAAGATGGCTACAGGCCAGGAACAATGCTTTACACAAGAGCTCTGAGGAGTCTGTCATCTGAAGTGAACAGATGAGTCAGAAAACTCCCCCAAAACCATCAAGTCAATCTGACCAGCCCTAACCTCTCCCCATGAAAACTCCCCAGAGCCAAGGGGACAGGTGCTCCGGCCGCATGCAGGCTTGGAGCACTGGATGCTGTCTGGGACACTGGTTCTTCGGAAATGAATCGCACCGAGCTAGGCAGAACTCTCCCCTCTGCCCGCTCCAGAGAACAGTCTCACGCAACCAGTCCTTGCCAGTCTCCTGATGTCAGGACACCTCTCAGCACACAACCATTAAACAAGAGAAACATAACAGGATAACACCCCAAAAGAGCTGGAAAGGGCTGCTCAGACTAGAGCACCTGTAACTGCCTGTAAACGGAATACTTCATGACATGCTTCTTCTTTGAATTAGCAGGGATACAGTCAAGATTAAAAGGGGATTATGCCCAAGGCATTTTGTTTTCCTATCAAACACACCCATCAGCAGCACAGGAGAACTTGCAAGTCAAACAACCTTTAGACTGCACAGACACATGTGGTATCACCCTCAAGGATGCTACCACTTGTGTCTTGGGGACACAAGAGAATTTGCCTATTTCTTATAGAAAATGAAACCACACAGAGCTAACAACTGGAAAACATGGGGATATCTGACCACATTCTCTTAGGAGTGAACTTTGCACACGAGGACGTGCAAATTTGGCTTCAGAAGCTGAACAAAGGTTCTGAGCAGATACTTGTCCCAAACTTTCTGCCCAAAAGTTTCAGCAATATGGCAAATCTGGTTACAAAACTCCTTTTCCTTTCACTAATTAGTGTGCCTTAACATAATATCACCCTTTTGCAGAAAATTTCAAAAGAACATAAATACCAAGCCTTCATCCCCACACTGCAGTGCTTATGGTACTTCCCTCCATATCCATGATGCTATCAGCAACGTTCTGGCCAGGTTACCACCCACCAAACCATGTTCTTCCCTCCTAACTGGGCAGGAAGGTCCCAACAGCTTTGGCATCCAACACTTCCTGCCCCAAAGAGCAAACCCATGCACACCACCACTGAACAACAGTGAAACAGTCCCAAAGTCCTGCCACAGAGGTGACCACACTCAGCACTTGGGTACAATGATCCCCTTCAGTTCCTAATCCCATTAAAAATCTTGGGATACTTCAGTCTAATACTGCTGATATCGCTCCTGGGGATGCTGACAACCTCCTCAGCTGAAAGGTCACAACTGAGCCCCCTTCAATCCTCAGATTCGGTCCAATCTCACAATTCACACACCTGGCTGTCATGGACCATGGCACAAGCGACTTCCAGCCACAGTAGCCCACCCTTCCCTGAGCCACCTGCCACAGAAGAGCCAGACCAACACAAGGGACAGCCTTAGTGACAAACTTTCTTCAGCTGTACAAAACTTACAGCACCACTTGCCCAAGACTCAGCAGGAGAAGTTTCAGGACCAAAACACTTATTTTTAATAAAGGATTATTGAAAGATCAATCACAAGGTTTTGAGTTAAAAACAGGCCAAAATCAGAGGTTTGATAAAGCAGCCACTCTGTTAGGAGTGTCTACAAACCTTCCTCCAGCATTTGAACAAACTGCAAATCTGTGAGCCACAAGATGCTTCTGGATAGGGAAAAACTGGAAAACCATTTCCCATAGCCAAGGTCCTAGCAACTCTGGGAACAAGGATAAACTCTGTTTCAAATCATCACAGGGCAGGAGTCACTGGCTATAGCCCCTACAAGGACATTACAGCTAGCCAGCATCTGTAACTGACCTTCAATCTACTTAACCCTTGCAAAGGACTCAAGCTTCTAATCCCATCACAACAAAAGTTCAGAAAAACTCCTTTTGCCCCAGAAGCAACAGCTTTGATCCAACACCACTCAAGAGACTTACCTTCCCAAACTGCTCAAAATACTGTTTCACATCCTCCACAGTAGTGTTCACAGACAGACCACCCACAAATATCTTCTTCGTTCGGGTCACCATCTGGAAAAGGGAAGGACAGGAATTCACCAAGTAAACCCAGAGTGAGCAGAGAACGAGACTCAAAAGGCCACTAACTCCCCTCTGCTGCTGAAGCATTTTTCCCTTCGCTGCAGTTGAGCTTCCACCTTCTTGAAGCCCTCTGGCCAAACATGGCTGGCAGGTCTATCCCACACCACATTCATGCTCTTGCCCTCACAGATCCCATCACATGTGCCAGCACCCAGCCACCACCTCCTTGTCAGACAATTACCAGCCTCTTCCCTCACCAACCTGCCACTGCTCCCTTGGCACTGTGACACCACCCCAAATGCATGGGGCACAGCTGTCCCCTCCCCAGCCCTGCCACTTTGCACAGCCAGCCTCCTCCAGGCAACCCCAGAGGTACCTGCTCTGCTCCCAGGGTGGCAGGAGGCCTGCCAGCACAGGCAGGTTGCCTAGGCTCTGCCCTCCTACCCCACAAATTGCACAGCATTCCAGTCTGAAATGGAATAAGCCTCATTTCACTACCATTCCCCAGTCACTTAAATGGAGCCCAGTCAACACCCAGTTAAATCACTTTTGCCTCTACAAGAAGACAAAGACAAGATGCTTCTGCCACTTCCCACTGATACAGCTGGGACAAGGAAGAAAACTAACTACCCTGAGAGGGGCCATGGCTACTAGGCTGAGGCACACCGACATCCTTTGAACCAGCTCTCCAGCTGCATCCTCCCCTTAGCTGCTTGGCTACACCCCTGCTCTTAGAGGAACACATGGTCCTAATTACCCCAAGGAGCACAGGGCTAATCCGCAGCAATTCCCTGGCTTGGAGAGCAGCCCGTTCTAACACTAAAGCACCTTCTGTCACCAAACTGCTTAATGGAATTAACCCAATTCCTACCATGTGCTTCCTGGCTCCAGTTACTTGGGATACCTGCTCACCAATTGTTCTCAGTGCCTGAACCCCTTACTTCCCTCCCAGCACCAGTCTCCTCTTCCCTCTCTGCTTCTCAACACAACTTCTCCCCAGCTCTTTCACCCATAACAGCACTTGGAATACACTCTAAACTTTAAAACTCACATCCAAGAGCCAAGTTAAAGGAAGACCCAAAGCCTAAAGGCAGTCTCCGGCCTGCTGCTGGCTCCTCAGCTAAAAGTTCCTAGCTGCACACCTGGAAAAAGTTCCTGCCACTGTGCATTTTAATACCAGAGCCTCTTGCAGGTAAGTTCCAACACCAAACTCCTTTTGCCTTTTCCAGTGCTGAAGCACACAAGGACATTTCACAAAGCGAAATCCTTCTCCCCTTCCCTGCCATACACCTATTTATCACAGACAGGTGCACACACACAACATTCTTCCACCTGTGTCACATCACAGCATGGAGCTGTTCCACATCTCCTAAGGCCTGGAACTTCCAACCATTGTCTACAACTTCAGAAGGACTAAGTTCACCCTGGGCAGCATTTAATCCACCAGCTCTATCTAGTGCATCCTGAAGTACAACCAAGGGGCCTCCTGGTTCCTTCAGTGCCATGCAAACTCCCAGCACTGTGCTCCAGGTGATTCCTGAGCAAACCCCAGCGAGCAACTTTGTTGCATGCACTGGCCACCTTGCTCAGAAGGACAAGGTTCACCACCACAATTTTGCCCTTTGGGGCACAAGGGCTGCCCCTAGTGCTTACCTTGGGCTGTGCTCGGCGAGGGAATGCTACCTTCGGGTCAATCTGAAAGAGATGTGAGGAAGAATAGGTGAATACACTTTTCCTGCCTATTTATAGACAGGGTTTCCTCCATGTGTGCAGCTGTCTCTGCCCATGAGGCACCTTGCTAAAAACCCAAAGAATCTACCTGAGGTGCATAAAATGAAGCTAGCTGCAGACATCTTTCCGTCTTGGTAAAGTGTAATCCAGGGAGACTACAAGTCCCAGCATGCAGTGGTCCATCTCCAGCTGAGCACTGGGCAGATGCACTGAGAGCCCATCACATGCTGGGATTAACAGGCTGGGCTGCACCCTCTGGCTCGGCCTGCCCCTAGGTGCCTTGCATCACCAGCCTCATATTAAAAGTGGTTTCTTTTGCCTTTTTGCTCTCACCCTTCACTCTGCCTACAAGTACAGAGTTTACCTGGGTAGCAAGGAGACAGAAAAGAAGCAGCGCACAAACCCCCAAATGTTTCATCCCTTCAAACACAGACTGAAGCAATAAAAGGGCAGACAGGATGGCACAAATTAACCCGAGGAGCCCAGGCCCCCTGTCTGCAGAGGCTGCAGCCGCAGGGATCGTGCTGCCCCTCTCCCCAGCCCGCGCTGCACACAAAGCCGCAATGTCTCCCTCCCTCCCTCTGCGGGCTTAGCCTAGCCTCCATTGTGCCTGTTCAGCTTCCCTGTAAACCTGCTGCCGGCTGGAGCAGCCGGGTCCCAAGCCACCATCCAGGTGCCACACGTACTGCTGGGCTCAGCACGGATGAGCATGTGCCTACATTGGCCTCACACCACCACCAGCACCACCACAAAAGCTGGGACAACACTAATGCAGCTGCAAGCCAAACACCCACAACACCTTCTCTCCTCCTCAGCCACCACCTCTTTCTTTATAGCCTATTTTTACAGCAACTCCTGTACAGTTACATCACATCGGGGATGATCCAGACCTACAAATCAGCTTACAAAGACCTGTGGTAAAGGCAGGTTTGGCTCATCCCTGCACTTGGACAGGCTGCAGCTGGGAGGGCAGCCTGAAGCCGTTGTCCCATCAGCCCAGCAGCTCCAACAGCCCAAAAGGAAGCTGTGTTTCTCCAGCTCCTCTCACTGCTTTGTTCAGCTTTCCAGCCTGGCTGCCCTCCTGTCCCACATCCTTTTACTTGTCTCACAGCCACGGAGCTTGGCCCCCCCCCGCGCCCTTCCACCAGCTTCTCTCCCTGCCTTCCGCACCTCCATCCTGACTCACAGCTTACAACATAAATAAACCCAGCATGTAGGTAAACAGAGGCAAAAGTGAAGAGCACAAATAAACTCAAAAATAAACCTTCCTCCCCAAGCTCCAAGAGCCAGCTGATTAGCATACCCTCCAGTGCCTCCCTGGGGCATCAGAATCATCCAGGCCCTCCCCTCCCCACACACACACACCCCCACTGCTTCCTGGCTAGTGCAGACACCCACAGCGAATTCTGAGCACGGGGGACGGCAGGAGACCAGGAGGTTGATGGCAGATAATAAGCAAAAACAATAACCTACTGTCTTTTACTTCTCAGTCAGTGTCATTCAGCTCCTGCCAATAAGATGCTTTCATACTCAGCAATGCTAAGCTCAGCTTCATTTTCTCATTACCCCGAGTGTGATCAACTGGGCAGAGATAACATGTCCTCCTGGCTGAAGAGAGCAGGCAGTCATTTCACAAATTCTTCTGCACAACCAGCTATTGTTGCAGGTAGAGGGAGGCTGGGGTGACCGACTGCAAGCGCAGCCCTGGGAACATGCAGAGGGGAGTGAGTTTGGTGCCAGACTCAAGTTACTCAAACCGGACTGCTCCTTGGTGGCTGGAGTCCTTCCTAATTAAAGCAAAAGCACTGGTACCTTATTCCCTCACTTCTGGTGTTAAAACAAATAGCCCTGGAGGAGTTGTGTTTCAGTGTCACCCACTGACGTAATGGATCCTTTTTACAAACCCAGACAGAAATCTGCTAAGAGCATTCACAACTGCTCAGATTGTATCCAAAAAACAAAACTCCAGATCAGGCTGCTGTGAATGGAAGTTACCTGAGCTCAAACTGCTTCCAGTTCACCCCACAAGGCTTTGGGGATGAGGAATCCCACTGATGTCGCAAGTGTACCAACAGGCCAGCCAGATCCTGGGGGCCACCTACAGCCCCATTTCATAGCTCAGGTCACGTAACTCCTGTCTTAGTCCAGCTGCTATCAGTGTTCCAAAGCACAGGGAGGGCTGGGAAGGACCTGAGACATCAGGTCCGAGTTTGTTCGTTCATTGTACCTCTGCCACTACCTCCGCCCTGCTGGTCTGCACTGCCGGGGAGCTGCAGATCACTCCATCCACCACAAAAGACAAACCCAACAAAAAGTCAATGACAGCAACAAAGAAATGATGGGGTGACCCAGCACTGCCAAGTGCTCTTCCCAGAGCGTGTAAAGAAGCAGCTCAAGACAGCAGCCAGCTGCAGCTCTACAAAGTCACGCAAATCTTTTACCTTGAGAATGCTGTAAAGCCAATTTTCATATCAAGTATTTTCAAAAATAACCCTGTAGTCTGCTGCTATCCAGCTTACAAAAAAGAGGAGTCTGAAAAGGACAAGGCTGTCCCGAAGAATCAGGCCAACTGACTTCATTAGGGTAGGAAGAATCAGAAAACAATGAAGCAACAAGTTGAGCAGACACTGTCTATCAAATGCTGTTTGCCAGGAGACACCAACCCTCAAGAAAAGGCTGTCCTTACAGGACACCAGGCCTTTTTCTGCAAAGTTTCATAAAACTCTAAATTAAGATTTAGATGAGCTTGTGTCATTTAACCCATGACTCACGGCAGAGCCTTTCAGCTCAGCAGGGAAAAAGCATATGGAGGTTCCATGTGCTAAGACCAACCTCACAGGAGGCAAAACACCCCAGAACATCTGACCCAGCTGAAAACTGCCCTAAATAAAAAACGAGAATGAAGGGGGAGAAGGATCAAAGTTCCTAACAAAGGAGGGGCCTGGCAAAACTGTCCCCATTCTCCGTGCCGTGCTGGCGGGGCAAGCGGGCCAGATGCAGCAGGGAATTTCAATGGCTGGCCGGTCCCCACGTGCCCTGCGCCATGAGGCCCTTCTGTTCTCCTGCAGTGCCCACCATCCCTCCCCGCCCTCGTGGGCTGCACTGTGGGCTGCAGAGTGCCTTCGCACAGCCAGCAGCAGCAGCTTCAGGAGAAGAATGGACACCATGGGTTTCAGCTCACTCCTAGCCATGAAACACTTCCAGGATTAGTGCTACAACAGACATCCATCACTTGCCTTTCCAAGAGGAGTCTACGCCAGCCTATAGACTCACAACAGGACGAGCTGATCAGACATTGTGTTTACACAGGCTAGTAAAAAAAAAAAAAAGAGAAAAAAGAAAACCCTGGGTCCTCCTCAAAAGGCTTTACTGTAAATCCCCCTCAGAGCAAAACTCACTTTACATCACTCCTGGAAGAAGGAGAGCTAGGAGTCCTGGGGACCCAGACTCAGTCAGGAAGGCTGGGGTAGGTTTAACCAGGAGCTCCCGTGGGGAGGAAGGACCTGTGCACATCAAAGGGAGTGATCCAGGCAGTTAAACAGGAACAGACATAAATCTTGCTGCAACTCATGCTGTAAACCCTAAGAAAGAGGGTCTTACTCTCCCGCCCTCTCCTGCCAAGATAAAGACTAGAACGCCTGGGCCACGCACTGTAAGAAATAAAGCTGTGCATTTGGACTCCTCAGCAGCCCTTGCCTGGAGCTAGAACATGTCCCCTCACCACGCCATCCCCTTCCAGCCCCTGCCACTCCCCCATCCCTACCTTCACCCCCGGGCATCAATAAGGAAAAGGAATTCAGTGGAAGGCAAGTCACTAAAACTAAAGAGAAGGGACCTCCCACTCAGACATCTCCCCCCCACCCCTTGAAACAGCCTGCACATCTCCTGAGTGCCACAAATTCACAAGGCAGGACCCACCACGTTATGCCACTAGTCCAGTGAGCCACCAAATCTTTCTGCTGGCCCAGCTGGGGCTCCTCATCACCCCAACTTGCAGAGTGAGGGCTGGAGCCACAGCCACTCCAAGAGGCTGGTGGTGGCCCACATAGGCAGGCACTGACCACACTCGGAGACAATAAAGTCCTGAACCTCCATGACTGTTGCAAAAACTTTGCCTGGGGAAACCACAAGAGAGTCTCTAGGGTGCACAGCATGAAGGCTCTCTGCCGGGAAGGGGGGGCACAGGCCACCATGGCCAGGGAAGCAGGGCCTGGGCGCCAGGGAACAGCACCCCTGAGAAGTGATCAGTGCTCGGCAGCACACAGGATGAAAGGGCGGCTTCCCTCTCTCCAAACGTAGCCACATCTTATTTCCCGGGACAAATCCTCATCCCAAATGTGCTCAGGTGACCCAGCTTCGAGAGGGCTGGAGTCACTGCCCAGATGGGCCTTACAACCAACGGGTGAGAGGAAAACCATCACCAGGATCCACAGACCCACACCAGGAATCGGCACACGGTGAGCCCAGTGCTTGGGCGGCAGCTAGGCTACCCGCCGGCAACCGGCACAGAGAAGGGAACCATCGATCCGTATCAGGAATCGATAGTTTACAACCTCTAACTAGAAATCGAACACTACAGTCGACGGCTGCTCCGAGCACAGCCGCTCCGCCGGCAAATACACCCCCGAGATGAGAGAAGTCATCTCACCGTCTTGGAGTCCAGTTCATGTCTGGATTGGGCCAGGACCTTGTCGACGCCAGCCTGGTCCATGAACGTGACGAACCCGAAGCCCCTGAGCCCCGCAGCCCGGGCAGAAGAGGGGATGCGGAGAGAAGAGAGAAAGTTGGTTAAAGTGGCGGCCGGGCCGCGGGAGGGTCGAAGGGAGGCGCGGGCCCGGCCTCTCACCTGGATCTCTTTGTCAGCGGGTCCCGCATCACCAGGCACTCCTTCACCTCGCCGAACTGGCTGAAGTACTCCCGCAAGCCCTCTGCAAGCACAGCACCCACCGTGGATGTCCCGTCCCGTCCCGGTCCGGCCCGGCGCCGCCGCCCCCGCCCCAGCTCAGCCCCAGCTCCACCACCCCCGGCCCCGGCGGCAGGTGCGGGGCACCGCGGCGCTCACCTTGCGTGGTCTGCCAACTCAGTCCCCCGATGAACATTTTGCTGCGGGAGGAAGGGGAGAGCCGTGAGCGGGGCCGCGCCGGGGGGCCGTGGCGCCCCGCGGGGGTGGCGGCGGCGGCGGGGCCGCGCGGGGAGGGGAGGGCGCGGATCGGCCATGTTGGCAGCGGCACCGCCGCTGCTGCCGCCGCCGCGCCTGCCCGGGCCGGGCGGCCAGGGCCGGGGGAGGGGGCGGCCGCGGCCGGACCGGGGGGGGCGGCGGGGGCGGCCGGCGGCGGCTGCCGCAGCGGTACCAGGGGTCGTGCGGGGAGTCCGGGGAAGCGAGGCCGGGCTGGCTGCCGTCTGTCTCCATTCGGACCTCTTCTCCCTGCGAGGAGCGGCGCCGTACTCCCGGGGCAGATGAGCGCTGGAAAAGGGGCCGGACGGACAGGCCATGCTGCCCCCTCCCCCGACCCCTCTCCGCCGGGCGGGGAGGGAGCGAGGGAGGAGGGCCCGGCGGGCACAACCTGCCCGGCTCCTCCCACCCCCGCCGGCCCGCCGGCCGCCCTGCGCATAAAACCCGCCGGCTGCAAAGGGGCCGAGTGCTGGGAGCCGTGTTTGCACCGGGCTGGGGGAGAGCGTCCGACCCCGGGCGCGGTGGCGGCAGGAAGCAGCCTGGGAGCCCGTGGCCGCTTTGTCCTTGGCCGCCCCGCCCGCACCTGCCCCAGGGCGGCGGACAAAGGGCGGTGGAGCCAGGCCTGGCCCGGTGCGCTCGGGCTCGCTGCGGCGGACCCCGGAGACACCGGCCCTGTTCCTCCCGGTGTTTCGCCGCCGCCGAGGGCGCTTCCAGGTCGGGACCAGGACTGCCCTGCTCACCCCGGGGCCCCGACCGGGCAGCGGGGAGTCGAGGCACCTTCCCGGAGCCCTGGTACCTCCGTGCCCCCTGGCAGCCCACGGGGACTCTGCAGGGGTCAAGGGCTTCCCGGCCTCACCGCTTGCTGCCCCGCACGGGAGTGCCTAGGCTGCAGGACCCGGGGCAGAGCTGCTGCCGGGCACCGCGAAGCCCCGTAGAGCCCCGCAGCACCAGGTATGCACAGCCCAGCCGCTCTCCTCTGCCCGCGGCTCACTGGGAAGAGGGTAGGCTGGTCCCTAAGGCACTGCGCAGTTTCTTGGTCACTCAGGCTGACAGACTCGTGCCGAGCCCCAGCCGAGTTCCACAGCCACATAAGTTCATTCACATGCTGCTTCTCGAGCAGGTCTGTGTACTTTGCCTCTGCTCTTGGGCAATCTAGCCCGAGTGGCTGGAGGAGCTCAGCGAGGAACAAATGAAATACCTGTAAAGTTGGAGTCGAGAGCTGAAAGCTCGCCTGACTGCTCCAAGCATCACTCTGGGAGAAGGCACTTGTTTGTATCCGTGGCATATCAGAACAGAGCAGTGCCCAAAACCTCTGGTGACAGTGCTGTGAGCCCTTCCCGTGGCAAGAGGGTATCACTGGATCCCAGGCATGTGCTACTGTACTGCGAAATACTCCCCACAGGCATCCCTGACCCCGATCCTTCCAGCACGTGTCCCCCCTGTACCCTCTCACTGCTTAAAGCAAGGTATTGGTAGCTCAGGTCAGTGCCATCCTTGTTTGACCTGTCTTCTCCTTCTCTCATGACGGTTTTTCCCCTTCCCAATACACATCATCTCCTTCCTGGAGAGGAACTACACCTTTGTTTTAACAATATTTTGCAATAGTATATTTTGTTAGATGGGCTGCAACTCTGAGTTAAATTCATCCTCTGCCCATTAGCTCTGCCAAACCACCATTCACCCACTCAATTTCCTGAGCTGGGTCAGTGACCCTATCCTGTCTCCTGGTCCTGTGCTTGGGCACAGCAACACACTCAACACCAGAGACTTGGTAGCTGCCCCTGGGGACAGAGCTATGCAGCATCCCAGCTCCTGCTGCCACTGATCCAGGCTGAGCTGCTTCACCAGAATAACCCACTTTTCATTCCACAGGGCTGGAGTCATCACTTTGGGTGGAGGTGCCCTGAAAGGCAGCAGGGAAATATAAATAATGACATGCAGAGGTGGTACTGCAGCTGGCAGTGATGGGCAGGACTGTGGAGCCAGTGGAAGCAGTGGTGCTGAGGCATCCTAGCCATCTCCCCTTGCATGTCCTGAGAAACCTGGACAAAGCCGGGCTACCAGAGCCACCACCGCTGCTCTGCTCCTTCCTGACACCTGCTCTCTCCCATCTGGAGGGCAAATACTTCAAAGGGGGAACTAACTAACTCTTTCAAGTCACCTGGAATAGGTTTTATGTTCCATAATTGCCCAACCTAGGCACACTACTAATACCAATTAAAAACAAGAAAGAGGAAAAAAAAGAAGAGCTCAGTGATGAACTCACTAAAGGATGACATCTCTTGGTTTGCTACCAATGCATTATTATAATTTTAAATGTGTTATTTTTAAGGCAGTATAAGTCAGGCACTCTGAGGGACACTGTTAAAATACTTCATTGTGTCTCTTTTTTTTCATTATTTTTATTATTTATTCACTTTTTCTCCACTGAAATAATATTGGAGAGGGGAGAACAGGATCAATGTGAGTTAATATCTGTGAAGATCAGCGGAAAAAAACCTGAGCCTTCAGAAGATTTGGATGGAGGATGCGGTAGGGCTTGCATCACTGGCAATGACACAGTAACCTACCATGTAACTTATTCTGAGGTTGTTTACAAAACAAACACATGATATTTTGTATTTCCACCTTAGGACCCTGAAGTGCTTTGTAAGAATCAATTCATATATTTCTGTAATGCACAAGACAGTGGGTCTTGAAAAATCTGCTGATTAGTGACAGTAGGAAGCTTTCCTCACAGAGAAGTAAATATATAAAACATCCCAGACCTTATGATTAGAAAGATGATCTGCCGAATATAAAATAATGCAGCACTGTATTCCTGGGGCTGCAGACAGACAGCTGTAGTGCTTCAGTGGCTGCTGCTGAGAAGTTGCCAAACACCAGTGAGATTAACAAAACTGCTCAGATTTCTTGCTGCTATTCGGTGTCTCATGTGTGGTAGAGTGACACTATCAAAATCATGTCCACTTCCTGCTGAGGAGGATGATTGGCAAAGCTCTGCCCAGCACCAGTGGCAGACACTGGAGTTATTCATGGAGAGAGGGAGGTTCCAAAAGGTGGAGGTTAGGGGAGGGGCAGGGACAGCAGCCACCTCTTTTCCTCCCTCATCATATAAAGCTTAAGGAGAGACTGTCTTGGAGACCTGTCTCTAGCTGGGAGGTTTTGGCAGTCAGGAACTATGGTTTCATTTTTCATTTAGTTTGGACAGTTAATAAACAAATCTGAACTGGAATTAAAATAATTTTTGTAACACTTGCATTATGATGCTGAAGATGCAAACCTGGAAGGTATTAACTGTGGCTCCATAGGCAGCCTGGGGGCAATGCCAGGCTCTGGCAGTGGCTGCCAGTGGTGCTCACGCCTGCTTTGGGAGGAGTGCTGACCCTCTGGAAAGGCTGATGGCAAAATCTTGCTAGCCCATGCATGAGGCAGCCAGGGGTGTCTACCTTGAAGGGAACCCACTGCTCCAGCCACCTCCTGCCTGGCAGGAGCTGGCTTGGGGCAAGAGTCAGGCACACAGGCAGAGAGGAGCTATTTAGGGAAATTAAATTATTTAGATTCCATTCAGGTGGGGGGAGAGACAGAGTCAGCAGTAGGAAGAGACGAATGACTGCAAATGCACCAAGGATTTCTTTAGTTCATATAAGAAACCTCAGGGAGCAAGATTCATGGTGGGGGGGGGGGGGTGGGAAGACTTTACATGGTGCAGAGCACTGAAGTACAGAATGGGTGGGAGTACAGAAGAGGAACAGGGTGGCATGCAAAAGAAATATAGAAACATAGGTATTAATAAAGATCAGGAAAAAGGGGAGTAGGAAGAGTAAATAGAGACAACTGGGATAACTGGAAAAAGAGCGAGGGAGGAGAGAGGAGGAGACCACCCCAATTACCACAAAACAGCAAGAGGGATTGGAGCCTTAGGGGGAAAAAAAGGGAAAGAAGTCTGCAGGGGATGGAAAATAGAGCATCAAGAGAACTTGCAGCGTAGTAAATTCAGTGTAGGGATTCAGCATAAAATAGCAAAACCAGAGATCGCTGAAGGACAGTAGGAGATTGCAGGCTTCTACCAGCTGTCCTGGAAATGATGGCTAAGGGAAAAATCAGAGAGCCCTGCCTGCTATTCTCCCTCTCTACAAACTCTAAAAACTACTACGTGGCGTCTAGTCTCCATGATCCTATCTAAATCGGTCCAGCAAATGAGGGAGGACGCCCTGGCTGCTCAGCTCTAACACAGGAGCTGTTCCATGCACGGAGTGTGCCCAGCACCACACCAGCCCAGTCCAGGTGCCATCTCTCTGCAGCAGCCTGCAAAGGATCGCCCCTCCCCAAAGAGGAGCTGGAAACATTTTCATTTCCCAATATATATTTTTTTAAATCAAAGCTTTAAATCCAAAAATTGCATATGAAGTGACAGAAAGCAACAACAGATTTGAAAAATGAGACCTCCTCGAAAGTGCCCTGAGCTCCCCCTTCCCTCTAACCTCTTAGTTACCATTTGTCCCAGTCACTGCTTTCTGATCCTTTCTCCTACCTAACCTCTTCCCAGTCTTCACTTCCTATGGAAAAGGGACTTTCTTAGAGCATCCATGGTTAAGACGCTCTTCCCCAGCTGAGAAGCAGAGCATTGCCTCCTGCTCTTCCTCTCCTTACCTGGAAGGTCAGAGCTTCCCATGGTGGGATACAGAGGGACTCATTTCCCCACCATTACAAAAGAGAGATGAAGATGGATGCAACCAAAATCCACCAGATGTGCTGGACTGTTTTAAAGAAGATTGATTAAATTGTTTCTTGTGCTCACTGAAGGTTCAGTTGACACAGAAAGAGAGAAATGTTAGACATCAGGAGAAACTAGCAACTATAAGGATGGCTAAAGATGGGAGAGGTCAGAGAGGAAGGCCAGGGAATCCCCATTCATGAAAATTTTTAAGAATAAATTAAGCAAATATCAGTTTGGTGATCACATCCTGTTTTGTTCTTGCACATTACATGCATAGATGGAGCCTGGAGAAGAGGAATAACAGAGAAATTTAAAGGCTTTGGTCCATGGGCTCATATCAGGGCAAGTAACAGTGCAGCACAGGGCCGGGCTGACCAAATACCAGCAGGACTGAGAAGAGATCTGGAAATGAGCTGGGTGAAGAGGGGTAACAGAAAAAGTTTGGGTCAGGTTTGAGAGCTGCCAGACACCTTATACAAAAGGGGTTTCTGTACTAACATTTAAAAAAAGTATTAAAGTTCTTAATTTAAAATAAAATCTTGTGTCCCAGTGGAGGAGGGGCAGGGTGAGCCCTAAACACACCACCACAGCCAACATAGCTTTTCCAATGTCTCCTTGCAGTGACACTGCTGGTGCCTGGCTGCTCAGTCTGCTGGGCCTCCAGCATCAGCTCCTCAGGCAGTGATGCTGCACTATCTGTGGACCTGCACATCCTCTGCAGGTCTGATGCATGTGTGAATTATTAAACTGGGAATGGAGTCAGCACCATGTCAAGGACCTCTAAAATCTGCCTTAAAGAAGGTAGACTCCAAGAGAATAGAGGAACAAGGGGAGAACAGGGCTCAGGGGAAGGACTGGATTCCCTGCTGAGATGCTTGCAGGAGACAGAAAATCTGGGTCCTGGCACTATCCCAGAGTAGCACCAGAAGGAAGCATGCACAGGAGCAAACAGAGAACTTTTGGCTCAACACATGAACAGGAGCTGAGCATGCAGAAGCTGCTTCTTCATCCCCTCTCTTTCAGGACATAATCGATTTCCTATCTCTGTTATAGCACTCACACTGGCTTTTAACTCTCCCATTTCTTCAAGACTTATTTTCTAATCTAAGATGATGGGACCTCTGCTCCACAAATCCCAATGGCAGTTCTCAGAGGACTACATTATAGCCTTCAGGTACCATGATGGTGTTAAGTAACTGGGGCTAAGTAACTGTTAACAGCACAACATTGAGAAGGTTTGCAGATTATTTGGAGGAAAGAACAGAAAAGAGCATCTTTAAAATCCAGGGTACATGCTGGAGCTTCTGAGATGAGAAAGGTTCAGACCAAGGCAAGTGTACAGGACAGAAATACACACTGTAAATCTTCCTAAGCAGCTCAGCCTGTCCTGGTTCCTCGAGGTTTTGCCAAGGTATTTTGTTTGTACTTGTCACATGACTTACATCAAGCATCACATCCTAATCAAGACGGACACCAGTGTCTTCCCAGGCAAAGCTCCCATCCTCCGATTGCAGGAGAGGCTTAGCTGCTCTGTACATGTCACTGCTGCCTGAGCCTCCTCCCTGCTGAAGGGGAAAGGAGGCGAGAGGCTGCCAGAGTCCAGGTGCACTTGAGGTCGGTCATCTCTGGTCATTCTCCTGTTTGCTGTAGAACAGGCAGGCTACTGAAAGGCACAAACTCACCCAGTGTGTGTTATACTCAGAACTGTTTTTCTACAGCAGTGCACCCAGCACAGATGCTCTGAGGCAGGAGTGGTGTCCACCAGAGAGGGAGGGCTTCTGCCACCCCAGGACACATCTTCACTCAGGCTTACAGGCTCCCAATCCTTCCAGGCTAGGGAATGTGAAATGAGATGGCTGTTACTAAATACTCTAGTTTCAGCAACCTTCACCAGCTTTTAAATGTATTTGGAACTAGAAAAGGCTCAAAATCTGTTCTTTGATCCCAAGATACAGTGATTCCCCCTGCCCACACACCCTGTGAGCTGACCTCTAACTGAAGAGAAGCTCTCATTCTGCACTGCTCAAAGTCTAGTGGGAAATACTTTGCTCATGCTACTACTTGTCCATTCTTGCCCATTTTTTTCTCACTTTTCACAGCCTTTAAGCATTTATCTTTTCACACCTTTGCCTGCTAAGGATTTTCCTCAAGGCTGATTTTGCTACCTTAGGGTTCTAATGCTGTTTTCTTTTCTCTGGTTTGTTTGGTTTTGGTTGTTGTTGTTGTTGTTCCAGGCATAAATTTCCCCACCTACCTCATGTCCATAAGTTCCATGAACTGAAGTAAACTGAGTCACTGACCCTTTTCCCACCAGGAGCAAGTAGTGATTCACAAATTATATTCCTCAGAGCTCCCAGCTGGCTGGTGGCCAAGGCACTGCAACAGCTAAGGACCAGCTCCCTCAAGGACGGAAGTAGCTGTCCAAGACACTATTTAGCACAGGGCTGACAGACAACATGGAGGCACTCTTCCAAAAGCAGGGACACAGAGGAGCAGCAGGAAACCTCTCTCACAGTGGAGGTGTGAAATGTGTATTGAAACCATCCCTTCAGTAAAGGTATAAATGAAACAGTAATCTCTACAATTCAAAGTTTCTGTCAGATACATGAATCAAAATGGGGAATAGTAACATTAAAAAACGCTTAAGGCTTAGACAAAAATGTGTCTAAGATTTTAGTTCCATCTCCTTACCATATTCCCAATTATTCAATGAGCAATTCTGCACTCCTGTTTGCAGGAATGATCAGTGCCTTTTTAGAGACATCAGAAGAAAGGACTCTCATGAATTACATGTGAAATAGAGGGATCATACTCTGGTTTAAGATATCTTGACTCACTGGACTTGGATTATATGGGTGTTTTTGGAAGTCCTGTGCAGTGTGTCCTGCTCTGCTCCAGCCTTTCCCTTCTGGAGGTAACCAGGTTTACTGCTTCACAGACACCCTTGGCATTTGGAAACTGCCCACTTGTGATGGATGGAAATAGTGAGGCATCTTCCAGAACTTCCCACTGATTTTAAATGTTTGAGTCAAGAAGCTGGAAGTGAGTAAATGTTCCTCTTCCAAAGGCGGCCTGGGGAAGCTCTCAGCAGACAGCATTTTCTGCAAAACAAGCTCGTGGTGTCCCATGGTGACACACAAGGTCTGGGTTTGTTAGTGGCACAGGTGACCAGGTCAAAAGCATAAGGCTCAGTTATTTATACCTTCTCTATGTTTTTAGCTGCAATGCATCCTAGCCTCTGTTTACCGGCACTCTGCTGGACACCCATGAAACCAGTAGGAGTGTTTTCCTCTCTCAAATGTTGCAATGTTCCTGTAATAGAAAGCGTATTTAAATCACATTTTGAAGGGTGAATCTAAAAGGGCGTCTCTGGTGTTTGAAGAAACCTGGGAACAGAATAGACAGTTACTAGTAGAGCAGCTCTGGAGTAAAACAAGTTTTTGAAGTAGGAAAGCTGCTCTTACACACTCCTGCTGTCAGGCAAAGCATGCGCAAGTGTGTTGGTCATTCTGAAGCCTTGAAAGCAATGCAGTGTCTGGTAAATTCATTCCCAGATGCTGGGAGAACAAGGGTTTGTGGGAGACAGTGTAAGATGGGGAGGGATTTACAGAGAAAAAGCAAATCAATGAAAGTTTGTTCAGACTTGCTTCCCTTTTGATTCATTTTTAGTGAGGCTGCAGGAAAAATTTTAAGATTTTATGCTTGTGTTGCTTTAAGGACAGGAATGCTGGTATTTGATACCTTTGCTGCTAATTACAGTGCAAGCTCCCAGTGTCCTGACAATGCCCTTGTCCCTGACCTGGAGGGGCCTCACTGTCTCAGGGTCAGCTGTAATTTAGTTTCAGGTCAGACCTGGGATTCTCCTGCCAAACTAACTGCACTTTATTTTGAAGTAGAGACCATTTACTATCAAGTCTGAGACCATCAAACTCATTTCACTAACAAGAAACAGGAACGAAGTGCAGAGCCCCTGAGATGAAGGTCAGTGTTCGACACAAGAAGAGTTCAGCTGCACCATGAAGGAAGGGGCTGTTCTGCCCACCGAACCACGCAACCACGGGAGCTCAGATCTTCTGCTCTCCTCAATTAAGCAAGTTTACTACACACAAGCCCAGGGACCAACTAAGCCCTGCTCGGACCTGAGCAAGCAAACAGCACTGTCAGCCCCCACCTTAGAGTGGTGCTACACAGTTGCTCCATTTCACAGGAGGCTCCAGAGGAGTGTGCTCTTCTGTAAAGTCTTAAATTGTTTGTGCTGCTCCTACCTCTTTCTCACAAATTGGCCAGGTGATTTGGGCCAAGAAAACTCTCTTTTACTACTTGAAAACAGAGGGGTTTTTTTCCTACCTCAAAAAAAAAAAAAACAAAAAACCAAAAAACAAAAACAAAAACAAACAAACAAACAAAAAAACCCAACCAACCAACCAACCAACCAAACAAACAAACAAACAAAAAAAAAAAGTTTCAAGAACTTCAGACAGAACATGTTGCAGAAAATAACTCAAAGCTGTAAAGGGAAATACTCTTTATCTTCCCTAAGTAATCAGCCCTCTCTAAATCAAGGGAAAGTAGTATTTTTTCAACAGAAAAACAGATTTTGATTCTGATCTTCTTCCCCTTCACCATACTGATGGACAAAGATTCTACTGTCACGATACCACATGGCATTACCTGAAATTAACTTGTCACTTAATGAGCAGTTCTTTACAATTTTTGTGTTAGTCTGAGCGCCCCCTGCATTTTGCATATTTTCAGAGTCCCTGTTCTTTTGCATTTATGTAGACATAAGACTGGGTTTGCTAAGGGAAAACCCATCCACAGCACGATTTTTTTTTAAACTCTGCACATCACTGCAACAAGAGGCCAACTTAAAAAAATCCAGATGAAAAATGGGTCCCAATTACAAAATAGTAAGAGGTTTTTGACATCAAAGGAAGGTTTTATGTCCAAATCTATAAACACATGAGTGAAACAGACAAGTATAGACCCAAACATGCTTTTTAGGAGCAGTAAAACATATTCAGCTCTAACTGATGGCCAGAGTTGGGGTTGTTGGTAGGATGTGAGAGATCACAGCTATAGCAAGGAACAGGACCTCTAAGGGATGTTCAAATCTTTCTTTCATAGAAGTTGACTAGAAGACTAGACACACCCTGAGGTATGTTAACACTTGTTCCCTGCCATGCTGGACAGCTGTAAAGCAGTGTGATAGGAAGAATTACCGGCCCCACAAACTCCAGATGACTTCAAAATGCAACATTCCTGTTGTCAGACACCACAGTTCCCTAACTGCCTATACACCCAAACCACTCCTCTAAGCATTGGTGCCTCTGCAAATATGAAACCAGCTTCCAAGAGCTAATCTCCACTGCCAGAGCTCTTTGTGGGACAGATCCCAGCTACCCCAGAGCTAGGTACCTCCTTTGTGACTCCCTGAGAAAACCACTTGTTTCAGGAGCAATGGAATTGCCATACACCAGAACAAGGCTCTGGAGCAGAGCAGATAGCTTCCTTGGCAGCTGTCCTGCAGCGTTGGAGCTCACTCCCAGGAGAGATTAGAGGGAGTGGAAACCTCATTGCGATCACAGCAAAGTGCTCAACCTGTTCCTACCAGAGATTTCTCACAAGAGTGAAAAAAATCCAAAATTACCTCTACAAATAGGAGGCTATAAGAACAGAGAAAAGATAACCCAGTTAATGTCATGCACACAGCTTTGCTACCAGCTCAGGCAACACTGATCAGCAAAGGACAGGCAGAAGCTCTTAGCAGAGCCTGTTTTACACCTGGAAGATTACCTGGCTAACATCTGGACAGAGAATTGTCTCCCTACTTAAAGTCACCCAAGCCCCAGATCTGCAGCTGCAAAGCTTTCTAGAGAGATTTTTTAAACTTGGAAGTTGAATAGCATGAAATGTATTCTATCCCCCAGATGACCTTATCCAAGCTCATTTTCAGGACACAATAGAGGATGGAAGTTACCCTCAGGTTCCCAGCTAATGGAATTTATACCCTGAGGAAGATGAAAATACAAACTACGTGGACTCACTTAGACTTTGTGTGCTTTTGGACTCCCCTGCTACTTCAGGTGTCACTACATCTGCATGACCCCTACAGTGAAGGGAAAAGGAGAAGATTTTCACTCGTTTCAAGGAAGGCTGAGCTCTGCCCATAGACAAGGTAATTTTCTGTCTACACACAAAGGAGCTGTTTCCCAAGGGCACAGCAAGAGCTCCTTTCGAGACAGCTCCCAAGGCTGGAGCTCCTGCAGGGCACCATGTGGGCTCATCCCCAGCCTAGGAGGCTCCTGGGAACATGGAGCATGGACAATGAGCATGGACTGCCCAGTTAACTATATGGAGGTCACCTCCCATCCTCTGCTTCATTGCCACCGAAGTACGACTCTGCAAGGTGGAGCATGAAGCTCTGGGCAGGGCTGTGCGGGTGGCAGCCCAGCCTGGGAACTCCAGAGCAGCAAGGAAGGAGAGGATGCTGGAGTGGAAGTGATTTGAATTAGAACAAACTGGCTGCTGAATAGAAGCTTTTATTCCAGCATGGAGAAGGCTTTGTTAGTCAAGCACATGTGATGCACAAAAGCCTCCACTTGAATTCATTGAGTTTTAATTGGTTCTCAGGTGGGGGAGGAGATGGGTGTTAGGAATTAGGGATTCCTTAAAGAGGCACTATCATTAAATCTTAACGCCTCTTCCCTCTCATCCCCAGCTTTGGCTTAGGAATCTGGCCTCATTCAATTGTCTCATGTTAGAGAATCAGAAAAACTGAGGGAGAGAAAGGATGGGAAGGAGAGTCACTAATAAAGCCTAAAGGGAGATCAATGAGTGAGGAGTGTTAGGGGCAGGAGGAAGACTGAAAAAAGAAAGAGGCTGGTTGGAAGAGGAGGGAGGTCACATGCAGGCAGGGAAGACAGGAGAACCTCAAAGGGATGAGGGAAAGAGAATGATGCCATTTGGGTCTCAGTGCTTTCTTTTCTCCCTGCATTCCTTCTTTTATTGAACACTTAAAACTTCCTTTGGAGATCCTCTATCTTGGGTCTGTAAGCCTGTGCTCCAAAATAACAGAGTCAATCACCAGAAGGAAGGAAGCAAATCCTGGGATGGGTATGGGGTGCATGGTGCACGTGCATGGGGAATGACAGCAGTGAGAGAAACCTGTTTGGAAGGACCTTGCAAGAGCTGCTGCTTGTTTTGCCAGACACAGCACTTCTCAGACAGAAGTTCTGGTACTAAGAGCATGCCACAGACGTAGCTGACTCAAGGTCCTTGTGAGTGAAAAAGAAAGGGAGTAATCAGGAATTAAGGAGTTTTCACAGCCAACATTGCAGGAAGTTCAGCACACTGCCTAGTGTACAGAAGGGACCCTGGATACCTGTGAGCCAGACAGACAACTGCTATGCTGTGATGTGGAACACACATCTCACAAATGTGTAATGATTTCCATCAGTCCAATACATCATAGGAGAATGAATTAATGTTGATTTAACTACTACACTTGGAATTTAGATAGGTAAGTGAATGACATACCAAATGCACTGCCAGCAAACACCAACTCAAATGCATTTTCTTTTAGGGTTCCTGACAGAAGAACACTGTTTCTATATTTAAGCCAGACAGTTTACCCTGTACAAAGCCATTCACAGGAGATATTCTTTGCAGGAAGCACTGCCTACTGTTTTATTATAATTCTTCATTACAAAATTAGACTGCACGATCTCTGCTTGTAGACACCATGGCACTAAAACAGTGGCACTGCAACCAATTACTATACAAACTCAAGTAGGAGGTCTCTGACTTATGTTCGAGGACAGTGTGGGATGCTGAAAACAGCATTCCCATGGTGGCTTCTCTCTGAGAGAGTGTCTGAGCCAAGTAACTTACTGTGTTGTGAAATCTGAAGAAAACACAAGATCCTCCACTGGCATAGCTCTGATACAGGGTAGTTCTCATCCACTTAGGTTATTCATGTATTTCAGAGCACAGGGGAAAAAAGAGAGATTGGTGAATTCCCCCAATTGAAAGTGTCATAGGATTCAATTTTCTAAACCCCCTACCTGAAAGAGGAGCCAAAGTATCATTTAGAAGTGACACAGAAAATGAAGTCTAATTTGGTCCTTAACTCCAACTAAAAGCAGACATGGTCTCCACATGGCAAAGGCATTTGTGAGCAGTGGGCTGCGACAGTGCCTGGCACCAGCTACAGAGAAAGCATTTAACCACACATGGAGAAGAGCTAACACCACTTGCCTTGATTTTTAATACTGCAAAGTCTACACACAGACTCTGCCAAGCTGCCTACTGTCACCATTTGACCAGTGACAACCCACGAGAGCCCTGCCCTTCAGCAGTAGCAGGGCTTTGCTCCAACAAAGAAGTCTCCTCTGGACAGCTCTCATAGGAAAATACAAACAAACAAAATATCCTATTAGAGAGGTATTATTTTTCCTTTTCAAGAAATGTTTCCTATGTGCTTCAGCTTGTCTCTTCTCAGAGTGTACCTGCATCATGGGTAACAGAGTTATTTCGTTTTTTATCTTAAGGGTTTTAAATAATCCATAGGCATAATTTCAAATTATATCTGACTCACTTGAAGCAACCATCTGCTCTCCATCATCAACAGTAACACGGGTGAGTCCATCTTATTGTGCATAGTTCTAAAACACAATCCCTGCCCTGTTGGAAAGCCACATCACTCTGCACAGGACCAAGCAATTGTACTGTTTTCCTACAACCCTGCATTCCATGCTAGAGATAGAACAACTCCTGTTACTATCTTCCCAGCAGCACAATGCAGGAAAAGGCTGTTGTAGTAAGGATGGGCAAGGTCATGCCTCCAAGACTGTTCCCTATATTTATCCTAGACTTTTGCCCTGGATGCATTTGCCCTCCTCCCAGCAGTTTGCTGGATCTCACCAACAGCCTTTCCTGTAATTATTTTCTTCTCTTTCAGATATGTTTAGTTTATACTTCAGTGCTGGAGTATCAGTTTTCATGATTTCACCTTGTTTCTCAAGAATCCCCTGTTTTGTAGCTTTCAATAGAATCAGACCATTTATGCCTTTGGAAAGAAAAATATTGGGGAAAAAAAGTCTTCCAGTACTCTCAAATATCTCATTGCTCTCCTATGGCTTTCAGTAGAAGCCTTTGGTAGTTGGGATCCTCTTGCAACATATTTCCTAGCAAGTACCATATCCACAGCCTCTTGGTATGCGATAGCAGGCACTTCTGAACTGCTTCACTACACAAGCCACAGATTTGTCTGTCACAAACAGTGTCAGTTATCACAGCATCAAATTTGCTGTGTGCAGCAGGTCCCCAAGACTGCCATGAATTGAAAATTGTTTTGCTACCTCTTCTCAATGCCTGACGGGACAGGTATCTCAGCAATCAGCAGTGGCTTTGGGGCAAAGTGTGACTGACACATCTGTATCAGCTATGCAGTTAATTTTATTCCTGGCCTGTTTTGTTACATTAAGCCTCATGATGCTCACCATATTTCCTCCTTTCCAAGCAGGAGAGATAGCAAAACCATCCTTTCAGTCCAGAAAGCAGTTTAGCTATGGCTGCTCCACTGATTAGACTGGCTTCACCTCACAGGTTCTCCTGCAACCAGGAGATTGCCTCTTCCTCTTCGAGTCTAAAATCACAAAATGAAGCCAATCCTAAGCAAAACTTAGCCTTAATAAGGTATCACCGACAATTTCAACAGGAGCACAACAGAAATATCCTGCGCCAAGCTACTGGTCAGGCACAAACTTTTACCTTCTGTTATCCTCTGGGAAGGGACCAATTTGTGTGGCTGCTGACATAGTTTCAAGAATATGAAGGCCACCTACAGCACAGGTCTTTACAAAGCTGGTCAGAATGTTAAAACAGAAACAAGCCCTAACATCCTCGGAAATCACTTGCAAGGACGCTGGGAGCACCCATCCTTTGCTCTGTCAATGGCCACATCCGCATCACGTGCTGAGCCCAAGGGTTTCCTGCAGATTGCAGCTTCTCATGCTGCTTCATTTAACGCTGCATCCCCCGGGCAGGCTCCACACACAGGCTCCTGCTCCAGCCCAGGGCTGTAGTACCTGCAGGACCAACCATCAGAGCACTCACAGCTTCTCTGGGCCCAAAGGCCACATCCAAGTCTGTGCAGGAGGAAGCCAGAGCTGCACTGGAGCCAGGCACTCTGTGTTACAGACAGAATGAGGCTAGGATGACTAATGAGAGAAGCCAGCACTGCAGAAGCTTTCCAGTCCAGTGCCCTCACAGGTTTCTGTGTGAGATGGTAGCATTTGCACATTTATCAGTGTAATAGTGCACACTTACTCTTCTTTAAATTTGAACAAACCTGCACCTCCATTGCTCTGCTGGTCAGTGGACCTTGCTTGGAAAGAGCTTTACAAATGCACATCACTATTGGTAACAGCACACAAGTTCCCACTGGGAACTTCAGGGGAGAGCTCTGCACTTTGGTACATTCACTCATTGTATCTAAACATGTTATTTCTATGAAAGATACCAGTGCTCCGTCTCCTGTGTTTTGACAGGTAAGTAGATAAGGGGCACTGTAGCATTAAGAAGGTCATTTCCACTGTCCTGCCGCTGTAATTAGCCTGCTAAAGAAAGGGCAGAGGCTGGAAATTGGATTGAGCAAACCAGGCTTTAGCCGCAGGATGAAGGCAGAGCTCCAGGATTGTTATGTTAATCACCTGAGCTCAGCAGTCCCTGCCCTTCAAACCAGCACAAACCCGGTGCAAACCCAGGACTTCTCTGCAAAGCAGTCCCAGCCTGGCTCAGGCTTCAGCTCCCCCAGGGTATCTCCCTCCACTTGGGATGCATCTCCATCCTCCTTGGATGCAGGAGCCACCCCTGCAGACGGGCCTGGTGGCACCCGGAGAGGATCCTCTGCCTGGCTGCAGCCTCAGCCCCTGGTTATAGAGCTCCTCTGATCCAGAGCGGCAGGACACAACTGCCAGCGGGGTGAGCACTAAACGGGGGTCACAGGTGATGCTGTGAGCTGATGAGCCAGGGCTGCTTTTCACCATCTGAGGATCCAACCCCGGTCCTGCTGAGTCAAAAGCATGTCTGAAAGCACAGATTGCTTACTGCTATTTCACAGATGAAAAATAGCGTTAAGAACAATAGGCCAGATTTGTATTCAGCATAATAATGGCTGTAGGTAGCAGGACTGTGGGCACGTGTCAGCCCCTCTGCAACAACAGCACAAGCCCCCCAGGTCCCTGGGCCACTGGCTAGTGCTCCAGTCCAGTGTCTTCAGCACCAGAACTACCCCAGTTTAATCCCTGGAGCAAGTCCCGGGGGTACAGTCCCTGACCTGCCCCCGAACTCTCTCCAGGAATGCAGCCACACTCTGTGCCAGAGCTGTCACCTGCACCAGACAGTGGTGTCACCTCAACAAGAGGTCCTCCAGAAGCAGTGGCGAGCTTGGCCCAAGGTGCCCCACGTGCTGTAGAACATGTTTGTGGCACAGCCAGTGAGAGTTGGTCATTAATTGGTCCAAACCGGCTGCCTGCTGCCTTGTTTTGTCCTCTCCACCTCTCCCCTCCACGGTAAACAAGGCTGGGGTTTACCTCACTGCACTTTACTAGCTTGTATCCCTGGGAAACGTACCATTTTGTCTCTTTTCTGCTCAGAAACTTTGGGCTAACAGCCCTCACCACCACCACCCTCCACCTTCTTTTTAAGGCAGCAACCTAGGCTGGCCATTGTCCCCTCCTTGCTGCCCCTATTTTCTTAGGGCAAGCTTATGCTTCTCCCCCACATCGGGACAGCTGGGGCTCTGCGTTACCTCCCTTGTTCTTTGGCACATTTTCTCACTGCACCCCTGCGCTGCTGGGGAGGGGGGAAGGGAGGGGAGGAGGATGGGAGGGCAGTGTCTGGCTCCGCATCCAGCACGCCGGATGGCATGGTTTTGGAGAGGCTTGGCTTAGTGAAGTTATTCAAGCCAACGGCAGCCTGGCAACCGGGCAGCCACAATGGGAGTGCAGGAGGAGGAATGTTTCCACATGCCTGATCAATGGGAGCAAGGGAGACAGCAAAGCAAACAGAAGCTGGGAAAGAGACACAAAGAGAAAGCAGCCTTTTCTCTGCTCGGTTCCTTTCATTTGTCACAGCTCTTTGTGTGGCTGATGACAACGGAGGCCCTTTGGAGGCTAGTTTTAGGGAGTTTGGTTTTTCTAATTAAATAAAATGCCGTGTCCTTTTTATTCACTTGTCGCCTTCCCACTCGCCAAAAAACCCCCAAGAGCAGCCCCATCAGCTCTTCAGCCTCCTGCTCCACGCACCTCCCGGGAGCCCCAAGCAGCACTTTCGCCCTGGGAAGGTAGAAGGGCACAACCACCCCCTCGCTCCCTCAAGAGCAGCTCTGTGCTGGATGCGCTGCCCTACCCAAGCACTGCCAGGGCCCTGCATGGGGGCTGCAGCACAGGCCACCAGTGGCCACCCCCCCCCCCCCCCCCCCCCGGCTGCTCATTATGGGAATAAAGAGCCCAGCAAAGGACAACTTCTCTTGAGGTGGCATGCTCCTGCAGCAGCTGCTGACGGGACTAATGGGCAACTTTCTATGGGAATGAGGCAGCATTCAAAACAGGGTGAGGGGAGAGTTGCCATGGAAACTGGGGCCATTTCTGCTGAGGAGCTACAATTTCCCTCGAAATGTCCCAGACAGGATTTACCTGGGAGCTGACTGTGGGAAAGAAACTCCTGCAATCTGCAAAGCAGATGCCTAGAGAGGAGATGAAGGCAAAGGAGTGGTTTCTGAACAGAGGAACCAGCGTGCCGGTGCTGGGTTGTGTGGTAACAAATAATCCAGCCCTGTTGCATAACCAGTGGTGGGAGCCCAAAGTTGTTTCCTCTGATTACTATGCAAGAGTTCACAACGATAGGCCTCCTCTTTTGCAGGAGTTTACAGGAAAGGTCCTCCCTGGCTCGAAGGCATCACCAAGTAACAGGAGAGAGAGAGTCTGAGGGTAAGCTTTCCTGCACTGAGGCCAGAGCAGAGGTTATCCTGTCTCTTTTTTAAAAAGAAGTCTAGCTGGACATATGTAGCCCTGAAGAACAGAGAAACCTTCTTGTTGCTGAGGAACAGGAGGCAGGACATCTGCCTCCTCCACACGTCTACCAAAACACATGCTTCCCCCTCCTGTAAACAAGTAGACACAGCTACAGCAGCTCAGCTCCAGCCCACTGACCATCATGAGTGCAGGAAAAGGACTAGTGATCCTGCATGTGCCTTAGGAGGAGGGAACCTCTTTAATGAATGTGGCAATGTTTGGGATCTCACCAGGTTTTTGCTCAGAGTTAGTGTCAAGCTGCAACCAAACCATGTAAAGCAGCTCCAGCAGTGTAAGTCAGTGAATGGCATCATGAGCTCAAAGAAATAGAATGAACCTTGGTACTAATCCTGGGTATAGCCTTGGTTCAACAGCACAGGAAAATTCCTGCCCACTTCCAACATCCAAAGACACAAATAGCTAAATACAGGCTTTTCAGTCCTCATGGACAGATGTTCCAGACTGTCCAGGTAGACAGCAAGTTCTTCTATCAACACCTCTTTCTATTCCCAGGATTTATACTGAGCTCAGGACCTCTTGTGTCCTCAGTAGTCTTGTGTCTCAGTCAATCAGTGGACCAGATATTTTGGCAGTCAGGTTCTGAAGTGATAAGGATAGGATGTGTAGCCTTATCCGCTTCCAACGTCACTCCACATGAATTGCACTTCACACCCTGCTTCTCTACCCAGCCCTCTCCTTTGGGGGTTCAGGCACATCTGTATTGGCAGGTTAAAGAAGATCCCACAACCATTTCTCACAAAAGCTGAATTTCAGCAGTGTTGGGATTTCTTCTGCCTCATTCAGGAGGCATCAAGGGGGTGACATGCCTCAGTTTCACTGTTTCCCCCACCTCCTCACAGCATCACATGTGATGCTTTGCTGGGTAATAATGTCCATGAGGTATTCCTTTAACAACGTAATTGCCTCTAAATAATAATAATAATTACAATTACTAAAAAAGAGGATTCTACCCTACCCCTTAACACCAAGTTGTTTGCTGCCATATAATCAGCAAACTTGCTTTTGGGAAGCGTCTCGATTTCCATATAGAGTATATCACTTTTGTCCCAGTCCTGCCTGGCTCTTCCACTGCCCCCAGACACGTGCTAAGTGCCAGTCTGCAGCTGAACAAATAGGAACCTCCCCTCCACAACTTGAGAGAGAAAATTCACTCCACAGACATTACCTGCCCCTTCAAACTCATTCTGGTGTTCCTTGAGCCTTTTTGTAAGGAAGGAGAAATCCACCTTCACTCCTGCTCAAAGGACTGCTTTCGTTAAGGCCTCTATAGATTTGCAATGGCAAGTATTTGACCTGCTTCAAAAATATTCATGAGACTCACATGCATTCAGTAAGGGCAGACAAGGAAAATCCTCAGCTCATGTTCTCCTGAGGTCTCGGGGTGCTGATGGCAATATACATCCTAATTACAGTATATAACATATTGAGAACAAGACCTTATCAGCTCTGGTGATGCTTTATTTGAGTCAAAGAATCTGGAAGTGATTGTGATTATTTCTCAGTAGATCAGAAAAAAGTCTAACCATGTGCAAATACTTTCAAGTAATTGCACTTTTCCCTGGCCACAGTGAGAAGCTTTCAAGACAGGCCACAGGTAACATCTGAACTGTACAAGAAAACTTAAGTCACCTCCAGAACCTGGGGTGTGCAGAACATCAAAATCGGCTGCTCCTATGCAGAAGAAAAAATAAAATTCTCAGGTATGCAGATTGCCAAGACAGTCCATTATGGCATTCATTAAGCTCTGAAACAAAGATTGCTCTTCTTTACAGACAGTACATGGTGTAATGTGTGGACAAAATGAGCAGGAAAAGCAGCATTCATTCCCCACAGAATTCAGTTCCAAGCAGTTACTGCAGACTTCCAGAAATGTTGCAAAGCAGTGCAAAACACAATGCAAGTGGCCCCTTGTGAGGAAGAAAAGCAAAGTGTACTCCCTCTTATAACATGATCACTGCAAGGCAGAGCAGTTCTCACAGAGCCGGTGCTGCTCTTTCACTCTTGCACCTGCTGTGAAGACACCATCCCAGTAAGTAGCAGCATTCTACAGCTCCCTGCTCTGCCTGTCTCAACAAGATCCTTCTGTGCTGCCTATGGATTCATCTCAAGATAATGTTCTTTGGTAGAAGGACAATCTGCTGATGGACATATGTAATTAGTAGCCTGCTGACAGGAGCCCTTTTAGCCTGTCTGTGGCCCCTTTTACTCAGGTAAAGCTGGCACAGTGATCCAGCCACTCATCCTTTGTTACAGCTCTATAAAGCAGAGGAAATAATTCAAAAAGTCTTAAAGGGAACCTCAGGGTGGAAAGCAAAAACATGACAGGTATTCCATAACTGAGGGACAGGCACCATTTTATCACTGTTGAAACAGCTCCCACTACTGAATCAGTGAGTGCTTGAGCTTTTTATGATCCTCCTTAGCACAGGTAATACCAGAACAAGGCAAAGAACTACCTCCTGCAACCATATAAACAAGTAAATCTTAGAGGGGAGAAGGGGTGGGATAGACAGAGACCATTTCTCTTCCCAAATACCGTGTTCATCCCAACTGAACGGGGATACTTCATCTAATAGCCTTTCTTTCAGTCTTGTTACAATGTGACCCTGATGCAGATAATGCACAGGTGATGCAGAGAGCACACACACCTGACACCTGGGATGGTGGTGTTGCCCCACCAACCTGCTGGCCTCCTGAAAGTTATGGACTACGCACCATACCCAGCAACCAGATCTCCCAGCACCCTAATTACACAACCTTGCCACAGGGGTCAACCCCTAGGAAAGGAAATTCCTTTAGGCATATCACATCAGATCTTCTTGAGATCCTTCCCACTTATTTAAGTCTCAGTCCCACTGGCACACATGTGCCACAGCCTTGCATAGTTGTTTTCTGAACAAAACTGGAAGCAAAGTGATTCCAACTCATTTTAGTATGGAGCAAGAAAAACAACTTTACATGGCTACAGGACAGACTGCAAATGTTTACTATAACACCCTCTTCCACCCACAGCCCCACATCCTGATGAAAATCAGAGAAATCCATGCCTTGGGTACAGCCTGTTCTTGGCCACAGCACATGTGGGTGCCAGAGACAAAGCACAGGGCAGATCCAGCTCGGCTTACTTCACCACTTGAGGCCCTGACCTTGATCATTCCCTTGGCAGAGGATGTATGTGGCGTTCAGAGGTTGCTCTCTGCAGTGTTCAGGCTTTTCTCTTAGCTCACTAAATATGTTACACAAAACACAGCCCAAAGTTACCACAGGTTTTCATAGCTGTGAAAACCAGACATCCTCTCTATGGAAATCCACCAGTTTCCCTTTAGCCTACCACAGCCCACTCAGGTATTCCTACAAACCCAAGAAAAGTGGCTTGTAACCTGTTCTCATTTGCAGACCCTTACAGGATTTTCACTAGAAATATGGACCTATACACAGTGACTTCCAGCCTGCTGCAGATACACCACATTTCTGTTGCAAAGTACATAGCAAGAATCCTTACAAGCTGGAGAAGCAGATATTAAGCTGGGTCAACTGGGACAACAAGAAAATATTACAATTGGTCTTTACCTAGGGAAGGAACCTTTGTTCCAGTAAAAAAAAGCTGAGAATTGCAGAGAGCTTAGGCACACTGACTTGTGTAGCCCATCCCTCATTTTGCAGTGATCAGCCAGGCTGTGCAGCCCAAGGGAGAAATCTCTTCTGGCTTGCTCTCTGTCTTAGAAGAGAGGACCAAAGAACACACATCCGAATGCTACCCATAAACTCCACTGGAATTAAAAAGCCATTCATACAAAGCCATCAGTAACCTCCTATACCCTGCCAAAGTCTATGACCAGGCACAGAAATGCCCTCCCAATAACTCTGAAAATTCCCTTTCAGAAAGGCTCTGACAGCTGATCTCTGTTACACCATTTAGCACCTGATGAGCAGCAACCAGGGAAGGGGATGCTTACAGTGGCTGCCGTGATGTGCATCTCAATACTGGGGCCCTGCCAGAGGCAAAGTCCTGCACAGATCTGAGGGGAGGTGGATTTCATCACTCCGAAATTGTGTCAGTGCAGCAGATCAGCCCTCTTCTGCATTATCACTCTGGCCAGCTGTTTACAGACAGTTGGCTTGAACTCCAGGAGCAGCAAAAGCTACTGTCTCATTTCTTGTGTCTTCTGTGTTGTCTTAGCTCTAAAAGCCATATGAATCCACAGAGATAAATCCACCCACCTCTGCAATTCCAGAAGTGTTTGCATCCTTCTATTATACTAAAACTGCCATACTAAGAGTGCCTAGCAGCAATTCCCCATCCTGCCTCTTGGCCAATGTGAAAATAGCTCTGTTATGCTAGAAGAGTTTGTCAGCTTGTCTCACACCCAGTTCTGGGAATACTGGTGTATCCAAAAGGCATCTCTCAACAGCCCATCATAAAAACAACCACAGGGCTGAGTACCGAAACTGGCCATGGGATGTCTGCCCACAGCTCCAAGGAGCTAATTTGAACCAGGCCAGAGCTGTATGGACTCAATAATTAAGAAAGAATGTACATGTGATTCACATGAAGTCAGTATATTAAGGGGTGAGAATGTATTTCAGGTCTAGAGAATTAAACCATTGTAATCAGAGAAGAAAAAAGAAAAAAAAAAATAAGTAAAATTTTTGCATAGACCTTAACTATTCCTTCAGCAGGACAAACCTGATGACTAGTTGTTGTTTACAACGATAAGGTCAGAGGAAAGGCCATTTCCTCTCAACAATTGTCAGAAAGGATTAAAACCTGCATTCAGGCTCGCTTTGAACTAGCAGGTACTCCATTCCCCGATGGTATCAGGATCCATTCAGCTCGGTCTCCGGCAGCCTCCGGGGCATGTCTCCATAATGCCCCCATTGTGGAAGTATGCACAGCACCGCTTCCTGCAGTGACTCCATCTTTATGAAGCTTCACCCTTGTGGTCTGATACCCAGGGCAGGAAGCAATCCTGCAATCACTGTTTAATTAGTCATTTCCAAAATCTGCCTCAGATGAGAGTTGCTGCTGCTTGACAGCTTCTGGAGATGGCGGCTGGGAGTCAGAAACATCACTACCAGATTGGGAAAGAAAAGTTGCTCGCAGGATTTGAGGCGCATTATACTGCAGCTCGACAGGCCGCATTCTCCATTTCCACCTTTTTTTTTTTCTAAGTAGAAGGATTTGAGCAGATGAAGGGACCATTGCACCTTCTGCAAGTCGAGACAAAAGCTGATTTATAACAAAAGTGGCTTTATTTTTGTTGATTCATTGTTATGGGATGGGCTTTGGTTGGCTTGGGTTTTGTTTTGTTTTGAGGTTTTTTTTCCTTGAGAAATAGCGTCTTTGCTACAAAGCAAATACTTCAAGAGAGGTCTGTCCCAGGAATTCCAGTTGCATACTTTCCTTTGTGGAAGTAAGTACTGAGCCTGAGAGGTTGCATACATGCAGCTTCGGCTTTTCCAAGTGAGATCACTGGAAGAGGTACTTCTTACCACACAGTCACCAATTTGAAAAGAATGAGAGTTACATAGTATTAAAATATTTGTCTAGATAATGAGTGTTTGTGTGTGGAGGAATGCTAAAGGAAAAAGTATGTTTGTTGAAGTCAAACTGTTTTGACAAACTATGATTTCTCTGTTTAACTAAACTATTGAGGTATTTAATGTCAAAAATGCCTATTTTGGCATTTTTTATGTACTGGACATAGTTGAGAAAAGCTTTCCAAAATAAAAAAATATGTACAATTATATAAAAAGTTAGATGAAGCTATATAAAATAACTTTTTTTTTCAGTTTAAAGACACTGAAATCAGAGGAACTCTGATCAAAAGAAGACAATGTTTTCAGAGTTAAATTTTGTAAGAAAGCTCAATCTAAAATGTGGTACATTCGGTAATAGTTCTGAAATCTCAACATTTCCCAGTAAAATGAGAACTTCTTTCTCTAGTCCCATTTTCCTCTGCTGCAACAAAATAATTGTAAAAGTTGTGTATGCAAAAAAATTCCTTGTGGCAGTAGGACAACTCTGCTTTTGGTCAGTCGGTTGTGAAGCAGGAAAAAGAAAATCAGAAGAAGAAAAACCCCAGATCAGCGATCCCACTGAGAAATTTACACAATTTTCAAGAAACTGGAATTCACAGAAGACACTGGAAACTGACTCCAATGGACAGTAGAAGTGGCAAGAGAATGATGAATTATTGTTGCTATCATATGAGAAGTTCCCACGCTCTCCCCAGATCTAGCATGTAACTTCTTATAACCTTGTTCAAATCACATCCTGTAATATGCTGGATCAGTCTCTGTACAGGGCTAATGTACACAGCTTCCAGCAGCTCACAGTGCAGGCAGAAAAAATATCTATTTGCTACAAAAAATGGTGCAAGTATGTCCTCAGAAGGGTTTCCTCCCCCCTTCTTTCTCCCACTAAGGCTATAGTAACTTTGGCAACAAAATCGAGAAGATAATGGGGATGAGACAATGTCACATGAGCATCCTTTCTCCTCAGCCACTCAAGGAGACAAGTGGCATCTTCTCCATGCTCCTTTCCTCTGATTCCATGACAATACCCCCTTCTGCAGTGATGTTTCTGGAACCACACTATGCTCCTCTGTAATGTGATCTCTCTCTTAAGCTGAGGTTTCTTGCAAAGTGCCAAAACACAATAAGAAAAATTCTTGTTAAGACTGACACGGATGAGAGAAGGGTGCACAAGAGTGCTGTGAGAGAGCTCAGGAACACCTGTAAGGTTATGGGCTCCATCCCCTCACCTGGGGGAACAAAGGCTCAGCATCCAGCATTGCCATAGCACCAACAGCCATCAATAAATTGCTCTTCTAAGAAAAGAACAGATGTGACAAAGATTGTTCCAGGGTCTGTAGCAGACCACAGCCAAAGCAGAAGAGTCTAAATGTGCTGGGCTGGAATGGCAAGGGAAGTCACAACTGGGTTCAATATAGAGGGAATTATTCTTACACTCAATTCATCAATTTATGGGCAAGCAATTCCACAGGCAACATTGACTTGATTAAACAGAGCCATAATGACAGTGAGTGTAGGGAAGCATCCAGCCAAGTATGCAAACTAGCCTTCTCAGTCTAGAATAAAAGCTTTCCAACCAATAATTTCATGCTTTTATCTATACGATCCTTAATACAGATACTAAACAATGCCAGCTCGACGTGGTGTCAAAGGCTCTGACAACCTCTAATTGATAATAAATAATTCAATTTCTGTCCCAATCCAAAACTGCTGAATCTTGGGACATGTTCCAAATAAATGATTAAAAAGAACTTTGAATGTAATTGTATCTAACACAACTGAGGATATTGCCCAGATGAAATTTACAACAACTATTCAGAGCTACAAAATTTCAATGACACTGTCAACGCTTCATGCCTACTAGAAAATGAAATGTTTTTTACACAGGCAATGGCACAGAGTGCATTTTTTATCAACAGCTTTATGCCAGCAACTCACCCAGGCCAACAGTGCTTCCCACAGCAGTGCAGTCTTTCCCAAAAACACTAAAGAAAATTTGGGAATAGGGTTTTGATGCAGCCATATCTTCATTGTTCTGTACAAGCAGAACTGGATCTTCCTTCTGATACACCTGAGTCTTCCCCTCTCCCTAGACTGCTTACATTACAATTAGCAAAAGTTTCTTAAGAAATTAACACTCTTAGTTCCTGGAAGGAAACTAGGGCAAGGTGTTTCAGCAGGAAAGTGACTATCAGCACAATCCTGAAGGGATGAATGCAGCATCTCAGAGGCACATCAATTGTTCTCAGTAATTCCCAAACTCCAAAGCCAGAAGGATCTCCGAACACTTACTGAAAACACAGGACACACACTTACAGAAACATCCTTACATAACATTTGACTCCTATTTTTCTCCCATATGTATAAATCCTTGCTGAAATCTTACTTTCTGAATCTGTAAATAAGGGATAATATTCACTTTTAATTATTTGGATGCAAATTTTTTGAATGCAAATTTTTAATTTTCTTAGGAGAAGGGTATATGTAACTGACCTGAAGTAGTGACTGTAAGAACTTCGTAGGTTCACCATAGATTGTATGTTAAGTTATATAAAAGTGCATATATATGTATATAGACACACGTAAGATACAAAAAGGAGGGCAACTAACAGAATATTTAAATATCACAAAAAACAAGGATACTTTCTTTATGCAATCTCAGTTGCACACACAAACTAGACAAAGATCCCACATGTCTTCAGAGCCTTGGTGAGGTGGTTGTTATTTTCTACGATAATGGAACAGTGGAACCCAAGGACAAAATACTGTAATGTCAGAAATCACTCTGGAAGTTGCTGAGAGAACTGGATTGAGCTCTGTGACCCTGTAACATTTTCACTGCCAGGTCACAGGTACAGAATGTGTGTTCACAAAGTAACTTTTAATACTTTGTGGTTAAGCCATATATCTGTAGGAAGTGTGTTCCTAGCACTTTGTTATGCAAAGTTCATTAAAAGGGAGTTTGCAGCAGTTCATTCAGAAATTCCACATGTTCAAGTCCTTTTTGAAAGACCAGAAGCCAGTGGCAATAACAGAGGATTCAAATTAATATCCTGATTTCTCATTGCACACCTGCAGGTTGGAAAGGACATGGGATGTTACAACAGCTGTGTGCTTCCCCTCTAGAAAACCAGGCAACACATCCCTGCTGGCAGCTTTTCTGCTGAACAGAAGGGATAGCATGGGAAGACTCGATCTAACATCTCTAATGTTAAAAGAATTTCTCTACTAAAAAGCCCATAAAAACAAAACAAGGAGGAAAAGCATTTCAGAGCTCCAAGAGGGGCCAGAAATGGGATAAGAGAGAAGTAGAAATACATATGATGTATTAAAAAGATGTCATCACTTCTTTAATGTGTTTTGTCTTGTCAGCTGTTAACATCCATAGCTGCTCCATTTGCAGTGGTACAGAAGATGGGGAAAGGCTGAGCTTGGAGCAGCAGCTGTACTCTGAGGGATGGGTAACTAGATCCAGCCTTCTCAAGCAGACACAGGGCGAGTGCTGCTGAGGTGAACTCAGTTTAATAGGTTGCTACTAACAGGCTTAGACTGATTTACAGGTGTTTGCCCTGAAATATGACCATGTCATCACTGCTAATCCTCTCCCCTTCTGAAATACTCCCACTTCAACGGGTAGCTATTTTTGGAGGAGAAAACCCACATATATACCAAAAAGCAACAGTGCTCTCTAAATCTCCTCCCACAGGAAAGGCAGCCTGACTATCACAAGAGACAAGTTGTCTGGTACAGCACAACACCAAACCCACAGTTGCCTCTGTCATGGTGGGTGCCAGCCACCTGCAAGTGACAGTAATAACAGGGATGTTACAGGGAGAGCGCACACAGACCTCTCATCCTCCTCCCTGGCAGCCTGGTAGAAAACCTCCTGTTGGCAATGCCAAGCCTGGGAAGCATAGCTGGCTGCTCCCACTGTGTCCAGGGGAACAGTGTTTCCATCTTTCTCTGCTGAACACTTCTCTTTTGCTTGCCCTCTCAGGCTTCTGACCTCTTTTCTGCAACTGAGTTTCCATCCAGCCTGCAGCCCAGTTTTGGATCCTGACACACTGCTGGAGACACACACTGAGAGATTCAATGGCCAGGGCACTGTGATGCTCTGGACCTGGTGAATCAATTCCTATTCCCTGCACATACTGCCCCAGCACTGTGGTAATGATTTACAGACATATAAGAGGACAGGGTTCACAGTCTAAGTATACTAAACAAAAAATTATTTTGGGATTGAATGTAAATTTACATAAGTAGATAAACTTTTTTCCTTAAGTAATATATCATATAGGTACTGACTGTGTTGCATACATCTGTGTCTTAGCTAAGCTTAGAGACTGCTGGGTACAGTTTCTAGAAATCTACCGCTCACAGAAAAATGCAGCTTCAAGGAGCTCAAGGCCATGCCAAGTCTCACATACTGAGCATAAGATCTGGTATCCTTGCTGCTGTTCTTTACTTCATACCCACAGAACCTGCATTTTAGCTATTTTGAAGCATAGCAACCCTCCCTCTCTGTCACTTTGGGGTTTTTATGTGGCAGATATTTTGGTTTTGCAGGGCCTGCTGTGGGAGAGGTGCCCCATCTATGAACCACAACCAAAACTGCTGCCAGAAGGAATAGCCTGGTGTTGGGGACCACCTTCCCCATCACGTGGGAGCTGCCAAGTGGGAGATACACAAACCCATCGCAGAGCCAAGCAATGCCAATCAGGATCTCAGTCAACTCAGTGTATTCCATAACTTAAAGAATCAGATGCATAGGCACAGGAATCCAACTTTTTACCCTGAAAAAAATGTCCAGAAAGCTCCTAGAAATTTTCACAGACTTTCTAAGCAGAAACCAAACAGGAAGCCAAAATATGCAAGTTAGATACAGGGATAAAACTGGATGAAAGTCCACAGTGAATGCGAGTTTCATATCTGAACTAGCAGGGAAAATGAATCTCTGTGCTGCTGTAAAACAGTCACATATGGAGCTCGCAGCACTGCAGGAACAATTCTGTCTGGGATTCCCCACTTCTTTTCAGTACTACAGAACAAACACCTCCAGCAAAAGCTGATGGTGACTCTAAGTGATGACAGTGCAGGGATCCCACATGCTTCATGTTTCACCTCCATCTCTCTTATTCTTGGCCCTAAAAGTACCATAATATTTTGAGGTATCTAAGTGTGTGCCAAGAGACTGACATTGCCCTTCAGTTTCTGTGGATGCCACTGCTCTACAAAAGTTTTCCTTGGGATAGACAATCGCACATGTGCATTTCTATCCTTTCAGTTTTGCCAATGGCTTCCTCTTTCCATTCCCTCCCAGCTTTTTCCAATACATCCTGCTTCTGTTGTTCCTCTGCCATGTAAGGAGTTCTCTGTCTATTCTTGGTTTTTTTTTCTCTAGCTCTGCACAGCAGCTACTTGCTAGTTACTCAGAATCCAAATAATTTAGGTCAAAAAGCCCAGTGAATCTGATGTGGTTTGTTTCACATAAAAAGAGTGAAATTGAAAACCACCTTATTCTTCTCAACTGAAATGCTGCATCCCTATTAATTCAGGTGTACAAATAACACTCTCTAATGCTGCATCAAGGGTTCTGCTGTGTGATTAAACCTGCCTCCCTGACCTGTAATTAGAAACTTTGGTTTTGAAAGGCAGTTTGCAGAGAGAAAAGGAGAAAGAAAGAAAGAGAGAAAGGAACCAGCTCTCAGACCTAACAATTTTGTTCTTAATAAATTATTCAGTTTTTGAAAGTTGAGCTGGATTTCCATCTGCTAGCATTAAAGACCCAAAGGGAAGAAGAACTGAAGGATTATCACAGCAGAACACAACAGTACAGAGTGGGGGGCTGGAAACCAAAACCCAGATGAGAAGTTCACTGTCCTCTGCCAGTTCAGCTGCTGCCTGTGGACGCCTGGACTTCCAGCAGGTCTCAGAGTAATGCAGAGTGACCTTCCACCAGAGTCCCACTGTGCTAGTCATGTGTTTGGGACATAACATTAGAAGAAAACCCCCAAAATTCATGGATGTTTTACAAATGTCAGCAGAATCAGGCAGTGAACACACAAAATAGTGATGGTCATGAGTACAGAAACAACATAGACACCAGATTGCATGGTCATACACCAGTAATATATAGCTTTTTCAAGACAAGTAATTTAAAGATGAATTATAAATTATTGAACTGATTTTTTGCTCCGGGGCAGTCAGACAGTACAGACCATTGTTCTATTAGAGATGCTAATCACTGTTAGTTGCAACCCCAAGGTACACCTGCTGTTATAAGGTGAACTTCTCACTTGGAAGTGGGGAGATAGTAAATATCTTTTTTCTCCTGGAGTCATAGTAAAATAATTACTATTTCTTCAGCCAAATGTTGACTCATTTTAACATTAAAACAAACAAACAAACAAGAACCAAAAAACCCACCAAACACGACCCACAAATAAAACACTCCAATTTCTGAAAAGGATGTCAGTAAGCTTTCCTCTTTCCACAAGCTGGGGACAGAACAAGCTTTTGAGCACTGGATAACACAGGTGATGAACTGACCCTGGGAGAGGTCTCTGGCCTTGTGTATTTAGCAGCTGTTTCCAGGGCTCTGCTTGACTTCAGATCAGAGAGATTTTGTGATGAATTCCTCCTCTGGTTACACCTATAATCTTTATGTTGAGGGTGTGACTGACATCAGTTTCAGTCTTTTATGTTTTCAGGCTCAAGTTTGCAAGGCCTCACACCAGGGGAATCAAGAGTCTGATAATTTTCTGCACAATTGTTTTTCTCTAGGAACTTTACCAGGTTGATCCAAAGTTCCAGGGCAGTCTTATGAATTGAGACATCAGGTTTAAGGAGGCTTATGTGAGAGAGGGGAAATCTGACTTTTACATCTCAAGGACCCTTTGGTCAAAATACCAGACGTCACTGAATTCTCCAATGTTTTATATCTTCTACTGTGTTTTTTGACATGCACAATTTTAACAAAAAGAACAGGCTAAATCTACCAAAATAATAAAATGTCACTGGTGGAAATGTCTTAATTCCAGTTTGCCTAAGTTTGTAAGGTACAGAGCCACTGGGGACCACAAACTAGGTACGAGGGTGTGGATCCTTGAAACAAAAGTCCTTCAAATTCAATAACAACAAGTTTAAGTAATCTCTTGTGTTTGCAGTGTGGTAGAGTCCAAGTTTGTCACAGAGCTGCCAGAACATAAATCTGATACAAACTACTTTGGATTAGATAGCACAGCAGAAAGAGCTTTACTAGGGTATTGTGACAAGTTTTATGAACTTTTTAAAGAAACAGAACTTGGAAATACTAACACTGTTGTTATGTTATTGTCTTGTGGGCTTGAATACTCAGCACTAAGAAGGGAAGAAGAAAAAAGCTAACAAATTCAGAAAAAGAGCAGTACTTGAAACTTGTATTAAGCTGCATTTGTTTTTCCACTGGAATTTTATGTCAGTGGTACTTAAAGCTGAGTCCTGTGAGTCTAGCATGCTCTGCCCTCCTTGGATGCAACTGTGGGCTCTCCTCCCCCCATTTTTACAAATCCTCAGTGAATACTGTGTTGCTTCACTATGCTTGCCTTTCACGGTCTCTCTCATCTTTTAACACTGGCATGCAATTACATAAGCAAAAAGAGGTAAAAAGAACTAGGAATACATCAACTTCCAGTGACTACCTGTCTCTGACTACCTTCAGGGACAGGGAGTGCCTGGTAGCCCCTGAGATGCACCACCTCTGCACCAGCACAGAGGGGAGCAGCCAGACAGCAGGTCCAGCTCTCTGCAGGGACCACGTTCAGGGTAAGCTACTTGTGTGGCTCTTCTCGGAGCTCTGTCCAACCCTGGGCTCCACGCTGGCTTGCTTGAGTTACTAACCAGTTTCTCTGGTTTCCAGCAAGTCATACATGGCCAGAACCAGCCCACATGGCTTGAAACTTCCTTTCCCACCTGCTGCCAAGGCCCTCTCACTCTCCACAGCCATCAGCAGAGTTGCTCAGGGTGAGGTGGCTGCCTGCCCTCTACTTCTCATTTCTTGTGGGCAGTTCACTATCTACAGCCTTTCCTTTGAAGATTTTGCTCTCCCAAGCAGGGATTTATTCAGTAAGTCTCACAACCTCCCTACAAATGCCTCATATGCCACCTTCCCAAGCTTCTTAGCTCCCCTGGCAATGTCTGGGGTATGTGCATGCCCTCAAGCAGGCTGTGTATGCATTGCTGTGATCGCAGCATTTTCCTCTTCAGGAATCCCTCATTCTCTCTTACAATAGCATTTTAATGCCCCATCTACCTCCATTCCCTGAGTAAATGGGTTCTCTAAATGTCACTGTCAGGGTTCCTGTGGACACTTACACTACTGCTCTAGCAGGGCACCCTGAACTGCCTCACATCAGGGTTTCTCTTTCCTTTTAACTTCGGATCTCGATTCTCCTCCAGTTCTGCAGAGGTTGCATACAAGCCCTGTATTTATCTGGTGACAGACCTTTCCGTGTGCTCACATGATAGCTTTTCTAGAGCAATAGACAGAGATGAAATAAAGGTATTGGTATGCAAGAGCTATCACCCAGTTGCTTCACATCTACAAGTGCAGTGGTATCTAAATTACTGCTGCTTCCCAATTCTCCTTTTTTGATTTCCCAGTAGTTTCACAAATTAGTGGTGTTCTCTCTCACAGTAATAATAGGAAGTCACTGAAATTTTTGTAATTGATCAGATGAATCATTTAGAAGTTATCCTATATCATGAAGTCAGAGAGAAACAATGACCAGATGAGCACACAGCCTCACAAGTTTAGCCTTGGACATTATGAAAATCAAAGGGAAACTTTCATCATTCAAACATTGAGCTGAATCACAGTGGAATAACCTTCAGTTGGTCTTGGGAAAAGGAGGGTTTATGTGAGTTTTTCTTGGTGACATCCCAAGTGATTTCCCAGCCTCCAGGCTGAATATGGTACTACACTGAAAAATAACTCTCAAAAAACCCCAAACAAACAAACAAAAAACCCAAAACAAAACAACAACCAAAAAACCACCAAAAAAACCCAAACCAAAACGAGGAATTGTTCAGCATCTATTAAACTCCAGTGACTCTGAAGAACACCTTCCCCATTTCTCAATACAAATGTTTTTCTAGCCTTCAGAATGCAGAGAGGGTTCTAAAAATCAAGCTGGGTTTCTGAGCATCAACAGAGGTGCCATTTCTACACTGCAGCTTTGAAAATATGATTAAAGCCTGAAGCACAATGCTGTGCTCCATGGGACACATCTGACCCACACGCTGCCTTTTCAACTCCCTGCTTTTTCTAAATCATGTACATTATGAGTGAATAGGAAGAAAATGTGTAAACAAGAACAGAAAAGGTCATTGCGAGTTCATTAATTCTGATCACTTAATAAGCTGTAAATTGAAGTGCATGAATTCCATTCTCTTGAACACCAGGATAAATTTGAAGAATCTCTATTGACTTAATTTATGCTGATATGCATTAGAATAGTTTCTGGCACATTCAGAATCAAAATAATTATTACAGCAACATTCAGGACCAGAAGGCACCCAGTTCCCATTTAGTAACTAAATGAGGGACAGACTTACAAAAGTAAAGAATTCAACAATTAAAAAAATAAATCTTAATTATTTTTAAAGGTGGTGCAGAGGCACAACCATGAGGGTTGTAAAATTTAGGGCTGCAGGAGTGGCCCGAAGAAGCAGAGTGATACTTTGTACCTAACTAATGAAAACACTGTGCTGTGCAAAAGAGCTACTACTGTCCTCTGTACCCACTTCTCACAGAAGACAAAGGTGAACTGCATACAAGGAGGCAACTATTTGAATAACTTTGTCAGGCCAATAATCAGAGTGGTACTGATACATTTCAGAGCCTTTTGCTTGCAGGTCCTCTCAGAGGTCATGAGGACTCCAGGAGGACATCTTCCTATGCTAAAACAAATATTGTTTTGGAATTCTTTACTCCGTGGTTAGGATGCTGTCCAAGAAATCTTACACTAGCTTTCTTGGAAAATAAAACACTTGGCCACTTCTAAGGACCAAAAGGCATAGTTAGTATCTTCCTGAATACCTTAAGTATCTAAAATAATGACAGATAAAAGCATCACAGTGGAAGAAACAAGCTGAGAAGTCTAAAAAAAAAAGAATTTAAATAAATCACTGGGGCTGCTCGGTTGCAATACCACGAAGTTTCCTCTGTCTTCTGCTGCTGCTGGTTTGTCTGCAAGAAAGTCCCACGAAGGCAGATCTAAAGCGATGCCCTTGAAACATGCGTCTGTGACTTCCTGGGAATGATCCAGCGACGTGTCCAGCGAGCTCCTCCTGCCGGCTGCTCTCCCGGCATCCAGGCTCGTGCCGATAGACCTCAATTTCGCTTTGGCTTTTCAGGAAGCTGAAGGGAGGCAAAGCTAATGACATGTCTTCCTTATTGTCATAGCAATAATGTCTCTCATATCACTGCCCACCCCCTCTAGGAGTCTCAGACACACAGAGGTCCTGTGGTCCATGCCAGGAGCTGGGCAGAGCAGCCGCTGCAGAGGAGCTTGGGAAGCCTGAGGAGCAAAGGTGAGCAGGGCTGGAAGCAAGGACAGCGGGGGCCTCCGTTAAAGGGGTACAGAGACACAGTGACCAAGCAAGAAGAGCAGAGCAGGTCTGGTGACAGTGACCACATATAGCCAGGAGATCAGTGAGCCCACAGGGATGTGCCAGGTCTGAGGCCAAGTCAGGAAGTCATCAGGATCAGTCACAGCCAGGTCCACAGTCAGGCACAAACACCCCTACAGCCCATCCCAAATCAGGACTGAGGATAAGGGCAGCTCTGTGCCATGGCTCCCAATGGAAGTGGGGAGGCCCCAGCTGGCTTCTCCCAGCTCTTTGGCAGACAGCTCTTTTCACAGCACTCTGATCCCAGCTTACATTCCACTGTATCATGACAGACCTCAAACACAGGCAGCCAAACCTGTAGGACAGGGGTAGGAGGTTGCAGAATCAGCTGGTGCACTCAGGGCCCTGTCAACACACTGCCCAGCACAGCCAGGGGAGAACATAAAAATTATTCAAAGTGCTGACAAAGGAACCTGGGTACAAATACGCCACAGAGGTTAGCAGTGTGCAAGACTGACAATCTGTACTTCAGCTGTTTCAGGGTCTGATAAGGAATTACCTCTGCAGGGCACTGTATGTGTGCTCATGTTTTGCCAGTCTGTTGGGAAACCCTTCTTTCTAGGCTGGAATAAAGAAAACTGCCACTGAGATGTAATGACAAAGCCTTTCCACATTTTTAGCTTATAACTTAAACCAGAAAAAAAGCAAATGTAAACTAATCCTGGCTTCCCATTAAAAAAACCACCCACACCATATATTCCTCCGTGACATTTCAGTTGCTCAGTTCTTTGGTCAAACTATGTCCTGAAAGAAGAACACGGGCAAGACATACTGGTACCCCATTTCCTACCTCCTCACAGGTGATATCTGCCATGGCCCTGCACTGGCAGGTCTTGCAGGTATGGGCATCAGTCCAAACTCCCAACCCTGCCTGCATGGACAGGTGAAACTTCCTGAGGTAACAAAGCCCAAGTGGCAGATAACAACAGTTTTCAAAAAGGGAACTTGTTGAATCAATAAGGAAAGACTAACCCTTTGGAAAAGGGTGTCCATGATTATCTCATTGAGTTACACCAGGAAAAATCATAGACAGACAGAGAGGGGAAGGGAAAAAGCGTGAGGTGAGCATCCCAAAAGTGTTCCCAGCTGCACTGACACACTGCTCTGATAAAGCCAGTCTGCCCTGCAAAGTTTACATGGATACAGTAGAGAGCAACGGTCTACTGAAAAAAACCCCTTATTTTATCAATATTGATTAGAAACCCCTCCAAATTATATCAAATATTTTGGAAAAAAGTCACATTTATGAAGAGGAACCCATAATTTTGCTGAGGTGGCCAGGAACATATTGTGTCTCCCTCCATATAGAGCACTGAAAGTATACAGGACTGTTACTAAATGTGGCTTCTCTGCCATGTAACTGTATCCCTGTACTTCATATTTCCAGTGTGAAAACTCTAATGAAACATTTTAAACGAAAGCAGTTTCCTTGGAGCTGCCTTCAACTTTCTTTTCCTTCTCTCTCAGCCAAATCTTCCTGCCAGGATGAATTCAGACCTAATGTCTGCTCCTCCCCACCAAGCTTTTGGATATGTGACAATATCCTACTCACTGGGAGCTGTGCCTGCTGGTGCCCATTGTCTTGTGTCCAGTTTGGGAGATGGCTTTTAAGGAAAAGCCCAGAATTAAATTTATGAAGAGTCCAATGATTTACAGGAATGACCAATGCTGTAACTACTTTGTGCACACATCTACCAAAAACTTGTGAGTCCTTAGTAACTAATTCACAAGACTCCAGCATAGGAATGGTTCAGGGTCCAAGAAAAAGCTTTTGAAAGCTTAAAAAAGAAAACAAAAACAAACTTGAAATGAGGGTCCAATCTAAAAATACTACAAGCCTGTGCATCCACTAGAGGTGTGGTAGTGGGACTGCCTACCAAGCTGCTGTGCAGAGCCTGTTAGATTCCCGACAGGCACCAAAAGGGGTTACACACAGCCCAGACAGAGCTGCAGGGCTCTGTGGAATGCATCTGTCCCAGCAGTTTGGTGCAGCCTGATCACAGCCACTGCCAAGTACAGCCAAGGCACTACATCATGACACTGAGGTCCCAGTGCAGTGACAGAACACAATGAAGGGTCTGAGAAAGGTGCTGCTCAAAATGGAAATGCCAGGTGCATCGCCCAGGTAAAAGAGGAGTGGGTCTGTGGGACAGGAGACACAGAGCAGCAGCCAGGTGTAGCAAAGTGCAGCTGATTAAGGCCCTGCATAATCCAGCAATGGTGCTGATGGTATGGTCAGACACTACCAGAAAGAAATCACATTATATGCCTTATTTACAATCAGTCCAAATCTGTAGAAACATTGTATGTATCATCTGTGTCTCACTTTGTGTGATGTCACCTAAACTGCCTGCCCTATATAGTTTTGGTACGTGAACAAATACATACCTTGGGAGAAAGTAAAACTGCTTTCTCTGTTAAATCTCCTCTGATAACACCACAAACCAAAAATCCTTTGCAGATATCTATCCAATTCCCACATTAAATCAGTATGTTGCTTGACAAACGTTTTCATTTAAAGACCGAGTACCTGCTAGGAATTCACAACTAGGCTTCAGCCCTTTGTCTACAAACTCTTAACTTCTCTTCTTCAGCCCCCCTGTCTCCCCTTCCATCAGTGTTCTGCAATTTGCCAGCCTCTTTTACATCTCAGTTATGTCTGCACGATGTGAGGCAGGCAGACTCATGTGCCCACAAACAGAAAAGCTCCTCCACCTCACAATAACTCAGCAGGCTTCTGCAGTTTTCAGAGCCTGCATTACTGTGTGCCCGTATCTGCTGTCAAATTACTGTCTGGACACAGGCTCCACAGCTAACTTCAGCCTTACCCCAAACATGAAACTGTCTCTGAGCCCTCAGGAACATTCATCTTCTCCTGCAGCTCTTCCTACACAAAGTGGTGTAAACCTGTCTGATGCTTCTAGGAAATAAAGAACAAGCTTACCCCTCCAAAGATGTGTTATGATTTTATGGCCTCTTTCTGCAACCTACTGAGAGTGGATGTGCTCCGTATAATGCATTTAAAACACATCAAAACAGATTTGAAGGGTGGACAGTTCTCCTGAGGTTTCTAAAGGAAAATAGAGATGAAAGCCATAAAAAACAACCCTCCACACACAGCAGAGGTTGAGAAGTAAAATTTAAACATAAGTTCATTTTTCCCTTTAGTGTAATTTCTGGCAGTCCCAGGACTGTTCTAACTTCTAGCTGCTTGTCATGGCTGCAACATCACAGCAGTGAGAAAAAACTCTGAGTACATTTACTCCAACCTTAGCTGCCTTCCCTTAAAACCCTTGCCCTGCCCTACTCTATCTGAGGCTGTGAAAAGACAATGATAATAACAGGAAGCTGCTCCTAGAGCTCCTACTAAGGAAACAGTTATTTTCATGTCCTGCCTCATTGCAAATACCTGTACATAGGAAAGATGACATGCACAGAACACACATAAACCTGTAATCGAGGCAAGTCAAGATGTTATTGACTGTAATTGCTGTTGTCTGTGTCCACCTTCTCCTCGAGGTGTCTCCACCTCCCATTACAATGTCACAGCTAAAGGAGTTCCCTGGTGGTCTGCAAAGAAGCAAAACAGCAAATGGCTAGAGAGAACTGATACTGTTTATATAACATTAAAGTTAATTCTAAATCAACAATTCAGAGAAAGTAATGTTGCATAAAAGTAGACTAAAAGAGATTTCACTGACAGACAGTGCTAACAGTGATATTTTGTATATATAAAGCATTCTGTACCCCAAATCCTCAGGATGTTACGAAAAACCCACTACCTTTCTTCAGTGTTTTGCAGAAAAAGTGAGGCATTCATAGGGTTTTGCAGATTAACTGACAATTTGCCACCAGAATGAAGAAAAGAATCCAGGCTTTTTAATCTATTAGTCAGTTATGTGCATTATTTTAAAGCAGCCCTTAGATTTACTCATTTTAGTGTAGGTTGGGTAAAAAAAAGAGCACTAAAGCAGAAATATGCATGTGTTCTGCATCTTAAACCAAGACTTTCCTCCTGGAATGGCAATAAGGATACCCTGCAGCCCAAGGTTTTCTATGCAGCCATAAATCCTTCATCCTCTTGACTGTGCTGGTAGCCAGGATAACCAATCCATATTCTATACCCAGTGCATGCTGCAGGAGGGAAAGATAACAAAGGCTGTGACAGAACTCCATCAGAGAAGTCCTTTTGGGCCCCATTTCCATCAGCTCATAAAAGGAACAGCCTAGACCCACATGCTGGGCTCTGCTAGGGCTGCTCCAGGCTGCAACTTTTCATTTGCAAGAGAAATGACCCATTCATTTCCCTCTAACTTCTGCAGATACTTCAGACTACTGACCTCATCTGCCAATGGCTCCCACCACTATGAGCCAGCATCATCAAACAGGTGCTCCCAGACAAAACCCTCCACCTTCCCAGGCAACCTGAACTAACACAGCTCCAAGAATCCCCAATCAAGGCTCTCAGGAGATTATTTGTGCATGGGCTGGGAATGTTCAGCCCTCAACTGAATTATTTCCTGTTCAGAAAAGCAGAGGCCATATATGACAAGGAGGTACAGATGAGGAGGTGTAAATTTCTCTTTGTCAAGTGAAGTTAAAACATGTAAGTGCAGACTCACATGCTTGTATGAGCGTGCACTTGACAACACAGATTTCTTCCCTGCAACTGCAACTCCTGTCAGCTACACCTCCTATTAGTGTGTGGTGCCTCAAGCACTCTGAAGTCCCTCCAGAAAACTCAGTGACTTGTGACTGGGAGTTCTCACCTCTGCAGTAGGTTTCCAGACTCAGTTTTATGACCAGGGATGAAAGATGACATTGCTACTTCAGCAGAGGAATCCCCGTGCTTGTATTGTATCCCAGGAAAAAGACACATCTCTTCAGACACACCCGTTTACCTTGGCATTCACAGCCTTATTACCAAGAGTATCACAATACATATTGACTTTTGTTCTTAACAACCCCATTCTAGAGAGATTACTCCATTCCACAGCTAAGGATACAAAGGCATTCGGTGGCTGAACTGGGAATTCAGTTTCAAGTTCAAGTTCAGAGTGCTGCTCACTGGACTAATCTCTGGACACTTTTTCTACTTGGCAGAGAAGTGTGAGTTGTCAGATCTGAAAGAATACTGAGGTCTTCAGAGGGAGTCACAAATACATGTATCACAGACTAATATCTTTGTCAATAAAAGTAGCATAAAAACAAAGCAAGCTAGGTCAGCTCTTCTGTTGGTCTCAAAAGAACACCCAATTATTAGAGTCAGCATAATCATCTTTAATAACTAAGCTGTTTTGGAAGCTGAATAGTTTGTTCCAAGTGCCACATAGACAGCTCTTGCTACTGGCAGAAGAGGACTGTGAATCAGAGCCCGAAGTCTGATGCAAGAGAAATTTCGGCGTTTCAAGCTGATTTCCCCAGCAGAGAACAACCCTGTTAATTTGAGAAAGTCCCCTGCCTGCTTTCTCTCTGAGTAATTAAGAGTGAAATCCTCCTCTCAGTGACCCCAATGCTCTCAGCCTAGGCTGATTTACACATGAAAGGAACCCTCTGAGGGGCTTTCTCCCTTTCACATTCACAACCAGGCAGGACCTATAAATAAAACCTTTCTGAAAACAGGAGCTTTCAAAAAGGTCTGTATGTGCACAAATGTGTATGAGAGAAAGGGAATGGCTGTGTGCACTCGAGGATGTGTGTTTGCATGCGTATGTGAGGCGTGGGTAAGAAGAATGTGCATTCACACACCAGCCCTCATGCAAACAAGTATACTCAGAAAAGCATCTGCATGGATATGGGAGCGTGCACAGGTGCTGGGGGCACTTAAGGAGCCAGAAGGCATATCCAGGCTGGTTTCCAGCTAGCACAATCCCAGGGGTTTGCCCCAGTCAGCTGAGTCATTCTAGAGTTACACATGGAAAAGCGAGAGCAGATTCAGACCCAATTGTTCATGAGACCATGCTTGTGATGCACTTTCCCTCCACAAAGCAGTAAAGTACTTGGAGGACAAACACCAGTGGTTTACACTGCTTTGGCTTTAACGAGGGAGGTAGCATAGACTCAGGTCTCAGGGTGCGTGTTCCTATGATTTTGACAGAAGGTGGGGTTTTTAAACGGCCACATATTCTCAGCTGTTTGGGAGAGAGAGTAGTGTTGTGTTTTCCAGGGCTGTCATTGCTCAAAAGTAATTTTTAGTTTTCTGGAACATTAAACCCCTCAAAGTTTGAAAAACAAACAGCGAGACAGATGACCCAATAATGAAGGTCAGGAAATCAAAAGGACTATGACTGCCTTTACAGTAGTTATAAACACAAAAATGCCTAGATATCTATCTGAACTATCCCTCCCCCACTGTCCTGTTCATCCATGTGGCTACAAAGTCAGGATCTCTCCCCTTCCATGAGGCCTACGGAGGACTCTACATAACTTCCAGGAAACTTGGCAGTTACTGTGACCCTGCCCTAATACAAAACAGGTGACAAGGAGCTCAGAGCCAAGCCAGGACAGACCACAGGATTTCACAAAGCAAGTTCTGCTCTGTGGGTCTTTGCCCCTGTAAGAGGTGGCTTTTTAAGACCTGGCTACATGATAATTTCACAACTGCAAATTATTCTACTCCACTACTCCTGACCAGCTGAATCATTTGCTTTACTGAAACTGTGCCTGTGCCATATGCTAATGCTAGCAATCGGGATGTAGGTATGTTAGAACCACTGCAGCTGCTCCACTGCTTGGTGGAAGACTCGAGGATGTGAAAGGGGGGCAGGAGCGGTGCTGCACCCTGCACCTTCTGACTTCATCGCTGCTAATCGCAGCTCTTGGATCTCTGTCTCTCCACCCCCCCCCCCCCCGCCAATTCTTATGCAAACATTTAGAAGAAGTAGACAGAAAAAAAGGCACAAATCAGGAGACATAAAGAGTGCGGAGCCTCACAGGAGCGCACAAAGCACAAAATGTCTCTTCTGCTCATTCAAAAGACTTCCCAGCTCCTTGCACTAGGCAAGACTGTGTGAGCACGGATTCAGAGCTCCCCTCCCACTGAGCTCGGAGCTAAAGCCCTCCCCCAGTTCCCAGGGTCTTCAAATGAAGATTTGCATAGTTGTTCCAGATCATTCCTGAGAGAAGGGACAATGGCTCTCTCAACGTCATCTTCCCCCCATCCTTCCCTCCCAAAGCTGATAAAGCCCTGGTGAAAAGGGGAACAAAGGATTTACAGATGTCAGATTATTGATTTCTGCCATTCCAGGACTACAGGGAGAAGATGAAGAAAACTTTTGCCCCCAGAAACTCTCTGAAGTTTGAGACACAGACGCTATCTCTGCAGCACGAATTCCGCGTTTGTTAAAACAGTATCCGATGGAGACAATATTGCTATTCGAGAAGGATGAGCAGGGCCCTGAAAACGCGAAAATGCAGGGGGATGAGATTACAGCCTCCAATCCCAGAGAGTGCATTTTGTTGTTCCCAGACCTGAACGGAGAGGCACTTCCAGTGAAAGCAGTTTGCCACCAGGCGGGCCGGGCCGGCATTGCTCTGAGCGCCGGAGATACACCCCTCCCATCTCATCGTGACTCATGCTGGTATCCGTGCCCTCTCTCTGCCACCCACCACTGCAGCTGGGAAAAGTAACAGAAAGAAAGGTGAGAGACGAGTCTTTGGCAAGTGACCTTTGCTTCTGAATCAGAGTGGAATGGAGGTTCTTAAAACTCACTACATTTAGGACCATTACCTGAAAGCCAAAGCTTTCTGCTCCCACAAGCATTTCTGTGCACGGTCCATATAAACCCGAGCTTGCTTTTGCACAACAAACATTCTTTTTCACCATAGTGTGTCAACTTCCCCTCTACTGAACTCCACCTCTACCAGCTTGCTGCAATCATTCAAATTGTGCTAAACAGAACAGCGACATGATCCAAAGTGTCACATGTCACTGCTGCACACCCAGCAGGAGAGGAGTACTGGGCAGCCAAGTCAGGTTACAGGAGTTCTGGCCTGACCTCCACCTGTCCCACCACTACTCTGAAACACCTTTCTCTTGGTGACTGGATACTACCACTTTATAGACATATATATATATATTTATTTTTTTTTTCAGAGATAACTCTGCAGCATTTCTGCACTCAGAAAATTCCTGGGATGCTGGATCTTTTGTAAAAATGTACCTGTTGAAAATTCCTCAAAATGCTGGATTTAGGCCTGGATTTTTAAAGGTGATCAGCTATTTTCTTATTTTAAAGCTATTTTAAAGGTGATCAGCTAAATCAAGCTCTAGGCCCTCAGGTCAGCTTGGGGAAAACCCACCTGAAGCCCTTTCTGCAAGGCACAATAATGAGTACAAGAGGGGTTTCCCATGCCGTGGGTCAATAATTTAGACAGAGCTCCAGAGCCAGAGTTGACTGTTCACTCATTTTCCACACACCTTTGTAAAAAAAACATGCTGTCAGGAGGACTGCAGTCATCACAGTGATAATAACCATCACATATTGCACAGTTAAACACATTTCATACAACTACATCAAAACATTATTCACAGTACTCTTAAAGTATCTAGGTTTCTTTCAATACCTGCCTGTCTTCCCTCAACTAAAAGAAATTATTCTTCTGGAATATTTTGTGTCTTGCAGCAGTCACTCCTAATTTACATTTAAAGATGTGAATCAGACCCACTACACTCCTGATACACCTCATACAGAGATTAATCACAGCTGTTGGAATTATAAAGACTAAGACAGACTCATTTTAAATCAGTCTGTTGCAGACTATAATGAACCTCCTACCATGCCCAGGTTCAGGACAGACTCAAACCCCATTTTCAGTTGCTCTCCATGAGCCCCTTGGAGCTCCATGGGTAGGACAAGGTGCACTTGGGACAGTTATGCTAAGAGTTGCCACTACTGCCTTCTCCAAAGAGCATTTTCCAGACTGTTAGAGGAGAAAGGGTGTCAGAGAGAACTAGGGAGAAGCAAACCTTGGCTGCTCTCACCTCCTGCTGAACACTTGTATGTTGTGTTTTGAGGCTACTGCAGCAGCAGCACAGCTCACAAATTCGTTTTATTTTAGAGAGAATTTTTCCTCATCCTAGACAGATGTTTTCTTGTTTTGCTGATTCTTTGTTTTCGCTCATCATAAACATTAGTGTCTGTTGCTTACCTAAAGTTCTTTTTGCTACAAACAAGAGTAGTTTTGTTTATGTAGCTCCCACTACAAATTTGCTTTAGGATACAGAACTTAATCTTGGTTTCATCAGTGAAATATTGTACAAAATAATTCTCGGATCTTCTGTTCCCCCCCAAAAAACACATGCAAATTACTTTTAAATTAAAAGTCTGATATATTAGATGTCCCATAAGCCTGAATCCAAAGGATGAAGGTGTGGAAAGGCAAAATCTACCTCCAGTGTGGATTTAGCAAAGCAGGTGTGTGCACATGGCAAGCCCCAGTGGTTTGAGGGCTGTTTTGTACAAAATGAATCATGTCCATGATGACAGAACAGTTCTGCAGATACACACAGTACCACCTGGGAATAACTTCTTTCAGTATGGAAGCAAAGCTGTCCTTAAAATTATTTATTAAATAAAATAATATTAAATTACTGGAAGAGGTAATTGTAATTAAAAAATAAAATAAGAGAAGAACAGAGAAACCAAAGCACTTTTAACAGTTGACAGTGCCCAGATACAGTAAACAACTGTAGCAATATTTTCATGCCAAAGTATGTTTCACAACAGCCTTCCAAGATTCTGGCTATCTTACCGTTCCTTTATGCCATATAGTAAATTGGACACAAGCCCTGCTCCAGGTGAAAAAGGGTAAAGAAATCCTGCTCCCCAGTAGCAAACACAGCTTCCCACCATCTAACAGCCATGCCACACTGCATGCCTTGGTCTTGGCAAAAGAGAAGTGACCAATTCCATGGGACCAAGGTGTGCACATTACCAACAAACCTCCTCCTTCTAACAACAACTGAACCTTGTTTGGAGTAAACCACAATTCCTTCATGTCATTCTTCTCAGACCAGCCCCTACCACTGCCCTTCGCAAGAGCTAAGTTTCTTTGCTTTTCTGCTGTTACAGTTTCTACATCCACCATGGGAACCCTCTCATTTTGCTGTGGTGCTTTAAGTGCTGAAAAATGTACTCTACACCTACACAGCTTCTGCCAAAAGTCAAACAGCTAACCATAAGGCTCCAATAAAGAACTAAAAGAGAACCTAGATATTTGTAATTTTTTTCCTGGAAATCTTGTCTTCATTCAAGTGATGTTATTATTTCAATAGAATCATCCCAGGAATACATGTAATTAAAAACACATTCGTGGTAACAGAACTGCCCCATTTGAGGGGCCCCTTGATCCCCTCATGCCTGGGACATCCCCAGAGCTCTTCCTGTCTTCACATCCCCAGGACTTCTCACTCTTAACTACTTATCACTCTCTATTTGACAGGAGGTTGTAGGCAGGTGAGGATCAGTCTCTTCTCCCAGGCACTAGCAACAGGACAAGAGGAAATAGCCTCCAGCTGCACCAGGGGAGGTTTAGCTTGGGCACCAGGAGTCATTTCTCCACAGAAAGTGTGATCAGACATTGGAATGGGCTACCCAGGGAGGTGGTGGAATCACTGGAGGTGTTCAAGAAAAAGCTGGACGTGGCACTGAGTGCCATGGTCTGGTTGACACGGTGATATTCGGTCATACGACGGATACAACGCCCTCAGAAGTCAACACCCACCTAAGCGAGTCTGTGTCTCTGTCACCGCCCCCAACACAAGCTCCACAAACCCCGACCAGCCTCGCTCCACCCTCAACACCAAGAAGGCGCCCGCCCCTCAGGACACCCAGCGCGTGACGTCACTGCCCCGCCCCTCCCGCCCAGGGCGGCGCGTGCGCGCAGGAGGCCCTGCTCAAGGTCAGCGCGGCCGCTGCCGCCGTCGGTTCCGCCCAGCGCGGTTCCGGTTCCGGTTCCGGTTCCGGTTCCGGTGTGCGGACGGGGAGGACATGGCGGTGCTCGGCCGGGTGTCCCGCCTGCTGCTTGGCGCCGCTGCCCCGCGCTCCCCGCCGGCGCGCGGCATGGCGGCCGCGGCACACGAGGGCGGCGGAGGTAACGGGGCTCTGCGGGGCGGGGGCGGAGCCAGGGCGCGCGGCGCTGCCCTTGACAGCCGGTGCCCTTCTCTGTGGGAACGGGGCATAGCAGGTGCTTGGTGTGAGCCCCCGCCGGGGCACCGGGGCTTAAACCGTGAGCCCGGATCCCTGTTACAGACGGGGAGGGGACACGCGCTTGAGCGTGGGACACAGCGTTCATTAGTGCCTCGTTAATGCGCTAATTGTATTTAACGTGCTGTCAAGTCAGTAATGCTAATGAAAATGGTGATTGTTGTTCTAATTGCTGTCCCGCTGCCCCCGCCCAGCCCGGATGTGGAAGACGTTGACCTTCGTGGTGGCGCTGCCCGGCGTGGCCGTGTGCATGCTGAACTCCTATCTGAACGCACAGCACGGGGAGCACGAGAGGCCCGAGTTTGTGCCCTACACCCACCTCCGGATCAGGACCAAGGTACTTCCACCTGCGATGTTTAGGAGCCCTCGTTTCCTCCATGGCTGCAGAGCTTCCTCTGAGATTGCCCCAGCATTTCTTTTTCGTTTGCTACATTGGCTGTGATATCAACTCATGGCTGTTTCTGAGGCAGTAAAAGTACCCATGGTATTCACAGGTCTTCCCACCCCAAAGTGATCCTCCTAATGTCTTGCTGAAAAGTTTTCAGTCCTAAAGGTGCTGTACTTAAACTAATACAGATCTAAAAACTAGCAGTGGAGATGCTAAATACTCAAACTTGGGGTCCTTATAATACAGCACAGTTGATCTTTAAGTAAGAGCAAAGACTGTGCTGTTTATAGACTGTGACTCCCAGCCAGCTAAGGGAGATGTTTTCCAACTCTTGCTTCCTATGTCCTGGGAGCCAGCTTGCTTAATTCACCAGCCTGTTGAGCTGTGTGATCATAGAATCATTTAGGTTTGAAAATACTTCTAAGATGGAGTCTAGCCTGTGACTCATATCCACCCTGTCAACCACATCATGGCACTAAGTGCTACCTCCAGTCTATACCTAAACACCTCCAGGGATGGTGAGCCCAGCAGCCTGGGCAATTTATCCCAACGTTTAACAACCCCTTCTGTGACGAAATTCCTCCTGATGTCCAGCCTAAAACCTTCCGTGGCACAGCTTGAGGCTATTTCCTCTTGTTCTGTCACTAATGGCCTGGGAGAATTGATGTTTGAGTCTGTATTGCTCTTGGTTTCTGATGCTCTAGGGATTGCTCAGGAGCTGCCACTGGCCTATTTTCTTTCTTCTTTCAACAGCGTTTCCCCTGGGGTGATGGGAATAAAACTCTGTTTCACAATCCCCACGCTAACCCTCTCCCAACTGGTTATGAAGATTAAAACCAAGATTCTGACCACAGCCGGAACTTTGGCTCTCCCCATCTTGAACCAGAATGTTGAGTGGGAACCATCATTTCATGGGGTCATAGTTTCAGAAACTGCATTTCTTCTGTGATGAAGCTGAGTGGTAGTGTGGTCCCCGTGTGTATTTGTGATGGGGTCCTTTAAATAAACAACTCTGGACATGAATTTCGGATTTGACTTGTTTGTTAACCTGAATTCTTAGAAGTTTTTTAGTTCAGTGTTTGCATAAAGCATTAAGATTTCCCAGAGAACACAGTGTATGAGCAAAGGGGTTTGACTGCCTGAATGTTAACATATGTTCCTGTGTCTGATAACACAAACAACGGGAATGCACTTGGCATAGGACATGAATCAATTTCATATTCTTCATGTCTGGTTTAGCTGATGACTCTAAACTCACAGCCAGAACAGATACGTAGATTAAAATTCAATATATACTGAAGCACATTCTCCATCATTGGCTTTTACAGTATTTATTAACAGTCATGAAGGTGGTCTTCTCTTGGTTCCTTCTGGCAGAGGGAGTGGCAGCAAAGATATTGAGCTAAGCTCTGCCTTCACACTGTTCACCTTTAGCTCTGAAATTTTCAGGTACATCAGCATATATCTTGCTCACCACTCTGCTTTCCATAAAGCTGCAGTCTGCACCAAAGTCTCTCACACAGGTTTTGCAGAAGAAAACACAATTTTGGCTCTACTGCTTATGTCTGTATAATGTGTACTGTGTCATGCAGAAGCTGCTTAAAGTAGAAGGGATTAATGAGCCAACAGCCTGGGCCTGTGCCAGTACAACCTTAATTTTCAAGTTTTTGCTCGCTAAAAGTCAACCATTTCCCAGTTCTTTCTATAACTTCTGTATTTTTTTTACGGTATGAAACTGAGCTCTCTCTCAACTATTGTTAATTTGGTTCTTCCCAAAAGGTAGAATGCAGCAGCTGCTTTGGCATCTTGCTGTTGAAAGGACTGATGGAGAGCAAGAGAGAATCTCAGAGTGGGTACTGCAGGATGTCCTTCCCCATGTTTCCATATGATTTTTTTCATCTGCTTACCAGTATGTCCCCAGGCCATAATATCTTTTACTCTTTCAACTGTGTTGGTGTAAGTAGGGGAGCAAGTGTTGCCCCATCCCTGTCTGAGGATCAAACCACAGGAATGTGTAAAGCTAAAGGAGAGAGAATTCAAGTTTGTGGTTGCATCAGTACCTCAGAAAAGGTTGAAGTAACCTCAGCATTAAAAGTCTTCAGCTGCTGAGCAGGCCAGCTCCATCACTCCTAGAGGTCACAATCAGACTCTACTGCACAGTTACCTACTTGAACAAAATATAACCTGGTTGTATTTATTTTAGCCAAGCTGTTGCAGGTCCAGCACTGCTTTTAAACCATCTCTCTTGCTGACACAAAACAGTGCTTAAGCCCTTCAGCTTTCAAGATCACATGAAACCACCAAAATTCAGCAGCATAGAGATGATACAAAGTATATCAACCCCCTCCATATTCTTCTTAAACACTTTCAAGCGTTATATAAATAAGCAAAAGAAATCAGCCACAAAGAAACTATCTCAGCCCACTCCAACCAGCATTCCCCCATTACATTCAGTAGGAAGTTAGTTCACATAGATTTTTAAGCCATTAGATGCTGAACCACCAAGAACTCACTGGAAAGGAGGCAGCAGTTAGCACATGATCCAGTCTTTTTTTTCCTTTTAGCTGTTTGTTTTCACAAGCAGAGAACATTTCTCCCTTCCTACGAGGGAGTTAACAAAGGTCCAAAGGTCTTCTCCAGGTGGCATCCACGGTATACCTGATGATGGTGCTTAGTCCAAAGGCTTGTATTAGTGACTCCACCCGTACAGCCAACATCAAGAGGAGTTTTCAGTTTTTCCTTTACTCGGGCCCATGAACTCCAGGCCCTCAATGGGTATGTCCTTCTCCTTGATTGCTTTCTGAAAAGAGGAAAAAAGAAAACCAGATAATTCAACTTGACGCTTTGTTATAGGGCTACATGATGTAATCTTTGGTACAAAACACAGAATCACAGGATCAATTAGGTTGTAAAACACCTCTGAGATCATTGAGTCCAACCTATGACCCAACAGCATCACGTCAACCAGACCATGGCCATGCCCAGTCTTTCCTTAAATGCCTTCAGGGACACTGACTCCACCACCTCCCTGGGCAGCCCATTCCAATGTCTGATCACCCCTTCTGTGAAAAAATTCCTCCTGATGTTCAACCTGAACCTCCCTGGTGCAGCTTAAGTCTATAACCTCTTGTCCTATCGCTTGTTGCCTGAATAGAAATTATCTAAAAATAAGTGATCTAGAAAAAGTAGTCTTAAAGCTGGTTTGAATAAAGCTTCAGTGTTAGAGTTAATGAAGGACGTACTGAGAACTCACTCAACTATAGTCCGGATCGTATAAAAGAAACGTGCTGCAGCCTCTACAGAAGTAGCCTTAAGGAGTTACGTACAATAAAATTAGGAGACACCTGTAAAATCTTCCATGTCATGACCGACTAAGGGCGAGATAAACCCAGAGCTGCGTGTCGGGGTCACTGCTGAAGGCTGAGGCTGCTCCTGGGGTACCAGCACGCCGGTAAGAAGGGTCAGAATGGGGGAAGGACGCTCGGGGCAGGGAGCGAAGGGGGCCCGGGGCCCCGGGGCCGGACGCACCTGCACGCAAAGTTGGTAGCGCTTGAAGAGCTGCCCGCAGGGGTCGCCGGCGCTGTCGCCCTTGAGGAACTTCTCGGCGAACCAGCGGTTGAAGCACTGGTCGTACTCGCGCTTCAGCTCCGTGCACGCCTCGCCCACGCTGTTCATCGCGACGGCCGCGCCGGGACGGGACGGGACGGGTGCGCCGCCGAGTGACGCGCATCCGGCGCGCGGGTGACGCCACGCGCGGATATGTGAGGTCACGCGGCGGTGGCGCGATGCGAGCACTGTCCCTCGAGCGGTGGCTCCGCGCCTGGCGGGCCCCTCCGCGACGCCCCTCACGCCCGGTGAGGTGGCACAGCGGGCACCGGCCGCAGGTACCGCCGCGGAGCCGGCTTGCCCCTCGCGAGGCAGGACAGTAGAAACGGGATAAAACAAGGGTTAATTTTCCACGAAAGTAACAGGAATCAGCGGGTCCCTACCAGTAGGTTGGATTTGGTGACCTTAAAGGTCTTTTCCACCCTTAACGATTTTAGGATTTTTTGGTAAACTCTGGGTTTGACGTGTAACAAGTTATTAATTAAAAGAAAGTAGCACTATTAAACTTGTTAATTTCTGACTTTTTTGTCCATATTGGTGCTTTTGTGCAGCAGAAAGTGTCGGTGGAAGTGCTGGACCACTTGGAGCACCTGGCCCTGGTGGATTTCCGGGATTCGGAGGCCGTGGAGCAGCTGCAGAAAGCTATCCAGTTTGCTGATCAGCTTCGTGAAGTAAACACCGATGGCGTGGAACCGATGGATTCAGTGCTGGAGGACAGGTGGTGAATCACAGCAGTCTCCTTTTATCTGTTATGCATCAAGCTGTTAGCTTTTGTGACCTTTTTTCCCTGGGAATCATGATGCATGTGGCCACTTTGCTCAGAATGTCTTACTGTGCTTTTGTGGGGGATAAAGTTGTCACTGGGACATGATTTTTATGTGTGAGCAAAGTGAAGGTGAACTTCAGTTCTTTAATCTGTGTTAATTGTCACCCTGCTCCCCAAATACCTGCTAGTGGCATTCTTGGGTGCTTCAAAATGTTCCAGTACTTGTCCAAGTGTTTATTTAAGAGACCAAAACCAGGTTTAGAGATAAGCCACCCTTCCTACCTCATATTTACAGAATAGCTGAAAGACAGGCAGTAACCTTTGTCCTTCAGGTGTCTGTATCTTCGAGAAGATGATGTGACAGAAGGCAACTGCACCAAAGACCTGCTGGAAAATGCCAGAGAGAAAGTAGAGGAGTACTTTGTAGCTCCACCAGGTATTGACTTTCTTACAAAAATCTCTTAATCTCACCTGAATTAACCTGAAGAATATAACCTGCCATATCTGCATTTACTTTCAGAAATACTAGTTAATAATAGGGAGTACTAAAATAAATTACTGTAGCCATCTATGTAAAATAATGTGCAATTTATTGGTCCAGAAGCAGTACAGAGGCTGACCTGATTCTGAAGTTACTGCACATGTTGTGAAATTCCTTAGAGGAAGTCAGACAGGACTTACTTTCCTGACTTTCTCAGGATATTTAAGCTGCCTGTACATGGAGTAAACTGGAGAAGCACTTCCATGCCAGGCTGTCCTGCCCACAAGGTAACTTACAGCTGGTCCCACACAACTTGTTTTTTGTTTTCTCTCAGGTAACATCCCTTTACCAAAGCTGGAAGAATGAGACACTTTTCTGCAGGGCTTTTAGTGACAGCCCAGAGCCCAGATGCCCTTTCAGTATTTTATTTGGGAAAGCAAAGTTTTGTGCAGTCACAGCTGAAACACCCTGGCACACATTTTGGTCAAAAGAGCACTTGCAAGACAGAAGAATGAAGATGTTAAAGTCTAGTAGTGCTGCTGAAATATTCAATGTCCGTGCAGCTGGAAGGCAGCATGACAGATGACCTTGGTGCTTTTATCTGGCAAAGTGAATTTGCTGTCTGGAGGTGAGAACAAACCCTTGTCCCACTCTGTGCAATTACTTCATTATTTGTTTAAGCATCCATAATATAGTCACATATATGCATAAAACGTAATTACTATTCAGTGGTATTAAAATAAAGCTTTTGTTTAACACCACTAATCCAATCCTCTGCAAAGCTGTAACACTGTATTATTGCTTTAGTGTCAGACTTGTCAAGATTCAGACCCTGCAAATGCTGAAGTTTTACCAATATACAAGCTCAGCCTAAAAGAAATTTATAATGTGTATATAAATCATAACAAGGAAAGACTATCAATCAATCAATATGATTGATATCACAATCATATTAGCAGATAATTCCCGCTTTGAGAAGTTCCCCCTTGTTCTATCCATTTTGGCCTCCTCCTTTGACCACCAGAGAGAATGGGGACGATATTATTTACATAGAAGAAGGAAGAGGAATTTGAAAGTGAACTGCATGGCTGCAGGAGCTTTTAACCCAAAATAGCATCAAGTAACTATTTAAAGGCAACAGCTAAACCAACAATTTGGACAAGATGATTCCACATTCCCAATGCAGCACAGGCCAAACTTAAAACTGCCAGTTCAGTGCTGCTCCCACACACTCCAGTGAGAGAACAGACTGCCTGATGCTTGTTCCCTGCAGCCCAAACTGCATTTGCAGTGGAAAACACACATTTCCTTAATGAAGGGGTTTGATGCAACTACACGAGTAAGGGCATTGCAACCTTGACTCAGACACCTGCAACCACCAAAACAGAAAAGCTCACAGAGGGCAGATGAGCTGCCTGTGGGGCAGGGTGAGTCAGTGCCTTAGTGGGTCTAATGTGGTGGTGCTGAGCCCCACGGGATGGTGCTGAACCCCACTGGGCCCTGGCTGCACTTTGAGAGAGGGAGAGACACCCCTCATGTGCTGGTTCACCTGCATTCACTGCAGGACTCAGTAAATGGATCCAGTTTCTCTGGAGACCATGGAGATAACCTCACTTAAACCTGCTAACATTTTTCTACCACCACAAATTTGTACATATAAAATTGGATTGGAAGCCCTTGCATATAAATCCCAGGTTTACAAAGAAAATTTCAATGTGGGGATTGCTTCACTTTTGTGGAAAGAAAAAGAAAATGGAAATTGTTTTATTGCTAATAATGATTATTTTAATGTTTTGGTATTAAGTAGGAGCCCCACTAAAAATCTTTATTAATACAGTGATACATTGTGCAAGACAGACTAAAAAAACAGCTCACGCGAAAAGTGCTTACAGTCTAACCTCCATCTGTGAGAGGAATCTCATGATATGCCTTATCCATTACCCAGATTTCTTAAGCACCTCCTCTACCCCAGCTATCATCTCCTGTGTTTGTTTGTTCTGCATTTCCCTGCAGCTCTGTCCTGAGGGAAACTGTAGTTTTATATTCTTGATTAACAAGTAGGACTCTAATGTCTCTCTGTAAAGCCATGTATCTCAGGCTTTAATGTTTCTCATTAATGACATATATCTCACCCACACTGACATTTCCTGCAGTTGTCATTGCAATTGTTCCTTCAGCAAACCATTTCTTAATAAATGCAGAGAAACTTGCCTGCAGCTACCAAACACAACCACCTCCTCAGAAATTCATGGGTATTTCTGAAGTTCAGTGTAAGCACTTGGAAGATTGTTAAATGGTTCCATTCTGTCAGCACAAAACTGTCCAATACTCAAAGAACTACTGCAAAAGCTGCAGATACTGAACACAGTTCTGTAAATTAATTACTTACTGTGGCCCCAAGACCATTCAAAATTTCTTCAGATTTCTAGCACACAAACAAAGTTGTGAACTGTATCTCTCCTAATTGGAATGCTAAAATCTAGGAGTCAGGAGTTACTCCTGAGATATTCTAGAGTGACAAAAGTATTACATTATCCAGTTTCAATATTTCTGGGGGCAGTATATTCTTCTGAGGTTGCCTTAGAGTTTGCAAAAGCAAAGGGTTGCTTGCAGTTATGCTACTTTTGCTCTGAATGAGATTGAGCAGGTTACTACACTGTATGAATATGAAAAATATATACATTTCAAGTGAGGTAAATGCTCGAGGTGTTTTGTTTTTATTTTTTTTTTAATTTCTACAAGGAAATCTGAGTCCTACCAAGCAGTATTTGAAAATTTATTTTAAGTCATCCTGTGCTGTTTGCTATAGACATGGTTCAGAGTCCTGTTATTAACAGATCACCAGCTGTGGAAGACTCCAACAGCAATGTTCTATCTGCTGACAAGAGTGTAAGTAGAAAGTGCCCCAGGGAGAGTGAAACTAAGAAAACAGACCACTGGGGACCTACCAAAACATCTTGCTTCATTTAAACAAAAAAAAAAACCAAAACAAAACCAACCCAACCAACCAACCAAAATAACCCCCAAACCAAACACAAACAAAAAAAGGCAAGAGTTGCAGAAATAGTGAGGTCTGCAAAAGATGGTGTAAATGTCTGATAGATTTGCTTCACAAAAGGAATAAAGTTTGCAGCTGACTTGATCATACCCAGTAAATATGGGTCAGAGATTTCTATCAGAGGTCACTGAATTGAAAAGACACAACTGAAAACAGACAAGTGAACAGGATAGATGATCAAGTGTCATTTACAAGCTATGGAACTCCTTCCTTCAGCATGGGTGGGCTTCACTCTCAGTAAAGGGCATATTACTGAAACAGCTACCCCAGGTAATATCCCAGTATTCTTTCAGTAATACCACATACTATTGAAAGGGCTATTCCCAACAAGAGCTTGTTTCAAAGAGACAGTCTGTTGCAGAGATTATTGGTTAACGTCAGCATTTCTGTGATCCAGGCTGGGGCAAGTAATAAAATGGCTTTTGGGGCCCATATATCAACTATTGAAAGGCGTTTTACAGGAGCTGGTGGACACATTACAATGCCTTGGAGACTGAGCATACTTTAAGGAACAAGTTTTTTACCCAGGATCACCTGCTGATGCCACACAGAATCACAGAAATAAATTGGAAAAGACCTCTGAGATCATCGAGTCCAACACCACCGTGTAAACCAGACCACGGCACTCAGTGTCATGTCCAGTCTTTCCTTAAACACATCCAGGGACAGTGACTCCACCACCTCCCTGGGCAGCTCCTTCCAGTGTCTAATCACACTTTCTGTGAAGAAATTCCTCCTAATGTCCAACCTAACCCTCCCCTGGCGCAGCAGACGAGTCGCACGGGAGCCAGGACTGAAGCTTTGCATACACAGCCCAAATCTACGTGATCATCCCAAAACATGCGCCTTGTGCTCCCGTTACCTCCCCGCATCCCGCCGGTCGCCATGGGAATGGACGCGGCGCGAGGCATCCCGGGCCGCAAGACAACGCTGCAGTAAAGGCTTGCCGGGCGCCGCGCCGCAGCCAATGGGCGCTCGGGGGACGGTGACGATAGCCAATGGCTGGGGGCCGGCGCGCAGGGGGCGGGGTTGAGGCGCTGCGAGGCACGCACGGACCAGAGCGCAGCGCCGTTCGCTCCGCACCGCGCCGATACCGCAGCGCCCTAACGGTGAGGGACGGGGCGCGCACGGCTCCGAGACTCAACCATTCCGGTACCCGGGGATCCCGCGTGTCCTGGCGGCTCCGCCGTGCCTGGGCTCTTCCCCGGCCGCCGCCTCCGATTTTTCCGCATCCCCGGCAGCTGCCGGCGGGACGCTGCAGCCACGCGGGGCTCCGAGCCCTTGGCCGCGCGTGCCGGGCTTTCTTCGCTTCCCTCAGAGGAGGGAAGGGCCGTCGGGGCCGGGCGATGGAGCGCCCGCGCTCTCTCGCGGAGCTCCCGGCCGGAGCGGGAGTGGGGAGGGCGGAGATTGCGGCGGTGCTTGTGTCGCTGCCGGCCGGAGAGCGAGTGCTTAACGTGAGCCGGCGTTTGAGCCGCCGCTGCTCGGGCTGTGCCCGTGCCCAGCGCACTCGGCCGACGCTGCCCGGCCACGGCGGTGGCACCGCGCGGCGCCCGAGAGCGCGCTGGGAATGACGATACCTTTGGGGCTGCTTGGCAGGTGGTTCTGGCAGGCGCTTCTGCAACTTTGAATTTCCTCCTTCTTTTCTCCAAGCAGGCAATCATGAGTGATCGAAAGGCAGTGATCAAAAATGCAGACATGTCAGAGGAAATGCAGCAAGACTCCGTAGAATGTGCTACTCAGGCCTTGGAGAAATACAACATTGAGAAGGACATCGCTGCTCACATAAAGAAGGTAGATGTTGGCTTGTAATGTACTCGTGAAAAATCAACTGGGGAGAACGCTGGTAGGCAAGTAGCTCCAGAGAAACGAGTTCTAGAGGCACTAGATAATCAAGTTAGACTTTCTCTCTTTCTGTTCCTTTCCCCACCTTTATGTGGACCTTTCTAGGTCCTTCTGCTTTTCTCCTGTAGTGCCTTTGTCCGGACTAACTAACTGTCCCATTGTCCCGGTGAGCATAGTGGCAGCTGACTGTCCCTGTGACTGATGAGCTGGTACAAGACATAGGCTCTGTGCAGCCTAAAGAGTGGTGGTTTGCCAACCATGTAATAAGTGCGTTTGGTTTTTTCCCTTTCCCACCACGTGTAAGACAAGCTGTTCATGCTAACGCTGAACAGATGGTTCATAGCTTACAGTTCGTCACATTTTCTCTCTTCACTCCTACTGAGAGCCTGACTGAGCTGCAAGTAACTGAAGGGTTTGGTTGAGCAGAACAGAAACTCCCATGTCCTCACAAAAATATCTTCAGCTGACAACTCTTAGGTACTGCAGTAGAAATCCACTGACTGCATGGGTTTGCTCACTGTAGACCTGTAAACAGGAGTTTATTTATAAGTTGTAGCAGGCTCCTGACAACAGTGTGTCACAGCATCATCTGATGACCAGGTGTCAAGGATGTGGCAGAGAATTTGCCATCAAGTGTCCTTTCAACATCCTTATTGCAAAAAACAGCTAATGAAGCCAAAATACCAGTTTTGTTGGAGATTCTGAACAAGCAGTGAAGTTCTTAGAAGTTATGGTTTGAGATCATGGCCTGACTTTAGGGGAAAAGTTACTTCCCCAACCATATGTTTTAAGCTTATTCCTGCTGTTTTTGGAAGCGCTTTTTTTTTATATGACTAAGCAGCAAATGAGTTATAAAGTGACAGATGATCCTTGTACTTAAGAGCATATGCTGCTCCTTAATTGCCTTCTTCCCAAAGTGAGACTTGTTAACAAGTGACAAATCATTGCCAAAAAAACCCTCCAACTGTTAGACAATATTAGTATAATTACCATGAAAATGCTGAGTTTCTCTCTTCTGTAGGAATTTGACAAGAAATACAATCCCACTTGGCACTGCATCGTGGGAAGGAACTTTGGCAGCTACGTGACTCATGAGACCAAGCACTTCATCTACTTCTACCTCGGCCAAGTTGCTATTCTTCTTTTCAAGTCTGGCTAGAACTGTGGACTGTTACTGAAACTTGCACCTGGGTACAGGACTGCACACTGACTCCCACCTTCAGCCTTCCTGATCTTCAGGTCTTTTGTTGTATCGTTAATGGTCAGGGATTTTGCTGTAGCAGCTGGTATTTTCGTTGTGGCTATAGAAAAAAGCAAAAATGTCTTCCTTGTATTTATTTTATTTCAAAAGACAGCTTCTTTGCTAATAAAACTGTTGGAACAAGTTTATCCCTTTGCCCTCTTGCATTACCCTCTTTATTGCCTTGTGAATGAAGGATGAACATCCCCACCTCTGTTCCCAAATCCATCCTTTCTTAGCAAACCTTCTTACAAGACTGATTTAAGTGGAAAAATGTTGATGCAGAGCCCTTTTATTTCATAAGACATTCCATTTGCCTTTGAAAGAAGTAGAGGAGTCATGGGAAAAAATCCTTAAACTCCACATAACAAAGATAATAACAGCTACATAGAAGTCCATAGTTACTTCATAAATCCAAGTTACTTTTCGCAAGTATAATATCCTCCTTAAAGCTTAGTAAAAAGAAAGGCATCGTATTTGAAGACTAATCTGTCTATTTCTGTATCCACACCCACTGCCAACTTGCTTCACTTGTTAGCACTGCTCAGTTTTGGCCATGTCTTTTACATTGCACTTGAAGGGAAATGCAAGTGTAAGAAACGCCATTGGAGTCACTCCACAGGTTTCTTGGTGGCGATAGGTAACTTGTATTCTTCTGAGTTTGGCTGGTGAGCAAGTATCTGCTGCACAAGTTCTTGGAACTCTTCTTGATGCCATTAAAATTCCACAGCTTTCATAACCTTCATGAAAATTATACTTTTGGAGTTTTGCTACACAGACTCACAGTTTGAAACCTGAGTGAATGGCAACAATGCCAAAGTTTAAATTCTCATAATCCACTTTGAAAAAGCCTACGTCTTCTATCATTGCCTTCAGCTCCTCCTGAAAAATAAGTGCCATAATTATTAACAACCTGAAGGCCTGTAAACCAGCTGGCCACAAGATTATGCTGGAATTGTGTTTTGTGTGTTAATGAATTTGGGGAAATACTACCTTACCTGAGGGGGGAACTGTCGGATGCTCTCCACAAGATACTGGTAAGACTTCCAGTCACCAGCAATAACCTCACCCAGGACAGGGATAACCTGGAAACTGTAGAGATCATAGAGCCTGCAGAGAGAGACAACAAATACAGATCAATAGAAACAAATTTTAAACCCTCTCCAACATGAGCTGGTCTCTGTGCCACTATGCTATGCAGCCTGTAGCTGATTTTAAAAGTGCACCAAGATGTAGCCTCAAAGTGTCTCCATGTTCCTACCTGGAAAGAAGAGGGTTGCTGACATGACTGAATTCAAGGCAGAGAAATCTTCCTCCTGGTTTCAGCACACGATAGGCCTCTTGAAGTGCCTGAGACAAAGCAGATGAGATAAGTTTGCTTCTATAGAACAGCACCTGCCTATTATCATGCCATGTGATATTATCATGCAACTCTGATGAACTGAGGGGAATTAAGAGTATCCTGACTGGCAATCTGCAATATTTAATGTAGAGAAGGATCTCAAGACAAGTAAAAAAAAAAAAACAAACCAAAAACAATATGACACAAACCCAAAGCACAAATACTCTTGCTGCTACATAAATAGACTTTTACAAGGCTTTGTGTCAAAACTGTGATGTCGGGTTTGCAATTTTTCTTTTCTTTCCCTACTCCCAGCTGATGAAAGTTTGTTGGCAGAGCTCTTCTAATTACATACCAAACAGAAAAGGGAGAAGGTGACTCACCTACAAGAAACTGAAAAAAGGGCATGATAGGGTTTTTTTAATCAAAAGAAAGGATTTTACTGTGAGGCACACCCAAAGGTTCAAAGAAGGAATGATACTGGGTTTCGGATGAGCAATGTACAAGAACAGGAAGGAAGGAGAAGGAAGAAGAAAATCTTTGGCTACTTTGAAAATTCCATCCTGCATTGAAATAGAATACCTAACAAGAATCTGGACAAAGTTCTGTTTAAAACTGTATATTCTTTCATACAAGAGCAGAGCAGAATTGTATTCCAGAACCTCTGAAGTCTGTACATCTGCTTGACTTCAACTGTCCCGTTCCTACAGGATAAAATATAAACACTACACAGGAGCTCTGCTGCCAGACTGCTGTATGCACGAAGGCAAAGAGCCTTTGCTTTGGAAGGGTGCAGACAAAGCACAAGGAGAAGCCATCCACATTAATTTCAAATGCATATGGTTCAAGGTGGTTTGGATCCAAATGCTACACCTTCCACAGGAGCTCTGCCAAGGTTGTAACACACTCCTCCAAAACAGACAACTAGCATATCCAGTCAGGTGTCACCCCCACAGCCAGTCCTTCTCAAAGGACAGAAATAGTTTATAGGGTAAGACTTATCCTAATTAAAACCATACTTGTTCTTTATAGTGAGCTCTGCCACCAGCCAGTGTAAAGACACTGAGCAGAAGTGGGCTGAACAGGTTAGTTCACCAGCAGTGGGGGCAGCAGCCTCCTTCCCACTCTGCTCTGGCAGTTCTGTTGGTTCAGGGAGGGAAACAGAAGGGGACAGGAAGCATTGGACCCACTGTCAGTGGGATATAGATCAGGTGCTTCAGGAAGATTTGAGATATACAGACTACTGCACTGTGCATATGCATATCCAGCCATGCCATTGGTCAGGAGAAGGTGGGGAATGACTGTAGCATCCAGCCCTTTGCCTTAGGAAGAGACTGTGTGGCTTGCCAAGCTGTAAGGATTGGGTGCAACTGGTATAAATCAACGTTTTTATGACAAAGGTGGGGCAGTTGATTGCATTCTCTATTCAAAGAAGTTGCATACTACATGCCACTTATTTTAAATGTTTCAGGAGTAGACTAGGACCTTCCTTTATCCAAAGGAGTTCCTACTTTGCTTCCTTTGTAGAATAAAAAATCATAAGGACCATATGTCAGGATACATTCTAGTAACTTACCAAATCAATACGAGTTACATTTCTTATTCCAAAGGCAATTGTGTAAACATCAAACTTATCATTATCAAAGGGCAACTCTTCGGCATTCCCAAGTACCCAGGACAAGCCTGTAGTAAAAGACAAGTCCCAGAATTGAACTCAGACTGCTCCAGAAAGGCTAGAACTTACCCATTCTAGAAGGAATTCATTAGTTTTAAAGTGATATTTAAACCAAATGTTTCCATTTTGCACTTTTGTTGGAGGAAAGACACCTTGACCTATACTCACAAATCTTTCAAGACAGAGTAGTTAATTCTGCAGATCAGCCAAAACACTGTTCCGCATAAACACATAGTATGTATGTGCCAGAAAGATTTTACCCAAAACTTGCATTATGTTTGAAAGCATTGTTGGCTGCTGTCCTGGGTTGAGGTGTATTCTATTACCATCCTCATGAGCTGTGGAAATCAGGTGGGGAAGCGTTTCCTTGCCTCCTCCCCCCAGACTATCTTGCTGTTAATGGCCCATCATTGTCCTGCTGCATGACTCAGAGATAACTCCCTCCGGACTATCTTCTGTTAATGAGCCTAATCAACACTTGGCCTCATGACTCATTACCCTATTGTGAGATGCCCCACCCAGAGGGAGGAACCAAGCATCCCATCATGGATATAAACTGGGACTCTAAACACCAGAGACTGGCTTTCCACTGGATTTCCAGAGGACAGGAGCCCCACAGCCACCACTGGACTTTCTGAGAAGAGCAGACCCCTTCTACTACAGGATCACTACTTCAGAGGACTGCTACACCACCCTGCCTAACAGGGACTCAGGTTGTATCTTGACTCTGTCGGTGTTTTCTTCTACTTTCTTTTCCTTTTCTTTAATTTCCATTAAATTGTTATTCTGACTTGGTGCCTCCCACTGGTTTGTTTTCAAACTAGCACATAATTTGGCACCCAACGTGAGGCAGGCTGCTGAGAAAAGTCAGAATTACAATTTTGTATTGTACAAGCCACCTACTCACTATGATGCTCAACATGCTTACATGGGTCTTGTACCTAGCTCTTTATATTTTTCCGCACATGGGGAACTATCTGCCGATTGTAATGCTCCTGTGTAGACCAGGGTATGGTATAAAATTTACTTTATTAGTGTATTATGCCTACTGCATGATAACCTCCGAGACAATGAACATAATTCGGAATATATACTCAACTTTGTCTGCTTGTCCTACTTTAGGCTGCTACATCTGGGGCCTCAACAATCATACCCAGCCCCTGGGGGGAGGATTAAACAATGTTTTTTCCCAGCCTTTCAGCCCGGACACAGCAGTTTTTGAAAATATTGAGTTCCCTGTGGATGTTAAGGATGGCATAATCTTCTTGTCAGTTCTTTTCTCTTTTTTCTCCATGACCTGCACTGTGTACACCATGCTTAGGATCAGAGCTATGGCACAGCATCCTCAGGATGAGAGGAAAGAAAGGAGCTGAGCAACAAGCACAATGTCTACACAGATTGTCGCAAAGAAAAAAGGAACCAAAAGCAAAGTGACAGCATCCATGTCCACGCAGACTGTCACAGAGGAGAAAGAACCCAGACCCAAGACCACAGCGTCCATGTCCACACAGACTGTCACAGAGGAGAAAGAACCCAGACCCAAGACCACAGTGTCCATGTCCACGCAGACTGTCACAGAGGAGAAAGAACCCAGACCCAAGACCACAGCGTCCATGTCCACGCAGACTGTCACAGAGGAGAAAGAACCCAGACGCAAGACAACAGTGTCCATTTCTACGCAGACTGTCACAGAGGAGGAAAAAACCAAAGGAGCTGTAAGCATCTCCACACAAACTGTCACTGAACCAGAACAGCCTAAACCGATTGCAGTTGCCCCTGTTCAGAAGAATAAATCAAAAAGCAAAGCAGTCCGCACAGTGACTGACGAGGATGCAACAGGATCTTCGCACCCAGCAGAAGAGGCAGAGCCAGAGATCATCACTCGGTCGCTATCCCTGGGTGAGCTGCGCGACCTGCGGAGGGAATTCACCCGCCAGACGAATGAGTCCATCCTGACCTGGCTGCTCCGCATTTGGGACGCTGCAGCCAATGACACCATTCTGGACGGAAGTGAGGCCAGGCAGCTGGGATCTCTGTCCCGGGATGTGGTCATTGACCAGGGGATTGGGAGAACCCAAGAAATTCTCAGCCTCTGGCGGCGACTGCTCATAAGTGTAAGGGACAGGTACCTTTGTAAAGAAGACCTCCAGGTGCACCAAGGGAAATGGAGCACAATGGAACAAGGTATCCGGTGCCTGAGGGAATTGGCTGTGTTGGAGATCATTTTCTCAGAAGACGAGAGATTTCCTAAGAGCCCAGATGGTGTCCAGTGCACATCACAGATGTGGTTGAGGTTCGCACGCCTTGGACCAGAGATGTACTCCCGTTACCTGGCAACGCTGCAATGGAGGGAAGGTGAGGACAGGGTGGGCGTTTTGGTGAACAAGCTGAGGATTTATGAGGACACCGTCACAGCCCCGTTTCGCACCCATGTCTCATCTGTGCAAACAAGGCTGGCTGAGCAAGTCCAGAGCTTGATTGAAGAAGGCCATCAGAAATTGAAAAAGGAACTTAAGGAAGAGATTTATCAGATCTCGCCAGAACCAACAAAAGTCTCTGCCATTAGGAGCCGGCATCCCCCAACCAGGGAGAGAGGATACACCCCACGAGGTAATATCTGGTTTTTCCTTCAGGAACATGGAGAAGACATGAGTAAGTGGCATGGAAAACCCACCTCCTCTGTAGCAGCCTGGGTACGTGAACTAAAAAGAGGGACAACTACCACAAGAAGCGCATCTAGAGTCAACATTGCTCCGGTCTCTTGCACACAGAACTCCAGACGGTATAGGAATGATAATACGACCGATCCTCTTGAAGGGACCTCAGGAACGTATTCACCAGAAGGGAGCAACATGCAACATGACCAGGAATAGAGGGGCCCTGCCTCTAGCCAGGTAGAGGAAAGGGATAATCGGGTCTTTTGGACTGTGTGGATCTGATGGCCTGGCACATCTGACCCACAAAAATACACGGCTTTGGTTGACACTGGCGCTCAATGTACTCTGATGCCATCAAGGTATGTGGGAACAGAACCCATTTCTATTTCTGGGGTGACAGGAGGATCCCAGCAGCTGACTGTACTGGAAGCTGAAGTGAGTTTAACTGGGAACGAGTGGCAGAAACACCCCATCATGACTGGCCCAGAGGCCCTGTGCATTCTCGGCACAGAATATCTCAGAAATGGATATTTCAAGGACCCAAAAGGACATCGTTGGGCTTTTGGGATAGCTCCTGTGGAGACAGAAGATATCAGACAACTGAGTACATTGCCTGGCCTCTCAGATGACCCCTTTGCTGTGGGACTGCTAAGAGTTGAAGAACAACAGGTACCAATCGCCACAGCAACAGTGCACCATCGGCAATACCGCACTGACAGAGACTCTGTGGTTCCCATCCATGAGATGATTCGCAAATTGGAGAGCCAAGGGGTGGTCAGCAAGGCCTGTTCACCTTTCAACAGCCCTATATGGCCAGTGCGTAAGTCCAATGGAGAATGGAGACTGACAGTGGACTACCGTGGCCTGAATGAGGTCACGCCACCATTGAGTGCTGCTGTGCCGGACATGTTGGAACTTCAGTACGAGCTGGAGTCCAAAGCAGCGAAGTGGTACTCCACTATTGACATTGCCAACGCCTTCTTCTCCATTCCTTTGGCAGCAGAATGCAGGCCCCAGTTTGCTTTCACCTGGAAGGGTGTGCAATACACCTGGAACCGACTGCCCCAGGGGTGGAAGCACAGTCCCACCATTTGCCATGGACTGATCCAGACTGCACTGGAAATGGGTGAGGCTCCAGAACATCTGCAATACATCGATGACATCATCGTGTGGGGAAACACAGCAAAGGAAGTATTTGAGAAAGGAGAGAAAATCATCCAGATCCTCCTGGAAGCTGGCTTTGCCATCAAAAGGAGCAAAGTCAAGGGACCTCCCCGAGAGATCCAGTTCCTGGGAGTAAAGTGGCAAGATGGACGACGTCAGATTCCCACCGAGGTCATCAACAAGATCACTGCGATGTCTCCACTGACCAGCAAGAAGGAAACACAAGCTTTCCTAGGCGCCATAGGTTTTTGGAGAATGCACATTCCTGAGTACAGCCAGATCGTGAGCCCTCTCTACCTGGTTACCCGCAAGAAGAACGATTTCCACTGGGGCCCCGAACAGCAGCAAGCCTTCGCCCAGATCAAGCAGGAAATCGCTCACGTGGTAACCCTTGGCCCAGTCAGGACAGGACCAGAGGTGAAGAACGTGCTCTACTCTGCAGCCGGGAACAATGGCCTGTCCTGGAGCCTCTGGCAGAAGGTGCCTGGTGAGACTCGGGGCCGACCCCTGGGATTCTGGAGCCGAAGCTACAGAGGATCTGAAGCCAACTACACTCCCACAGAGAAGGAAATCTTGGCCGCCTGTGAAGGAGTCCAAGCTGCCTCAGAGGTAATTGGCACAGAGGCACAACTCCTCCTGGCACCCCGACTACCGGTGCTGGGTTGGATGTTCAAGGGAAAGGTTCCTTCCACGCATCACGCCACCAACACCACATGGAGCAAATGGATTGCTCTCATCACACAGCGTGCCCGTATTGGAAACCCGAATCGCCCTGGGATTCTGGAAATTATAACAAACTGGCCTGAAGGTGAGACTTTTGGATTATCTTCTGAAGAAGAGGAAGAGCAAGTGACTCATGCTGAGGAAGCCCCACCATATAATGAGCTACCGGAGACTGAAAGACATTATGCTTTCTTCACTGATGGTTCCTGCCGAATCATAGGCGCTAACCGGAAGTGGAAAGCTGCAGTATGGAGCCCCACACGACAAGTTGCACAAGCTACCAAGGGACAAGGTGGATCGAGTCAGGTTGCAGAGCTTAAAGCTGTCCAGCTGGCTTTGGATATTGCTGAATGAGAGAAGTAGCCGAGGCTCTATCTCTACACCGACTCGTGGATGGTAGCTAATGCTCTGTGGGGATGGCTGGATCGCTGGAGAAAAGCCAACTGGCAGCGCAGAGGGAAACCCATCTGGGCCGCTGAGATCTAGCAGGACATCGCCGCCCGAGTAGAGAAGCTGACTGTGAAGGTTCGACACGTGGATGCGCATGTACCCAAGAGTCGGGCTAATGAAGAACATCGCAACAACGAGCAGGTGGACCGAGCTGCCAAGGTGAAAGTATCACAGGTGGATCTAGACTGGCAGCACAAGGGAGAATTATTCCTGGCTCGTTGGGCCCATGATGCCTCTGGTCATCAGGGGAGAGATGCAACATACCAATGGGCCCGTTACTGAGGAGTGGACCTTACCATGGACAGCATCTCACAGGTCATCCACAGTTGTGAGACCTGTGCTGCAATCAAACAAGCCAAGCGGGTGAAGCCTCTCTGGTATGGCGGACGATGGTCAAAGTACAGGTATGGGGAAGCCTGGCAAGTTGATTACATCACCCTTCCCCAAACCCGCCAAGGCAAGCGCTACGTGTTGATCATGGTTGAAGCAACCACTGGATGGCTGGAGACCTACCCTGTGCCTCATGCTACAGCCCAGAACACCATCTTGGGCCTGGAAAAGCAAGTCCTGTGGAGACATGGCACCCCTGACAGGATCGAGTCAGACAACGGGACTCATTTTAAGAACAGCCTCATCAACACCTGGGCCAGAGAACACGGTATTGAATGGATATATCACATTCCTTATCATGCACCAGCTGCTGGAAAAGTTGAACGCTGCAATGGACTACTTAAAACTACCCTAAAGGCACTTGGTGGGGGGACCTTCAAAAATTGCGAAGTGAACTTAGCAAAGGCCACCTGGATGGTCAATACCCAAGGATCCATCAATCGAGCTGGTCCTGCCAAGTCTGAACCCTTGCACACAGTGGATGGAGATGGAGTCCCTGTGGTACAACTGAGAGGTATTTTAGGAAAGACTGTCTGGATTAATACCACCTCAGGGAAAGGCAAACCCATCCGTGGGATTGTCTTTGCTCAAGGACCTGGGTGCACTTGGTGGGTAATGCAGAAAGATGGGGAAACCCGTTGTGTACCACAAGGAGACCTAATCTTAGGTGAGAACGGTGTGTAGGGTTTCATTGTATATGTCTGTATATATATATGTATGTATATATGTATGTATATATATATATGTATGTGTGTTTAGAGTTTAAAAAGGTCTTGATTTGGGATGATGTGGATGGTAATAGAATAAGGGGTGGATAATGTCCTGGGTTGAGGTGTATTCTATTACCATCCTCATGAGCTGTGGAAATCAGGTGGGGAAGCGTTTCCTTGCCTCCTCCCCCCAGACTATCTTGCTGTTAATGGCCCATCATTGTCCTGCTGCATGACTCAGAGATAACTCCCTCCGGACCATCTTCTGTTAATGAGCCTAATCAACACTTGGCCTCATGACTCATTACCCTATTGTGAGATGCTCCACCCAGAGGGAGGAACCAAGCATCCCATCATGGATATAAACTGGGACTCTAAACACCAGAGACTGGCTTTCCACTGGATTTCCAGAGGACAGGAGCCCCACAGCCACCACTGGACTTTCTGAGAAGAGCAGACCCCTTCTACTACAGGATCACTACTTCAGAGGACTGCTACACCACCCTGCCTAACAGGGACTCAGGTTGTATCTTGACTCTGTCGGTGTTTTCTTCTACTTTCTTTTCCTTTTCTTTAATTTCCATTAAATTGTTATTCTGACTTGGTGCCTCCCACTGGTTTGTTTTCAAACTAGCACAGCTGCCATTTGTTTGTGGCAAAGTTGTAAAAAGAAAATCTCTGCTCAAAGTGTAACTACAGACAACTACTGATGTTTTGCCATGCAACACTGACCAAAACACTTAATACATTTTGCTAGAAAGCTTCCAGAGTCTGAGGAACATGAAAAGTCACACTCCCTCCATAAGGACTATCAGTATGTGATGCAGTTGCAGCTGTGTTGCTTCCCAGTCTCCAAAGAATCAAGACCACGCCTATCTGTGGAGCATGGATGTCCAGGTTACTGATAAGCCCACCACTCATGTAGACAAAATGCACAATCACTGACTGTGTAACTCATGTTCCTTCTCCCCATGCACAGTTCCCACTCTTGGTGAATGCACACAGGGAAACAGCGAAAAAACCTCTGCCACTTACAATTTCTTGCTATCAGGAATGTTACTGCCATGGTATAATGCATTACTTACCTTCAGAGTAGCCAAGATGCTGTGCTTTCTGCTTCCCAACTTTTAACATTTCTCTGTTGATGTCACAGACCACCACTTGGGAATCTCCTAGTGAGTTAAATTTGTCTTTCTGGTAACTCTCAAAAATTTCCTGCCATGACAGATTCTGACGGTGCTTGAGCTTCCTCTGGAGCTGGCGTTCTCGTACAGAGCGAACATAGTTAATGAATCGAAAGGCAATATCACCTGCAATTGTTTAAAAGGAAAGAAACAGATTTTGGAATGTTTTCTAACTCCAGGAAGTTGAAACATAAGGCTTTGAACATCCAACTGAGTTAATATTTCTTTTTAGTCATATATATTTATAAAAACACCCTCTCAGACACACTGCATAGACACAGAAAGAGTGTGTGCACATGTATATAAGGGAACTTACTAAAATCAAAGAGTCCATGACTTTCTACAAATTCACTCAGTGTTCCACAACATATCATTGCAGTACTATAACACTCTCAGGCCCTTAAAGCAAGATACTAAAAACCACAAAAATATTAGCTCTCAACCCTTCTCTGGGAAAGTCAAGTAGAGTCAAGTAGATGCTTCACTAGTTTTAAAGACAGGGAGCTAAGGGGGGGGGGGGAACCCCAACAGGCAACATAATTCTGAGCAGACTCAAACAGCTGAAAAACAGTGTGGCATTGTCATGTGGAACTCACCAAAATTATTTACCTGTTCCTCCAGCAACATCTAGGAGAAGTGTTCCTGGGGAAGGGTTCATTTTATGCATGAGGATATCTTTCCATACCCGATGAATTCCTAAAGTCATTGAATCATTCATGACATCGTATTTCTTGGCCACACTTTCAAAGACCTGATAAACTGCAAAGAAAGGACATGGGAATGAGATGCAATTTACTTAAAAATGCTCATGTCAAAGTAAAATGTGTCCTTCATTGCCTTGTAGAAGTCTGTCGCTACGTGGAACTGAAAAATACCACACGAAAACTCATTACAAAATAATATGACTGAATCCTACTGAGCCTGTTGCCTGACAAAGGTCTCTGGAGAAACACAGCCTTCCCGAGCTGAGGGGAGTAACAGTGATATTGACTCCCCATAATGCCTCAAACAAGGCCCAGCCCCAAACACGTCCCCAGCACCCTGGAGAACGATCACCGGCTGCCCGGGACCCCAGCTCGACTCCAGGCCCAGCCTCCCCTCTCCCGCCGCCCCCCTCACTTTTCTCCCTCCTCTCCTCCTCCGTCACGGTCTGGAAACCGAAGTGCATCTCCGGCCCCGTGGCCAAACCGCGGCGCGCCCGCAGTCTCCCGGCGGGCCGGGAGAGCAGCGCCCAGCAGCGGCACCGCCACAGCCGCACCGCCGCCATCTTCGGGGCACCGGCGGGGCGGGGGCGGCGCGGGCCGGCGCGGGGCGGGAGCCGCGCTCCGGCGAGTGTCTGCTCCTACCGGGGACGTACCGGGAAGCGTTTTCCGCAGCCCCACGGGACGCCAGTTCTGCCGGACACGGTCACCGAACCCCCCTCGGTCCCACCGCTGCTTCACGGCACGACGGAACCTGTGCTGCGAGGACTAACATGACAGGGAAAAAAAACCCCAAAACCCAAACCCAACACAATCCTCACGGTGTACTTGACTAATTTCGTAAATAGTTTTCTTTAACTTTTCTTTATTTTCTTTAACTTTATTTAGTTTTTCTTTTGTTTTCTAATTTTGGAGTTTCCTTCACTTAAAGTGAAGCCTCGTGGGGAGCAGGAGGGAGAGTTTGTGGGTTCTGATGAATTGCAAGGAGTGAAAGGTGCCTTGATTCCTGTCAAGAGCATTAGGACACATTAGAAACCTTTTCTACCCTTTCCCTCCCCCCCCCAAACCTGCCCTGTTTATCACTTTATTTGAATCATTCAGGAGTTCTGCCAACTTGTAGATACAAAGAAGTGATTTAACCCATTCTCAGGAGAGATGACATCATGCTGTTAAGATCAGCCCAGGGACTGCATTCCCAGGGCATGAGCTGGGGTCCCTCACCAGGATCTTCCTGCCATATTGAGACTTTTAGCACCGTCATCAGACCACACCATGATTTCCCCCTATTTTTCTCATATAATATTTTTAAATTCTATGTTCCTTGCAGCAGGATGCCCTCCAAAGCATCATATTTGATTTTGTTGGGTATTTTTCTCAGCCTCGGCTGTAGTGACAGATGATCTTTGCCTACCAGAGCAGTGACTGGGAGAGTCCCTCTCACACTGTAGTCACAGACACTGCACAGACACCAGTGACGAGCTGCATGCACAGAGTCACAGAATGGGGGAGGCTGGAAGGGACCACTGTGGGTCATATGGTCCAACCTCCCTGCTCCAGCAGGGTCATCCCAGAGCACATGGCACAGGATTGTGTCCAGGCGGTTCTGGAATATCTCCAGAGGGAGATTCCACAACCTCTTTGGGCAACCTATTCCAGTGCACAGTCACCTGCAAAGTGAAGTTCTTCCTCATGCTCAGGTGGAACTTCCTGTGCATCAGTTTCTGCTCGTTGTCTGCCTCGTGTCCTATTTCTCAGCACCACCGAGAAGAACCTGGTCCACCCTCTCACACCTACCCTTTAGGTATTTATATACATTAATAAGGTCCCCTGTCAGCCATCTCTTCTCAAAGCTGAACAGGCCCAGCTTCCTCAGGCTTCCCTCATAAGAGAGATGCTCTGGTCCCTCAATCATCCTTGTTGCCCTCCACTGGACCCGCTCCAGGTGCTCCATGTCTCTCTTGTGCTGAGGAGCCCAGAATTGGACACAGCACTCCAGAGACACCTGACAAGGGCTGAGGGGCAGGATCATCTCCCTGACCTGCTGGCAATGCTCTTCCTAATGCTCCCCAGGATTCCATTGGCTTTCTTGGCCCCCAAGGCAGACTGCTGGCTCTGTGCCCCACAGCTGGCTCAGGGACAGCATGTTGTCCACCAGGACCCCAAGTTCCATCTCCACAGTGCTGCTTTCCAGCCAGTCAGCCCCCAACCTGTACCGGTGCTCGGGGTTATTCCTTCCCCTCCCTCCTTCCTGCGTTCAAGCAGCTCTGCCGTGAAGCAAGAAAGAAAGCGACAGGGAAGGGCTGAGCACGGCCTGAGAGCCACCAGTCCTGGCCTGCCCTGCGCTGGCCCGGCGGGGCTCCGGGGTTGCGCCAAGGCCGTGCCCCGCCGCGCATCACCGCGACCGCCGGTCGCTGTGGTAACGGCCGCAAGGCATGCCGGGCTGAAAGAAATTGCTGCGGCAAAACCCCGCAAGAACGCCGGACCGGGGCCAATAAGATCTCGGAGTGATGGTGGCCGTGACCAATGGCTGGACGCCGGGGCTGAGGGGGCGGGGCTGGGGGCGCTCGGAGGCGCCGGCGGTCCGCGCGGGTCGGTTAAACAGCCGCGGCGCCGGAGCCGAGTGTGTGGGTTCTTCCGCACTGTCGCGCACCCTCAGTGGCTCTGCATCCGCACCGCGCCGATACCGCGGCGCCCGCTCAACGGTGAGGGTAAGGCGTTGATGGCCTTGAACGTTGGGCAGGGACAGCTGCCGAGAGGGGCCGGGTCCGTTTCGGGTACCGGGACGTCTGGGACTGGGCAGCCCCGTGCCTGGGCTCTTCCCCGGCCGCCGCCTCCGATTTTTCCGCATCCCCGGCAGCTGCCGGCGGGACGCTGCAGCCACGCGGGGCTCCGAGCCCTTGGCCGCGCGTGCCGGGCTTTCTTCGCTTCCCTCAGAGGAGGGAAGGGCCGTCGGGGCCGGGCGATGGAGCGCCCGCGCTCTCTCGCGGAGCTCCCGGCCGGAGCGGGAGTGGGGAGGGCGGAGATTGCGGCGGTGCTTGTGTCGCTGCCGGCCGGAGAGCGAGTGCTTAACGTGAGCCGGCGTTTGAGCCGCCGCTGCTCGGGCTGTGCCCGTGCCCAGCGCACTCGGCCGACGCTGCCCGGCCACGGCGGTGGCACCGCGCGGCGCCCGAGAGCGCGCTGGGAATGACGATACCTTTGGGGCTGCTTGGCAGGTGGTTCTGGCAGGCGCTTCTGCAACTTTGAATTTCCTCCTTCTTTTCTCCAAGCAGGCAATCATGAGTGATCGAAAGGCAGTGATCAAAAATGCGGACATGTCAGAGGAAATGCAGCAAGATGCTGTGGAATGTGCTACTCAGGCCTTGGAGAAATACAACATTGAGAAGGACATCGCTGCTCACATAAAGAAGGTAGATGTTGGCTTGTAATGTACTCATGATATCTCTATGCGCATGAAAAATCAATTGGGGAGAACGCTGCTAGGCAAGTAGCTCTAGAAAAACAAGTTCTAGACACACTAGATAATCAAGTTAGACTTTCTCTTTAGGCTGGTGTCCATGTGTTCCTTTCCCCACCCTTTATGTGGACCTTTCTAGGTTCTGCTTTTTTCTTGCAGTACGTTCAGTTTAAGGCCTTTTTTGCCACTGTCCCTTTGTCCACGTGAGGACAGAGTGGCAGCTGACTGTCCCTGTGACTGATGAGCTGTTACAAAACACAGGGACTCTGTTGAGCTCTCCTGTGGCTTTTGTCTGACAGGAACCCTGTTCTCCTTGGTTTCAATTGTATTTAACTTAATCTTGAGGATCTCTTTACAATTCTTGCCAGCTGGATCAAAAATAGCAGGGAAAAGCAGTTTTCTGCAATTCTCTGTAATCACACCTCTTCTTATGTAGTGATACAAGCACAAAAGAAAAAAAAATCTGGTGGCACTGATTATCTGTTCTTTGCAACATCTATGTCATCCTTTATGTAGGATTAACAATAAATCAGAAAGATCTAGTTCAGATTATATTTCCTGCTTTGTCAGATTGGGAGAACGGAGAAATCAAAGTGCATTAGTAGAAGTTATACTGATCTGAGTGGAAGAGCTGTTGAAATGTTAAGGCCACTTGGACTGAAACTGTCTAGATTTAACTGCTTGGCATGAGGAGCTAAAGTGATAAAGCTTTAGGCCGCAAGCTGAGAATTTTCACATAGATACGTTAACTTTTACCTAGCACTGTGAAAAAGGGCCTCAAGACCTAGTTCAGGCTGAAAAATAAGGAAGCTATAACTGTCAGCAGAAGCCACAGTAAGAGATAATAAAGACTGTCCAGAGACAATGAAAAGACCCAATAAAGAACAAGAAGTCCCCAGACCCTAATGTTCTTATTGGTCTGAACCGTGAATGGTGGGGAGCTGAGATTGGGAGGGTGTAATTGTGTGCCAATTTCTTTGTTGAGGTCCTTCTGGAGGTACCCAGCTTGAGCTGTTCTACCGCTGTACCACTCAAAGCCTGAGGCTCTGCTCCAGGACACCTGGGGTGGAGATAACTTTAAAATACAGGATGCCTGGGGTGGAGAAGCTTCTCTACCATGAGAAGTAATTCAGCTATGCAGAATGATTGCTTCTGCTAAAGAAATACTTGTTTGCTATGACCACAATACAGAAAGGCTTTTTTCTCCAGATGCAGAAAGTACCTAAGAAAGTTAAAAAGAAAGTTTAATACTTTTCAGATATTCTTTGCAGCAACTACTGAGAATTTATAGAGGATTTGTTTGAAAATATGTAAAACACAACTGCTAAGATGTGTTGATCATACTGGTGTTACAGAGCATGTGGCAGAGAATTTTCTGTTTAGCAGCTGTGCTGCTGATAAACAATGAAGTCTAAATTATGGCTCTGTGGGTACAAAACTAATGGTGAATCTTTTACTTGAGGATTGTATTCAGTCATGTTATGAGTTATGGGGGATTAAAGACGGCTTTCAACAAAAGTAATGTTTTAAACTTGCTACTGCTTAGTTGGGAAGCACTGTGGGGTTTTTGTGTGTCTGACTAAGCAGCAGGTGAACAGTAAGATGTAAATAAGATAATTCTAGTACTTAAGAGCATCTGTTCTTCCTCTGATTGCCTTGCTCAGAAAGTGAATACCTATTAGAAGAGTTCTTAATTTGTAGTGATCTGTTTTGCAGGAGTTTGACAAGAAATACAATCCCACTTGGCACTGCATCGTGGGAAGGAACTTTGGCAGCTACGTGACTCATGAGACCAAGCACTTCATCTACTTCTACCTCGGCCAAGTTGCTATTCTTCTTTTCAAGTCTGGTTAGAACCATGGACTGTTACTGAAACTTGCATCCAGTTACGGGACTCTCTGACTAGTTACTGCAGCCTTCCTGAGGACACAGGCCTTGATCTTCAAGGGCAATGGCAGGGATTATGTTGTAACAGATGACATTACATTGTGGATATAAAAAGGAAAAGTACCAAAAAAGTCTTCCTTGTATTTATTTTTTTTCAGAAGGCTCATCCCTTGCTACTAGAGCTGTTGGAGCAGTTTTGCTTTTGAGAGTTTTATAGCCATCTACTGTATTTCCCAATTACTGCTAGTGCTATGCAAGTACTGACAGTGTTTAGTTCTTTATGTTCCAAACTTCTCTTACTCCTCTGATTTTACTTTTATAAAATAATTTTCCCCCTCTTGTTATGCTGGATGTGCTCTCCCAAAACCTGAGCTGTTTCTTTTTCTGTTGTCTCTGGAGAAATGTGCTGGAGAATAAAAGCTGAGTTCTACCCCAGCCAGGTTGTTATTTCTGGCTGATTTGTAATGTTGTGGTGACGGTGGATGACTCAGTCCAAGTGAGCTGTGGGGAGTGCTGTCTCAGGGCATATGCTGCCTAAGAGGGTATGCCAGGCTCGAGGTGTTCCTGTCATAGCCGATTACTATGAGTTCCCACTGTGCCTGGGGGTCCCCTGGGATCAGCTCCATCCGGATCTGGCCATGGCTGCGGGCGACTCATCACCATTACCAGGCATCAGTCGTGGTCCTGGGCATGGAGTAGAGCCACCCCCACTGCGGGCCGGCAGCGAAGGGCAACAGCTGCACTCTGCCTGGGCTGGTACGGGGGAGGGGGAGCCCCAGAGCCATGAGAGCCTGATGTGGGCACTGGGGATCTGCAGTGCCTGTGTCACGGGCTGCCGGCCGGAGAGCAGGTGCTTAACATGAGTTTGAGCCACCTCTGCTTGGGCTGTGCCCAGGGCTGTGCCAGTGCCTGGCACACCTGGCCCGTGCTGCCCAACCACAGTGGTGGCATTGTGTGGCGCTGAGGGCATGCTGGGAATGGTGATACCTGTGGGGCTGCTTAGCAGGTGATTCTGGCAGGGGGCTGCTCCTGCAACTAAGCCCTCTTCGTTCCTTGATACAGACATCCATGTATGATCAAGCAGCTATGGTAGAGGTTACAGATGTGTCCAAAGAGATGCAGCAGCAGTCTCTGCAGTGTCCATTTGGGCTGTGGAGAAATCATAGCCATTATAAAGATGGTAAATGTTTGTTATATCCTTTCATTGAACACTATCCACACCAGACATCAAGCGGGATAGGTGCTACAACGCTTCAGAAAAGTAAAATACCGTGTTCACAAGATACTTTGGACTTTTCCTGGGGCCTGGTGTCACCTGTTAAAGAAATCTCTTCTGAACTCTGGAATACCTGAATGCTGAGCTAAATACATAAGTCAGTAACCCAAAGCAGCACCGAGGAGCACTGTGGTTAGACAGGCTTGTCCTCTGTCAGGGACAAGTAGGAGCTACAGCAGCCCTTGGCCTGGGTTGAAGACCATCTGTCTATCCCTCCTGGTCTATCACCTCCTGGTGATTTGCTGCAGGCAAGGAAAATATGTGGAGCCTTGAAGATAAGCCCAGTCTCCTCTGTGTTTTTCCACTAACCACATACTCTGCTGATAGCAGACTCTCCGATAGTTTTTTGAGAAAAAACTCAGAAACTCTCCCCAGTGTGGGCTCAAAGCTTCTTGACGAACTGGAGAGTACCCAGCCAGGCTCTTGCTCTTGTACAGCAAACAGTGTTTCCAGGAAGCTTTTAGCCTAATTGCCTTCCTGTTCATTGCAGCGTCCACAGCATTACAATTGCTTCAGGCAGAGTTAGGCAGCAGCCGATCTCCCTGGTATCCCCGGTCACCGTGGCTGCAGCGGCCGCAGAGCCGGCGGCGTTCCCGTCGCCATGGAAACGGCAGCGGGCGCGCGGCACGCCGGGCGGGGGGAGCGCCCCGCCCATCTTCCCGCGCCGCAGCCAGTGAGCTCCCGGCGAGCTCCTGGCGGTGGCCAATGGCTGGCGGTCGGCCCGCAGGGGGTGTGGTCGAGGCGCTCCGGGGCAATGGCGGCGGAGCGAGAGGGGCCGGATCCGTGGGGCGGGGATGGCGGAGCGCGGCCGGGGCGTGAGGGGAGCTGCGGATCCTTCCACAACCACGCCCTTCCCGCACCCGGCACACCCGGCCAACGCTGCCCGGCCACGGCGGTGGCACCGCGCGGCGCCTGAGAGCACACTGGGAATGACGATACCTGTGGGGCTGTTTGGCTGGTGGTTCTGGCAGGTGCTCCTGCAACTTTGAATGCTTTTTCATTATAGGTGACCGTGTGTGATAAAGGACTGTGATAAAGGATACGGACCTATCTAAAGAGATGTTCTGCAGGGTGCCAGTCGGTCTCTGGAGGAATGCAGTGTTGAGTGTGGCACTGCAGGTCCTGTAATGAGGACAATTGTTTGCTCCTAATATCTTCCTATTAAACACTATTTGGACTATATGATTGTTTTTATTTCGGTGCTGGGTGGGGGAGAAGACTTCCTTGTATTTCATTTCTTTCCACAGCCAGCTAATTTGATTATAAAAATGTCGTATTTTGCTTTTAAAAGTATTGTGTCCCTATAGTCTCTTTCTAGTATTGCATGTGCTATTTCTTATTTCCTTTCAAATGTGGAAATATGGAGGAGCAACTTTGTTAGAAAGTTGATGTCGAGCTTTTGACGGGGTACCTTTCCTTCTCGGACCAGGGTAAAAGAGCAGAGGAGGCTGCTGTTCTGCTAAGCTCTTTATTTCATAGTCTCATAGCTTTTTTGAAGGCAGCGTTCAAAGGGGGTTACATAATAAAGCCAAGCAGCAACAGCAACAACAGGCAAAAACATCTTCTTCTATATGCTCTATATGGTCCATATATTTTTTCTTACAGAAGTGTGGATTATATTTGTTAACTGACTGATAAGATTAACACACAATTCTGATTTTTCTTTTCTTAACCTGTCCTGGTCTAATTCTAACAATCGTAAGTCTTACACAAGTGTTACATAGGTGTTACACAGATTTGCGTGCACAGTTTCTGTCAGTTCTTATTGTTTACATGAACACTCTATTTTAAAAAAGTGAACAGTATAATTCTATCTATATTTTGTCTAAAGTAAAGAATTCTGTGAAGAGGTAACACTGCTGCAGCAAGAACTGTGTTTAAGGTCTCTGCTACAGCTTTTTAATGTTTAAGGCACTTAGCATATATTTCTACTAAAAGTTAAAAATCTATATTTCTATTTCACTTTGGTGTGGCTTCATGTATCTCAGCTTGTCCAAAGGTTTCAATTCAACCCCTGTGCTTAGGCTTCCCTCTGGGCCTGAGTCCAGAGAAGCCTTCACTCCAGCATCTCCCCCTCCTGTTTGAACCATGAAGACTCCTTTAATAGCTTTGTTGATCATTTGCCTGATACATTGAAGCAAACAAGGCACCATTATTAACACAACTATAATTACAACTAATATGTAAAAACCCATCTTTAAAAGCTCTTTCACCGAAGTTGTTAAGTTCTATCCATCAAGCAGATTATCTAAGTTCCATCATCAACTCTAATCTTTGACACACTTTCTTTTAGTTGTTGAATACTCTTATGAATAGATTCTGAATGATCAGATAAACTCATACAACACATTCCTTCAAAGTCTTTACACCCATGTCCATGTGCTAATAAAAGGAAATCAATTGCAGCTCTGTTCTGCAAGGTAGCATATCTGATGTCTTTGCTGTCTGTTAGCATATCACTTAATGCAAGGGAAGTAGCATTGAATTCCTTACTCAGCCAACACCCTAGACAGTCTAATTGTTTCAGTGCAACTCCTGAAGCAAGTTGTGGTAAAAGAAGAGCTTCTGAGAGCCTTTTTACAGGACCCCAGGGTACAAAACCATCATTACAATCTGGCTTGTATGGAAGAATAGACCTTCTATGTCTCATAAAAGCAAGCAGTTTTGCACTGGGTGTTAGCAGAGTAAATTTTCCCGCGCTACTTGGTCCACCAGTGATGTATGCTGGGATAGCAGGCCAAACTCAATCTCCACAAATTAAAAATACTCCACGTGGTAATTGAAAGGGAGACTGAATTAGAGAAGTATAATTACACCATGAGGTCTGATTTTATATAAATTGTGATAAGGAGTAACATCTTTAATTAAAGATTGACCCTTGTTTGTATAATTAAATTTGACGCAAAAGGTGATATATGTAGAACCAAGGATCTCTAATTCCTGAGGTTCAGAAGATGCCTTGGTGTAGTGGTTTGGTCGAAGATACTCATTACTATTTACTTTCTGTGAGATAAGAATTAGGAGAAACGCAAAGCAGGCACCAACTTTGAAAGAATATAAAGAAATTTATTAACAGACCTAAAAGAAGGAAAAAAATCATACCACACCTTCAGAACTCTCCTCCTCCCCCCACCTTCCTCCCTTCTCCCACTGACAATGTAAAAAGACAACCCTTGAGATGTTCAGTCTGTTTACCACTTCCATAATAACCTTGTTCAGTCCATTTAGAAAGAGGAGTCTCTTCTTGCTCGTGCTATGAAAACATTATCACAACGAGACAGCCACCCACTTCCAAATATTGTTCAGTCCATTTAGGAAGAGGAGTCTCTCTGCTTATGATGTGAGTCCCTTCCCTGACTTGCAGCTTTTCCCACAACTGCTTTCGAGGGTCCACTCTTGAAGTTTTTTGGGGTACAATTTTGAGGTTGAGCTGTTCAGAAACAAAAGTTCTCTTCACCCATCTCTGGGAGCATTTCATCTCTAAGAACAGAGGCCCTTCTCCTTCCCTGGGAGCAAAGGGTCTTCCTCATCTTTATCTTTAAGACTATCTCTGGGAGCATCTCTAGGAACTGAGGTTTTCTCCTTTCCCATTTGGAGCAAAAGTCCTCATCTGGTTCATCTCTCCCTGTCCAAACTTCTTATGAAATTACAGCTGCGTCAGCATCTGCCTATCTCAGCACAGGTGCTTTTGCTTACGAGTTGAACACTCCACCCCCCATATATTCATGAAATTACAACGGGATACTCTGATATGTCATAGCTTTACAACAGACTTTCAGCTTCAAGCATCTCCTCTTTCTCTTCCCTCAGGTTTTCGGCTCTTCACAGCAATAAAAGGGTTAATCTCACCTTGGCCTTGCAGCTAGAATGTGGCTTATCACAGCAGAGAGGGGGGGAGGTGAGCCGCTCCGGCTGCCCACAGCGAGGCTGGGGGGGGGGGGGTTCCGCGGGTGGAACTGGGCCCATCATCTCCAGGATGGCCGTGGCCTGGCCGGGCCCGCTGGCCCCCACACAAGGCCCGCAGCCACCTGTCCCAGCACTGGAAATGAGAGAGAGCTGTGGGGGGTTTGTCTATTCTTAAGTGTGGATCACAGAGGTGGTCACAATTTTAAGTGGCTCAAAGAATTGTCCATATTCAAACTGGCCAGCTGATAGGTTCTATTAGGTCAAAGAGGAAGCTGTAAGAAGAACATCGCTTCTGAGACCCAGCTTGCTAACCTATGACACTTGGGAAGGTGAGGAACCCATGAATCCCATGCATCTACTGGATTGTAGTAGTTCCACACATTTGTCTTAATGAAAAGACCTTGAATAACTTCATCAATTTCTATCGGGATTGGCCAAGCATCCATTGGCATGCCAACCAAGCAGGTGGAAAATGGTTTCTCAAGGGTCATGTTGGACAAACATATAGTATCTAAACCTGATGCATTAGCTAAAGTCACCCAAACATTAGCTTTATGTTGCTTAACTGGTAAATCTGCATAGCTAAAAGCAAGCAAAGCAAAAAAGGATAAGCATAATTTTCAATTAAGTTCTATATTTTTCTTACACCATCATCTAACAAAGAATTCTACAATACTATTGATTCCCACACCCAAAGTTCACAATCTTCTGTAGATAGAGTGCAATACGTCAGACAGACATTGCAATCTCTGTTCAGCTCATGTCTATGTGCCTGCTTCTTTTCTTGTGGGGTTGTCAGCATTTCTTCACACTTGATAGGGTTTCATGTTCTTCGCTGGAAGCCATCTGAGTTGACCGCCTGTGGAAACACAAGCAAACCCTTTGCTCCATGTTATGAAAGGAAATGGACCTTCAATCTGCCCTGTTTCTGGGTTTCTAATTAACAGTGGAGGATTCTCTTTTAACTTTTCTATTGTACTGTTAGAGAAATGTCTGAAAATTGGTGGATCAGGCTCTACAAAAGAGCTGTTTAAAAAATTAAAGACATACAGAGCTTTGCTCTACCTCATCTGTGGTGTTGGCTGTGCCAACCCTCCTTTTTGTTGATCTAGAATACATTTTAAAGAGTGATGTGTTCTTTCAACAATGGCTTGACTGGTGGGATAGTAAGGAACACCAAAAGTGTGCCGCACTTCCCAATTCATTAGAAAATCAGCCAATTTCTTTGCTGTGTATGCAGGGCCATTGTCTGTTCTTATCTCTTGAAGTACCCCTAATGAAGCAAACACTTGCAAAAAATGCTGACAGGCATGGTTGGCTGTCTCACCTGTATGTATTGAAACAAAGACTGCACCTGAAAAAGTATCCACGTGTAGTGGTGTGAGGTTTTATTATGTTTTTGTATGCTCTCTGTACCCCAAATGGTTTATCCCTATCCCTCCCCAACCTCCATTCCCAGTTGGTATACCCCAAATCCTAGCCGCTCCCCCAATGCTCCTGACATGGTTGTTCTCCTCCCCTTGTTCTAGTTGGTTCTCCATCCATCACCCAAACCCATTGTTGGGGTTTTAGTTTAATCCTAGGGGTTTTTTTTCTGTTAAAGGAATTTCCCCCCCCTATACATGTTGCTAGGGGAACAAATTGCTGAGTACTTCAGGAAAACAAAGGACCTGGCTGCTCTTTTTGTTTCACCTGGGGGTGTGGGCAGTTGGGTCTCCTGGTCCAGAGAGAGAGGAAGCTGTTTTTCCTATGGCCACTTTTTCTTTCTGCTGGAAAAAACACCAGGATCCCAAGCCCGCCCTCCGTGCCCCGCTCAGAGCCGGGCTGTGGCCGCCCTGCTCCGCCGCTGCTTTGAGCTTTCATTACATTGTAGCCGTGCTCACCCTGCCTGCCCAGACCTCTGGGGGGTTCTCCGTTTGGATACACCTCGTCTGCCATCCGGGATTTGTGCTCGTCCCTGCCGTTCCAGCCTGCCGTTCTAGCCTGCTGTTCCTGAGGGTCCAGCCGGACACCGGGATCAGCTGCCCAGGGGGTTGTGAAGCCTTTGTCCCATCCCTTCCCGGATCCCAGGCCACCAGTGCCGCTGCTCCCCGAGCTCGCTCCGGAGCGCCCCCTGCAGCCGCGGGGGAACCATCGCACCTGCCCTGCTCACCGGGAGCCGCCAGCGCCCCTGCCGGCTGCGAGCGGAACTGCACCCGAGGGGAAAGGGCCCGACAGCCGAGAAGGCTGGGACTGGGTTTGTGATTGTTTGCTGTTACTGCCAGAGTTATTGTTGTTTGTTTGACTGGTTATATATATAATAGTAAAGAACTGTTATTCCTATTTCCCACATCTTTGCCTAAAAGCCCTTGATTTCAAAATTATAATAACTCAGAGGGAAAGGGGTTACATCTGCCATTCCAAGGGAGGCTTCTGCCTTCCTTAGCAGACACCTGTCTTTCAAACCAAGACGCCCCTCCTGTTATTCCTGAAAGTTCGGTGTCCATCACCTAAGCCCTCCCTGTTTATCCTTATATGGCCCTTGTCAATCCCCTGAGATCCTGCCCCTTCTGATACCTCCCCTCTGGAAGTCTCCTAAACCTCGATGCCTCATTGGGGCATGTGATCCCTTTCCCTCCACCCCTTAAGACCATTGATCCATGTGAATGTCCATCCCTATCCATATCCCTCCCCCAGAAATCCCTATTGGGCCATGGTTGGGCCATTCTCCCTTGTAACACCCCCTTTATAAGTTGTTGCATGCTTTCTCTGTGCTTGTGCTCCCTGGACTCACTTTGGGCAATAAACCTGAAACTGTATCCAGAGGCAAGCCTCCCTACAACTTCTTATCTTCTCCCTCATTGGGGCTGCTGACAGCCACAGCACCTGGGGCTTCAGCTCCCCTGGGCAGGGCTGAACTCCAGAGGAGCAGCTTTAAAGCCACGAGCCTTTCTGCTCCCCACTCCTGCCACACACCGCTGGAGCTAGCTTGGGCTGTGGTCAGTAGCGGTCACTGCGACATCCACTGATACATGGATATTTTTAAATTTCCCAAAAGAAGGGCATTTGGTTATATCTGTCTGCCATAACTGCAAGCTTTGCAATCCTTGCGGATTGACTGCTCCCATTGAGACAGAAGGCTGTACAAGTTGGCAGTCAGGACAGGCACTTATGATTGCTTTTGCCTGATCCCTAGAAAGATGAAACATTTGCATAAGTGCTTGCGCATTTTGATGGAAAAAAGCATGACTCAGTTTTGCTTGTTCAAAAATGTTAGGCAGAGTATTAACAACAGCTACTGTCAATTTGTCAGCTCTCGCATTTCCTTCTGCCAAAAATCCTGGAAACGAAGAATGTGCTCTCATATGAAAAACAAAATACTGACTTTTTCTGTCTTATAAAATTGAATAAAGACATGTAAGATAACGATATAAATTGTCATTACTAACATCCTTTAAAACTGACACTTCAATTCTCTTAACTATATTTGCAACATATGCAGAATCTGCAATCAGATTAAATGGTTCTGAAAAGAGCTGAAATGCTCTGACCACAGCTGCCAGCTCTACCACTTGAGGAGAACCTTCCACTATTTGAATATCTGATTCCCATCTTTTGGTTGTTTGGTTTTGCCACATTATTACTGATTTGTAGATCTTGCCTGAACCATCAGTAAATACTGTGACAGCTTCTAAAGGCACTTCACTTAAAATAGGTTTTTCCCTGAGGCTTAATTTTGCTTGCAACAGCTTGTGACTTGGAAAGTGGATAGAGCAGGCACTTGAGTAGTTTAACAACGCAATTTGTAAATCTTCTGATTTTTGTAAAGCCCAATCAAAATACTCTCTTCTTAAAGGCATATAAATTATTGCAAAGTCTTGACCTGTCATGGCCAACAGCCTTTCTCTGGCTCGGATTATAATTTGAGCCAGCATTTCCATGGTCGTAAATACTGTTTTTGGCGACCTGTAAGGCAAGAAGATCCATTCTATTATCAACAAAGGATCTCTTTTAGAAGTGTCCCATTGGAATATGAGACCATACAGCTGCATCTTCTCTCCTAGGACTTCAAGAAAAAAGGGTAGGGATTCTACAGATCGATGAGCTTGTCTTTGTTGAAAAGTTTCAGTGACCTTCTTGAGAGCTTTCTGAGCTTCAGGTGTTAGAGATCTCGGAGAATTAATGTCACAGTTCCCTCTGAGTAGGTTAAAAACTGGAGCAAGTTCATCACTGGTGATCCCTAAAGTGGATCTGACCTAGTTTATTTCTCCCAATAGTTGTTGCAGATCTTGCAAAGTGTTGATCTTGGTTCACAGCTGTATCTTTTGTGGTCTGATTGATTGCTCTGTCATTCTCCATCTTAAATATGTCCATGGAGAAGTCTCTTGTACTTTTGAAGTAGAAACTTCAAGCCCAGCATCTTGGACTGCTGTGATAACACTGTCACGGGCCTCTTCCTCTTCCTTTTGAGTTGCTGCTGCGATAAGCAAATCATCCATATAATGTAGAATCATTGCTTGTGGATGCTTCTGTTGAGCTGGAGAAAGGGCCTGAGCCAGGAACCACTGACAGATAGTTGGTGAGTTCTTCATGCCTTGAGGAAGAGTCAACCAATGATATCTTTGCAGTGGCTCTCACCTATTGATGCTTGGAACTGAAAATGCAACCACAGGGCATCTTTTGGGTGAAGTGGAATATTGATAAAACAGTATTTCAAGTCTATGATAACAAGAGGCCAATCTCTTGGAACCATTGAAAGAGATGGAAGTCCAGGTTGCAAAAGTCTCATGTCCTCTATCACTTCGCTGATCCTTCTGAGATCATGAAGCAATCTCCAGGAGCCAGAAGCTTTCTCCACTTCTAATTTCGCTCCCTATTGGGACAGCAAGTCTCTTCCCCATACTGTGATTGGTTTCTGCACAACAAAGGGACAAATAGTTGCTATCTTCCCTTCAGGTCCTTTAACTGCAATCATGCTCTGTAGACATACAGTGGCTCCTCCAATACCTGAGAGAGAGTCCAAAGGTACTACTAGAGTCAAATCTTTTGGCCAGAACATATGAGAAATCACTGTAACATCTACGCCTGTATCCAGAAGGCCTGTAATTTGGACTGTTTTGTTATTACATGTTAAACTGCAGGTCAGTTGTGGTCGACTGTGACCTGTATGTTGTACCCAAAAGACTTCTGGAGTCACACCTGAGCTTCCAGATGAGACCTGCTGGCATTCTGTGAGATGTTCTATTATGTTGGCTGGCAAAGCGATAGCTGTGGCTATTGGAGTTTTTGCTGGAATGACAAGCGGAGGATTCCATGTTTGTGCTAAAACTGTTAATTCTTCATTGCAATTAGCAGAAACAATGGAAAGAAAAACCACAAGTCCCGAAATATGATTTCTTTCTTTGCCTATAATCAGGAAATCTTGTGTCTCTTTTGTGATGTTCCTGTCACCCCTGTGGATATCACAGCCTGACAATCACGTAGGAAATAAACTAGTTTCAATGTTGCCAATTCGCATTGGGCCCCTGGTGGTAGTAGTTCAGGATCACCTGGTAAGTAGGTGGCAATCCGTTAAATCGGGTTTGGCCCAAGTAATTCACAAATTCGGCCCCTTGGAAATTCCCTGGCTGTTGAAATGGCACTATTTGTCTCCCCACACGGTGACCATTCGTGCTCCTTTTGTAGTTTCCCAATATGAGGTTTCCATCTACGTTATACTTGGAGCGGCAGTGGCTAGCGTGATGTCTTCCTTTTCTACATCTTGGACAACAACTGAATGGCTTTGAGTTGGCTGTCAATTCTGGGCAATTTTTCTTCACATGTCCAGGCTTTCCACAATGATAGCACTCTTTTTTATCCTGCTCTTCTTGCATAGCCTTGTTGTTCTGCTGAATTGTTAAATTGAGAGCATCAAGGGTTTTTGCAAGTCTCTGGTCTATTACTTCTGACTGGCTTTTGAGAGCCTTTTCAAGTGACTCTCCCAAGGTAGCTGCTTGTATGGTAGCTATTTGTTGAGGGCTGCCAATTTTGCTGCAGGCTTCTATCATTTGTGATAAAGTAGGTTCCTGTTCAGGTAGACTTAGAATGACTTTTCTGCATTCTTCATTGGCGTTCGCATATGCAAGGTTGCGAAGCAGAAGTGGTCGGGCTTCATCGTCTTCACACTGCCTTTCCAAGGCTTGTGTCAGACAATCGATGAATGCTGTATAGGGCTCTAATGGCCCCTGCTTTACTGATGTGTAAGTCCCTTCTGGGGTCCCCACCGGTTGTGTCAATAAAAGAGCTTTACAGGCTGCTTTTTTTATGTCCTTTAATACTGCTCTTGGTAAATCTATTTTTTCTACAGGCTTATCGTTGGGAGAATCGCCTGCTAACTGTGCTATTGTAAGTGCTGCGTGAGGACCTCTTGCATATGTTGCTATTTTTTGATTCAAGAATTTCCTCCATTTCATGTCCCATAAGATGTATTGTGATTCTGTTAAAATTGATGAAGCAATGTATCTGCAATCAAGAGGTATTAAATCTGCATTATCAATTACTGCTTTTAGCAATGACTTAAAATATGGTTAGCCTATCCCATTTTCTCGAATTGCTCTTCTCAAATCCTTGATGTCATCATGGTCTACCTTCACCCATTTGGTTCGGCATTCCCTCGGCAGACCTAGAAGTGGCTCTTGGGCTAAATCAAAATCTTTTTCTGTTAATGTTTTTCGTCTAACTTCTGCCCAGTCTGTTGTCACTGGCTTTTGACTTTCCCCCAGAGGGTGTCTTGGTTGAAGGAGAGATAGGTTTTCTTCTTCATCAGAAGCAGAACAATCATTGTCCATTCTTCTGTCTTTATTATACCAGCAGCTGTTTCCTTCTGGTCCATCTCCCCCTTCTCTGTGAAATAGAATGCGTTGTTGCAAAGCAGGCTGCATCTGTGTCTGTATTTTAAGTATTTGAGGGCGCAATAACAGAAGCGGCCACAGGTGGCGCTGCAGCTAGAGGATGAGCCCCTCTTTGGTTGCAAGATGGCGCTGGCGGAAGTACGTAACATTATTTACGGAAGTGACGAGAGGTCGCCATGTTGTTGTGGTTCTTCAGGACAGCATGGTAAAAGTTTTGTGGTGAAGTTGTCTTTCGGCCTGGCACCGGCCCGAACAAAGGAGGTTTGATCCGCATTAGGAGCCATGGGCGGAGGGCTGTAGTCAGGGTGGTCCTGCCACTGGCTGGCCAGCGCAGGCGGCGGCCGCACGGATGACTGTGAAGCCAAGGCGGGTGCCGAGCACCGCTCCGGCACGGGCTGCAAGCCGGATCCCACAGCAGGTCCGCAGGGGAGGGAATACGCGAGCTTCGGAGGCTGAGAGTCTGCCCGAGCCACGCCATGCGTGGGGAAAGCCGCGAAAAGCAACAGCGGAGACCCTGCCCGAACCGCACCGCTCGAAGTGGAAGACGCGACTTGCAGCGGCAAAGAGTCTGCCCGAGCCACACCAGGCGTGGGGAAAGCCGTGCCCGGCAGCTGAGAGGAGCCTGCCCACGCCACACCGCATGGGGGAGGAGGCGCCGAAGGCAGCAGCGGAGTCTCCCTGCGCCGCGGCGAGCTGGGGGGCAGACGCGAACGGCAGCAGCAGAGAATCTTCCTGAGCCGCTTGTCCGGCGCCTGGATCGGGCTGCGGGATTGACTCAGCCGTAGAAGCAAAAGGTAAAACTTTTTCAGAAAAGGAAGGCAGAACCCCTCCTGTTTTCACGGCTCGGGAAGGGGATGGGAAACCTGATGAAAAAGGGCAGCGCCTGCAGAAAGCCGCTCCGTTGCCCGTAGTGACGGGGCGGAGTTTGCAGCGTCTAGGAGCGGGGGGGAGCCTCTTCGCGAGCGGGGACCTCCAAAGCGTCCGCAGGGATGCCGCCTGCGTCGCTCGGGGGAACGTGGGGAGGCACTGGGGCTGCACACGATGCTGTTTGAACTAGCTGTGCAAGCAGAGAACACGACTGTGCCCTGTCCTCTGGTCCCGAGTGTTCCCGCGGTTGCTGGCTAGGAGCAGTGAAAGAATGCAGAGGTTTCGGGGTAGGGCCACCCTCGCTCGAATCACTACATCCCAAATCGCGCGCATTTGTGTCTCCCGTATGTGCTGTGTCTGGCTGAGAGCCCTCTCCACCCACGTTAATGTCCAGCTACGATAGTGAGTTTGAAACTGGATTTTGCAATATTTCATTATCAGATTCTATTGCAGGAACTGAAATTATGAATTTAGAGAAGGGATTATTCACTATTTCAACAATTATTCGCCATACGGGCAATATATTTGATACAGATTTATTTCCACGGGTGGAATCATCAAATAATTTTATACCAATTTGGTCCCATAATTTTTTATTTAATGCAGAGCTTGCTTTAACTTCTGGAAAGTTTTTTTGAGCATATATTAAAAGATCTTTCAAATCTTTGCTTTGGACCTCATAATCATTACATATTAATAAATAATTTAGATGTTCATAAATCTGCCTCTGCTCTTTTGATATATTGTTTCCCATCTAGATTACTTCAAAGGATGCTTACCTTAACTCCTGTAAGGCAAGCTTCAGCGTGTCTCTCTCCAATTCGTCCTGCGACTCGGGATTTATGCTTCGTTTCAATATTCATTAGAGCACATGTCACCTTTCCTTTCAAGGTCCACTTGTTCCCGGGATTTTTCTGTTTCCTCCAAACAGCCTTTTTCTTCCTACTTTGAAGAGGCTTCAACCGGAAATTATTTAAAATAGAAGCATCATTTGTTGAGCTTTTGACAGAGTATCCTTTCCTTCTCGGACCGGGATAAAAGAGGAGGCTGCTGTTCTGCTAAGCTCTTTATTTCATAGTCTCATAGCTTTTTTGAAGGCAGAGTTCAAAGGGCGTTACATGATAAAGCCAAGCAGCAACAGCAACAACAGGCAAAACCACTTTCTTCTTCTTCTATATGCTCTATATGGTCCATATATTTTTTCTTACAGAAGTGTGGATTATATTTGTTAACTGACCGATAAGATTAACACACAATTCTAGTTTTCCTTTTCTTAACCTGTCCTGGTCTAATTCTAACAATCGTAAGTCTTACACAAGTGTTACATAGGTGTTACACAGATTTGCGTGCACAGTTTCTGTCAGTTCTTATTGTTTACATGAACACTCTATTTTAAAAAAGTGAACAGTATAATTCTATCTATATTTTGTCTAAAGAATTCTGTGAAGAGGTAACACTGCTGCAGCAAGAACTGTGTTTAAGGTCTCTGCTACAGCTTTTTAATGTTTAAGGCACTTAGCATATATTTCTACTAAAAGTTAAAAATCTATATTTCTATTTCACTTTGGTGTGGCTTCATGTATCTCAGCTTGTCCAAAGGTTTCAATTCAACCCCTGTGCTTAGGCTTCCCTCTGGGCCTGAGTCCAGAGAAGCCTTCACTCCAATAAGTTGAGGGTTTTTCCCCCTCAAATCCCGAAGATCTAAACACTGGTAACTACACTCACAGTTTGGTCAGTAATTCTAAGAATAATAGACCTAAATAGGGAACAATCAGGTGTTAAAATAAGGCCTTTATGAGGCTTTTCTTAAAATAATACTTATAGAGGATTTGTTATGAATGTATTGTGATGTTGGCTTTTCGCATGTTACATAATTGTTATGAATGTATTGTGATGTTGGTTTTTTTCATGTTCCTTAATGTTAGAAAAACTTTACCTAGGTTCTGTAATGTAACACATGATATAGAATGTCTATCATTTATGTAGTCAATTTAGAAAAGATTGACAGAGAAAGCCTTCACATTCTTGGAGTATCTTATCAGAGAAGAAGAAGACCCAAAACCAAATTTATGAAAAATTTATGGAGGGAGCAGAGACGGAATGGAGCCAAGGAGGAACGTAAGGCTGATGGGAGTATACACAGAAACTCCAAAGAATTTATGAATCATGCATGATTTTGATGAATATGCAATAAGAGATGTACTTTTAAAGATGATCTTTTGGATGTAGAGGTGTGCCTTTGGCTCTGCCAAAGCACCCGACTTTTTGCTATTGTCTCCTAATTGTCCCTTTTATTAAACTTTCCTTAAAATTTTACTAAGAGTGAACCTCGTTTTTCACAATTTGGTGGCCCATACAGGGAAAAGGCCTCACCTCTGAGATCTCCTGGGGAACCCGGGAAGGGGGGCGCCCCTGCCTGCTTTTGGCGGCCTCGCTTTGTGTTTCCCGGTATGGTCAGGGGGTTTGCCGGTCAAACATCCGGAGGACAAGAGAGGAGACAAAGCAAAAAGAAAGAAAAGGTTCCCTAAGATACCGTGGTTAACTATACACGTAAAATCTTGTGCACGAAAACTCCAAGAAATGTGAGTATTTTTTCTTTCCTCTTTTTGGGGGGAATACAGGGGATGAAAGTGTGTGCATGAGATGCGGGCTGGTTACCCCAGACCTGCAAAGCTAGTGTGGAGCCTCTGAGGCTGCGGCTCTGCTGTCCCGCGAGGGAAGCAGTCAGTAAAGAGGCGAAGTGAAAGATAAAAGGAGTGAGAGAACCCCCGGTCTAACGGGGACTGGGTTTCAGGGGAGGGATTGGACCCCTTGAAGGAGGGGAGTCAAGAGTTTCCTAGTATTGGATCCAAGAAATTGAGGTTTTAAGACTGCCGGATTGAGGGTTCAAAATTCAAGAAATCTGGGCTTAATTCTGCTAAATTGAGGATTACTTCCAAGACATTTGGGTTTTGAGACTGCTGGATTGAGGGTTCAAAATTCAAGAAATCCAGGCTTAATTCTGCCAAATTGAGGATTACTCCAAGAAACCTGGAACTTTGTGCTCAGGTGTGAATATTGGCCAACGATTTGAAATTAAAAGGTACCTTAATCTTGTGCGGTTGTGACTGATAGCGCTTGAGAAAGAGAAATTGGAACAATAAAAAGGAGTGAGAATGAATGAAAATGTATGTGATAGAAATGTTAAACCTTGAAATATAACTTTTATTTTCTGGAGAGAGGCATATTTTATTAAGAGGATAGAACTTTTGTATTTTAGGAGAAGAAAGGGGAAAGAGGTGGTAAGGTTTGAATAGTTGTTTGTTTTGTTGGTTTTTATTAAAAAAAAAGTGGGAAACAAAGGCCTGGGAAGGATAGATAAGATTCTGAGAAAATGGGACATAAAACTAGTAAGCAAGAGTCAGGAAATAAAAAAGGGAATAGAGGTGTGCCAGTGGAGATACCCCAGGAAAGCCCTTGGGGAGTTATGTTAGCTAACTGGAATACTAACCCAAATACAAAGAAAAAAAAGCAAAGTCAAAATGATACAGTTTTGTATGTTTGATTGGGCCGAGAAGGAAATAAGATCTGACCATGTTTTCTGGCCCAGATATGGCTCTTTTGAAGTTTGCATCTGTCAGGCTTTAAAAGTATCTGTAAATTCAAAAGAACCCTTTAACACAGAAGAAAGCAAGTACACTTCATGCTGGTTGGGAAACATAAGAGTCTAAGGGGATAAGAATTTTTAAGTTGTCAGAGACCCAAGGAAAGGAGAAAAGGGAAAACAAGAAAGAGAAGGGCTGGGACCCCTGGAAGCATCGCCCCCTCCATTGCCGCCTGCCCCCCCCAAGCCCAGGCTCCTGTGGCGCCGCTCGCAGCTGCAGCGCCGCTCCTGAGCCCGAGGTCCCGCCTGTCCCGGCCCTCAGGCAGCGCCCGCGGCTCCACCGCTTGGCCCAGCGGGGCGGCTCCGCCGGTAGCCCCGGTGTTCCCGCCGCCCCCTCCCGCCGCTGGGGGTCCAGCGGCAGCCCAGCCCCCCTCTTACGGTGTCCCTGGGCCCGTCCCTAGCCCGGGTATCCGTTCCACAGCTCCCAGCCCGCCGCTTTTGGGGCCCGCCCTGCCCCGGCCCCGGTGGCGGCCCCAGTCCCGTCTGCGACCCCGGTCCCGATGTCCGCGGCCGTTCCAGCAGCCCCTGCCCCCGCTGCGTTCTCTGCCGCTGCTCCATTGAACCCGGCTTCGGCCCCGCGGGCCGCGCTGGGCCCGCCGGCAGCACAGAGTCCTGTGGCCGTGGCTGCTGCGGAGCCGTGCACAGGCTCCACGCCAGGCTCTGGGATCGGCCGGCAGAGCTTGTCCCCTTGGCGGTTCCGGCAGCAGTCTCCGCCTTTGCTCCTCGACTCCTGGAGGAATCAGCCTCGGAGAGGATTCCTACCCCCTACCCCCACCGCCTCGCCTGCACCGTTCCGCTGGCAGCGACCGCTTCTGCTGTTCCTCTTAAAAAGAGAAGCAAAACACCGAAGTACGGAGAGCTCAGTTACAGAACAGCCCTCTCCCGACACCCCCCAAGACAGGAAAGAAGGATCATAAGAGAAAAAGGACACAAGAACTGGGATGGGGAGGTCTGTTTGTTCCCTTTAAGAGAAGTTCCAATAGGGACTGGTGGAACAGGATTTGTAAACGTCCCCCTCACTTCTTCAGAGGTCAGAAATTTTAAAAAGGAGATCAAAGGATTATTAGCAATCCTATGGGTACAGCTGAATAATTAGATCACTTTTTAGGCCCAAACATTTTCACTTGGGAAGAGATGCAAGCAATAATGAAAATATTATTTTCTGAAGAGGAATGAGAAATGATTAGAGTTACAGGTATGAGAATTTGGGAAAGAGAGAACAAACAGGGACTGCCAGGAGACCAGAAGATGCCATTGACACCTCCTGCTTGGAATCACAATGAAGAGGCTGGGTGAAGGAATATTAATGATTACCGTAATTTAATAATCAAAGGAATAAAAGAGGCAGCACCTTGAGAGCAGAATTTAAAAAGGGCTTTTGAAGGGCAACAGGGAAAGGAAGAGTCTCCAACTGAATGGTTAGAGAGAGACTTGGGAGAAATATGAAACAATTTTCTGGGATAGATCCTGAGACAGTAGCTGGGCAGGCTTTACTAAGAGTCAATTTTGGCACTCATGCTTGGCCAGATATTAGGAAGAAATTAGAAAAATTGGAAGACTGGCATGAAAGATCATTAAATGATTTATTAAAAGAGGCTCAAAAAGTTTATGTCAGGAGAGATGAAGAAAAAGCCAAAGTAGAAGCAAAAAATTATGGTAGCCACTATGAGAGAAAGTAACTTCCAAAGGAATATGAACTCCACAAGGGGAAGGTCCTTTTCAGGTGCTACTGACGACTGAAGCAGCGATCCAGACCAAGGAGCAAGGGTGGATCCACGCCAGCAGAATCAAAGGACTCATGGAAGAACCTAAGGAGTGGACTATAACATCTACGCCTGGTGATACCAAGGTAACTCTTAAAAGGGAACTGGGTGGTAATGCACTGGGAAGACCCAAATGATCCAAGAGATACACCAAGAATCATACCTGACTGGGAAATAAGGTCAAGCTTATATCAGTAGTTTCAAGTGTTGCCTGGACAAGTCCTGAGACACCTCCAATACCCTCCTTGGGGAGGAATACTTCCACTCCAAACAGGAGGATCAGGACTATTTTGGTCTGACAGTTCTCATATTCTGGCCTTAGCCTGTGACTTATTTAAAAAGAAGGAGGAATTGCCACTTCCAACAGTGCCATACCATATACCCTGTGTAATTCATCCCAATACTGGACATGCTAGCTGGGCTAAATGTAAATGTCTAGACTGTAAAAATTATTGGTATTGTAGTTCTCTAAAATGACACTTTCATTGCATAAAGTGTCGAATGCCAAATCTATTCCCCATCCAGGTAGAGCAAAGAACAACTGAAATAGTAACCTTGCTTTGTGGATGGGAATTACTAGTGCCTGTTGAATGGGAGATACCTGAGGAATGGTGGGAAGCTACAATTAAGAAGGGTCAAAAGCAATTTGCCTGGAAATTAACGAAGAGGAAGTGACGAGGAAATAGAGGGCAAGACTGAACTGACCACTGTACCTGCCACCGAGAAGATCACATACCCCTGCTGTGTGTAGCAACCCCATAGGCATGGGAGGTGGAGGTATGAGCCATATCGGACCTCTGTTATTCCTTTATCTGTCACTCCTCTTTTGTCTCTTCCCTCTGGGGTACTGACACAGCCATGCCTGTTTGTGGAGTTAGGGGAAAGGATAGGTAAAGAGCTTAATGTAACCAACTGTTGGGTCTGTGGAGGGCCTCTGATGACAGAGGAATGGCCATGGAAAGGCAGGAGCTTGAGCCCAGTGGAACTCCTTAAGTGGAATTGGACAAGGATAAGGGGAGAAAACAGAGCAGCAGGGTGGGTACTGAGCTCAACAGTGATAGCAGAGGAGTGTCTCTGACGTACCGGAAACAATTTCCTTAACAAAGTAGGAAATACTCCCTGTAAGAGATATAAGGTCAGTAATAGAACTTTTACATGGCGGGTCCCCGAGAAACCAGCTCTGTATTGGACTCAGGAAAAAACAAAGGAAAAGAATTGTAAGTACAAGAATAAGGTCAAACTCTTTCAATGCAATGATACAAACAAAAATCCTTATTTTTGGGATCCCAGACTTTAGAATTTTGAGAAAATATAAATCAACAAAAATGTGATTACTGGAAGGCACGAGATGGCCTATTTTGGATATGTGGAAAAAGGGCATATGCAAAGCTCCCCTCTCAGTGGAAAGGGAGTTGTACCCTGGGAATCATACACCCAGGATTCTTTCTTTTACCAGAGCCAGATGGAGATCAACTAGGAATACCAGTGTATGAGGATCTGAAAAGGAATAAAAGAGAATTGATTGGAGAATCTCAAAAATGGGGAGACGAGGAATGGCCTGCTGAGTGCATAATTGAAACGTATGGGCCAGCCACCTGGGCACAAGATGGGAGTTGGGGGTATCGAACCCCAATTTACATGCTGAATTGGATTATAAAACTCCAAGCAGTTGTAGAAATAATAACGAACCAAACTGGTCAGGCATTGGAATTACTAGCTAGCCAACAAAGCCAAACAAGAGCTGCGGTGTATCATAATAGGCTGGCTTTAGACTATCTATTGGCTGAAGAAGGAGGTGTTTGTGGAAAATTTAATACATCAGACTGTTGTTTGAAGATAGATGACCATGGGGATGCCGTTCTAGATATAGACAAAAATATCAGAAAAATAGCCCATGTACCAGTCCAAAAGTGGGAATCTGCACTAAAACTTAGCTGATGAGATAATGTATTGGGAATAGAATGGTGGAAGAAGCTAGGCTTCTTCCTTTTATGTGCCACTGCAGGCTTGATAATTCTCCCTTGCCTGATCCCCTGTTTCATTCGATTAATATCTACCATGGTCAAAGGCATGCAAATAGTACCAATGCCTGTGGAACCAAAATTGGCTACATCTGGAATGGCACAAAAGATCATGGTGTTAAAGAAGCAAAATTATATCAAAGACCCCTTTGAAGAAGCAAGATTGATTTGTGAAAAAGATGAGCAAATAATAAAGGCTAGAAAACAACAAGGGATACTGCTCAAGCCAAATGATCTGTAAAAAAAGGAAAAGGGAGGTATTGTTATGAATGTATTGTGATGTTGGCTTTTCGCATGTTACATAATTGTTATGAATGTATTGTGATGTTGGTTTTTTTCATGTTCCTTAATGTTAGAAAAACTTTACCTAGGTTCTGTAATGTAACACATGATATAGAATGTCTATCATTTATGTAGTCAATTTAGAAAAGATTGACAGAGAAAGCCTTCACATTCTTGGAGTATCTTATCAGAGAAGAAGAAGACCCAAAACCAAATTTATGAAAAATTTATGGAGGGAGCAGAGACGGAATGGAGCCAAGGAGGAACGTAAGGCTGATGGGAGTATACACAGAAACTCCAAAGAATTTATGAATCATGCATGATTTTGATGAATATGCAATAAGAGATGTACTTATAAAGATGATCTTTTGGATGTAGAGGTGTGCCTTTGGATCTCTGCCAAAGCACCCGACTGTACTACCCTTTTTGCTATTGTCTCCTAATTGTCCCTTTTGTTAAACTTTCCTTAAAATTTTACTAAGAGTGAACCTCGTTTTTCACAGTTTGAAATTTGTAAAACACAAATTCCTAGATTTGTTGGTCATACTGGTGTTACAGAGCATGTGGCCTGTGCGTACAAAGCCAGTAGTGAAGCTTTTACTTGAGGGGTTGTAGATTCAGATCATGGTATGAATTATGGGGGTAAAAATGCCCTTACATGCTCCACCCATAATTTTTTTTAAGAATCTGGGAATTGCTCTCCCACAGAGCTTGAAGCTTTCATCTCTAAAATAATGGAAAAGGCATTAGGAGAGGCATTCAAGATCTTTGTTATTTTAAAGGTTAAAAGAAATGCTTTTAGGATCGAGGTTGTTTTGTGGGTTTTTTTCCCCCTTTTTGCTTTGAGGGAAAAGTTAAAAAGTATCACTTCAAGTAGGCCTGATGAGGTACTTTGTGTTGGTTTTCTTTTTTAACTTTTTGGTTTTCTTTTTTAACTTTTACGGTTATTTGCTACAAAGAGGTAGCACTGACTTTATACCAGATGATTTTCTATCCTCTCGGACGCTGCTGGAGGTGGGGGTGATCCCTTCGGTGCGGGGTCGGGAGCGAGGGGCGGGCTCCAGGCTCGGTGTGCGGGGCCCGCGGCAGGCGGGGCCCGCGGCAGGCCCGCCCCGCAGCTCCCCGTGCGCTCCGCGCGGCCCAGGACTACGAGTCCCGGCATGCCCACGGGCCCGCTCGGGACCGGCTGCATCCGGGTCCCGGCCACTGCTGCAGGCGACTTGTCGCCATTACGGGGCAGCGGCGGCCGAGCCGGGGCCGGTGCGGCGCCGAGCAGCCGGTGGGTGCCGGGGTGGTGCCGACCCCTCGGGCGGCAGCAGCGCCGGGCCCCGCGGGGCTCCGTGAGCAGCTCTTCTCTCTCCCGCGCCCGGAGCCCCGCAGGCCCGGCCCGGCCTCCCGCGGCCTTCCCCGGTTCGAGCGGAGCAGCGAGAAGATGTCGCCATGAAGGAGGCCGAGTCCGCGCTGCGCTGCCCCCGCCGGTCGCCCCCGCGGGCCATGAGCCTGGGCCCCCGCCGGCTCCGCCAGCGCCCGTCGTGCCCCCTCGCCCAGGGCCGCCGCTCGCCCAGGGCGCCCGTTGATGCTGCAGAGCCCGCCCGGCGCGACCCCCGTAGCCCCCGCCATGGACAAGAGCAGCCCCTGCGGCTCTGGTGCGCCCGGATCCTCGGCCAGCAGCAAAGGGCAGCAGCCACGGTCCGCCTCGGCCGGGCCCGCCGGGGGGGAGTCTAAACCCAAAGGCGGTAAGAGCTGGGAGGGGGCTCCGCAGGGAGGGAGGGGGTGAGCTTGGGGCCGGGGGGACAGAGGGCTTTGTGCCGCCCTTGGGTTTGTGGTGAAGCTGAACTTCGCCATATCGGGTTGTTTGTCTCTCAGCTAGGTTTAATAGGCGGCGTTTCAGGTCACTGTCTGTTTTTGGTTTCTTTTTCCTTCCTCTTCCGGCTCTGCTCGCTGTTTGGTGAGCTGGGATTTCCGCTCTCCTCTTCCTTTAAGGATTATTGCTTTATCTTCATTAGTATTGGAGTAACTAGCTTGAGAGCTAAAGCCCTGGTGCTGTAGTAAGAACATACATTCAGCAGTGCCTGTGAATAGAGTCTTTAACTTTATCTTGTACCTGTCGTTGTTACACCTTGCCAAGGAGGTCTGTACACAGCATTCCCCTTGCCCCGGTGTTTCGGGGACCTGCTTTGAGGGAGCTCAGAATTTGCTCATCTGGCATTTAACCCAAAGTGTCACACCTGGCATTGCAAACAGCTGGTTCTGCTGACAGAGCAGTTTGTTAGGAGCCAGTGTGGTTCCTGTCGTCATTTCAAGGTAAAACCTAAGCCCCTTTAGTTCCCTAAACCAGTTTAGGAACAGAGTGTTCCTGGCAACCTTTCTTTCTTTTTTTTTTTTTTTTCCCCCCTTCCAAAAACCTAGAAATGGGGCAGTAGTGATTAAATTGGTGATTTTAGTCCTGGAAGTATATGAGAGAGGGTCAACAGATTGCTACACCACCATTGCTGTACTAATTTCCTTCCTCCTCGGTGGTTTGTTTCAGCTGTATTACTTTAGGCCTCTGAGAAAGCAGCAGTGCACTCCAGCAGGTTAACAAAATTAGTATCTTGGCGGTGTTTGTTGACTCCTTTTTGGACCTTCTAAACACGGTCATGTCCTGGGTAGCCTGCTCTTCACCTGTATTAATTGACCTTCCACAGGATTGGCAGAAGTGGGACATGGGAGATGACTCACCAACGGCTCCCCAGGTTGTGGGAATGTGCAATTACAGTGAAATTTTAACTTCAAATTCAAACACTTGGAAGTCTTTTTAAGAAGAATTTTTTCTGTCCCTGTCATGCCAAGAGACACCTCCTCACTTCAGCTTCTTTTGTAGTGGTGTGTGATGCTCTATGGAGGATTGTTCACAATATAAACATCATGTTTGTTCAGAATACAAACATCCTTCAGGAAGGAGTTAAGATGGCCTGTGCTGTGGCTGGTATCTCTTCGTGTAGAAGACACAGTATCTATACTGAGGAAGGAAGTAAAACTCCTGTTATTCCAGCCCAGAATAAAAGTGTTAAGTGGCTTTTATGGAATGTCACCTTTCAAAGGCTTGAAACAATGCCACTGGAAACAAAAAGCAAAAAAAAACCCAAAGAAAATCACCAAAAGCACAGGAGCAGTTGGGAGAAGTATTGTGATGACTGTTCTCTTCTACTCTGATACTTTTAATTTAATAAACCCCAAGACTTTTTAAGACCTCTTTTAAAAATAAAACAGAGGAAAATTTTGTCATTACATAATTCCACTTCAGTTATACTTGCTTCTGAACTACTCTGGAGGGCAAAGGGATGAGTTGCTTCCTTTACAGGGCATCAAAGAGACCTGGAAAAATTAGAATCTCTTTTCATAGGAGTAGATGTTTATTTAGGACTGTCTTAACTGGAGTGTACTGAAAACTAAAATGAAAGGATTCCCTTGGTGAAATTAGGGCAAATGACTACACAGGATGCAGCTGGGTAAAATTGTGGCTATATTTTCATAGCTGTTGCATGTAAGATACTGGTATGTCACCATATGGAATATTTTTCTTGAGTTTCTTATCACTGTCCTTGTAGCTGATGTCCATCCCTTTAAGGACAGGTATAGGATGTATTCTGGAAATCTTGTGTCTCCTCTGAAAGGGAAGGTAATCTTATGGACCATGGACCTTCCTTAGATGGTCACTGGGTTAAATCCAGTCAAGCACTTGCCATTTGATGCTTTCCAGAGTTACCTGCTGTAACTGTCCAGCTGAAGAAATGAAGAAATGGATATTCCTGCATCCTTATGGTAGCTTTTCTTTCTCTTGCAGTGCAGCTGGAAATGGGCTAAATAGGGTACTGTATTCCTTTGTCTTTCTGGAAGCTTGATTCCTCCTATCTTTTGAATTTGGCCTCAGAGACTAAATTAAACTGAAAGTTTCCAACAGAAAAGTTTCTTTATGTTGTATTAGTGTGCCAACAGGAATCACATCCAATTAGAGTGGAATAAAGTAGCTAAGGCAAAACAGGCTTGTTGGGATTCTCTGCAGTCCTTAAGAGCTGATGGACAGCATTAGTTATCACAAACATTCCTGGGCCTTATCAGACCCAGTGTGAGCCTGCTTGGCTGGCCGTGTGAGAGCTCGGTCACCTCCTGTTCACTGGGATGTTTGCTTTGGTGGCAGCAATAGCCTCTGTGTGTTTTCATGAAACAACCCTGTGGCTTTAGTGTGATCCAGATCCCTTATGCAATGCTGCTGGCTTCAGCACAGCTCAGCAGAAAAGAGGTGAAAAAGATGGAAGGAAACAGCAGTTCTGACCCCAGTAGCAAACCAGTACTGCAGCTCCAGTGCCCAAGTGGTCGCCTAGACCTGCTCCTAACACTGTGAATTTAGTCTCCTCACTCTGGATCTTTGGAGATAGAGGTCCTCTAGCAGCAGGAGAGACCACAAATCTCAGGGCTTGCTCCAAAATGCAAGAACAGTTTTGTTGCTAGTCTTTTTAAATTATATGGACATTATTTTTTATCAGTCTCTTGGAGTGCAAATGGGGAGATAAATCCCATAATTTGTGTATATGTAGGTTAGATGCCATGAAAACAGCAAAAGGACTAACTGAAGACCTTAGTGAAGAGTAAGTACCTCACCAGCACTCTTGCTATTGTTAACTCCTAATTTGCCAAGAGGGGAGAAGAGAAGCTACCAAATCCAAATTTACACTACTTAAAACTGGGATCTCACAAGAGAGGATGGCAGTGAGAATCTTCCACTTTTCTCGGTGCCTGACTGCAGCCTGTCCTGCCCTGCTCTTTGTGGGAGTGCTGTGATGGATGATAGAAAGCAGAGAGCATGACATGTGGCATGCTAGAAAGGTTGGAAGGAACAGCATTGCTTAATTCAGGGTATGGGAAAGCTGTTCCAATTTACAAGTGCATTCTCCAAGCTCCTGGTTGTCTGCTGACCAATTTCATTATTACTCTTATGGACCAGACTTCTACTGAGGTTGGTTATTCTCGTGGGGGGGGAGGGTGAAACTAACAATCTGTAAAATCAGGTTTGAAGCATTGTTAGACTGTTGTAGAGTCCTTTTAAAAAAGACACAAGTGGAGAGCTCTTTCCTATAAAATAAGAGAGTCACTAAAGTGACTCCCAAAGGCTCTAGGAGGTGGCTTGAAAGGACCTATAGTATGACAGGAATGTGTGTAAACCATCTGACTGACAAATTTGATAGTGAGTAACTCGATTAAAACTTCTAAGTGGTAGGAAATTCTTCTGTCAGCTGCAGGGGTGAGCTGTTCCCTGTTCCGGGGCCTTGTAGACACCCAGTTTAGACTGATGTTTTCTGAGTTGGTTTTTTTCCCCATTTGAAGATGGCAGAGAAACTAAAAAGTGGTACAGACAACAAGCATGTGTCCCTCTAGTGCATTTGCTGAAATTACAGATTTAAGAGGGTGGTTGAGCTCTAAACTGACAAGTTCTGCTCCTGAGTAACTTAAGGAGTAGTCCAGACCTCTTCAAAATGACTTAATTTTTTACCAGAGACTCTGAGGTGTTGGTTATTCCTTCTTCCCTACAAACACTCTCAAAAAAGATCTGCCTAATCACTCAGCCAGACCGGGTCACACCCTCGGTACTTGGCAGCTTCTGGTGTGTTTTTTTCCTGATAATGCTCAAGCCATGTCTTTTGAGCCTGGTGTGCATTAAAGCACTGCCAGCTATGCAGACATGTGTTTGAGTTACACAGCTGTGGTTCTGACAGAGTTGGTTTAATTCTGAATTAAAGGATCATCCTTTTGAATAGCACAGTAAATTGCCAGTTCTGATGATGAAGTTTGTCTGCAAAATGGGCCTGTCACACTGTGTGAAAGTAGTGATAGTGTCCTGTTTTAGCTGTAGTTGCAGGCAAAGACTGAAGTCTGACAAGTGCAAGGAACAGAAGACAGCACAGAACCTGGTCCAGCCACTTTTATTACTTAATTTATTTTAGAAGTTGGATTCTCAGTAATATGCAATAATACACAGACCATCCTGTCCTCAGCTCACCTTTTTTGGGAGGTGCAGGTGGGAGAAAAAACTTAACCAAAAAAAAAGATACCATTCCAGCTGTTTTAAATGCTTAGGTAGATGAGAAGTGGTGCTGAGAAAGGGGGAAACTGGAAGCACTGGCAATGAAACTGCCCATATGAGAAACATGATCCAGAATCACAGTGGTATGTTTGCCTGCCATGTAAGGTTTACGTTAAGGGGTGGGGGGGAAGACTACAAAGTGGGAAAAGGGAAACTCATAGGCTTTTATAAAATGCAACTAGATATTGTGTGAGGCCTTGCTATTTGTGTAATGTTTACTGAGTATCCAGAGTGACTTTGGGGCTGGCTGGTGTGGATAGATATCTTGTGGGGCCTGAGGAGTTTTGTTTTTGAGTTTATCACCATACCTCTTCAACAAATAAAACTTAGGGTGAGTGGTGGAAGTGCCAGGTTAAGCAACCAGTCAGCAGTCCGTTGTGTCCTTGGGCAACTCTGATCTTGTGTTAAGACTACTAGAAATACCTTCATAGTATTACCTCTGTTCTAGCAGTTTGATGTAGCAGCTGTTAAGGCACAGAAAACCCCTCTCAAGAGCTGGAGTGATTTTTCTGCTCTCGTGAACTTTATTCCTGCAGTGTTTTTCTTTGTGCTTCACCACTGCATCCTGTGTTAGGGTCAGTGGTGTGCCAAGTATGGTTTTTCGCAAGCAGTTCTTGTTGGTGGACTTAATACTTACATCTTAGGTATGTGCCCTGCAAGGCCACACAGCATTTGGTTTGTGCTTCGAGAGCAATTAGCATTTGTTGGCCTGATGACATAAAAGTGTATTTTTAAAACAGAATTAGATCTGCTGGGATCTTTTAAGCATAGAGTGCAGAAGTGAGTGAAGACAGGCAACGGAAGCCTTCAAGAAAAATACAGGAAGCAGTGTGTTTATACAGTGTATTTTCAGTGTAGTGATAAATATGATGAAATGTGTGTTTTAGGCAAATTAAATGAAAAAAAAGAGAACGAGTTGTTGTCAGTTCTTGTAATGGGGCATGAAGACGTGGTATGTGATGTTAGTATTTATAATGTAACATACCAGGCAACACTCTGATATGTGGTGGTGCAATTCCAAATCTGGAAAAAGGAAATTCAACTATTTTTCTAAAAGGGTAGAGCACAGCAAATATATTCTTTTAAACTCTTTGACCAGCTCTTTGGGCAATGATAGGAATGAAATTGTTTGGATTACTGGGGGGATTTAATGTCCTGATAAACACTATCCTTAAGATAGTGGCTGAGGTGAGCTCATCTCTGAGGTGAAGTTAGCTGAGGTGCAGTACATGGGGCCAGCTCTGAGACTGCTGATCTGATTTTTCTTTTCTTTTCCTTTCAGATGGAAAGAATGCGAGTGGATCCAGACGTTATAATCGTAAAAGAGAAACTTCATATTCAAAAAATGAGAACTTTTCCAGTCAGTCCCGTCGCTCCAATTCACAGAAAAGCAAAGCTTTTAACAAGATGCCCCCTCAAAGGGGAGGCAGCAGCGGAAGTGGCAAACCTTTTAGCTCTTCTAATGGTGGAAGACGAGATGAGGTGAGAAGTGTAATGCCATGCCTCCAAGGCCTTCTTTCTTGGGATGAGAGGATCACCCTGGCCTGCCTAGACAGGTCTGCTGTGTTCAGTTCCTGGGCTGGGAAGGGATAGAGTGATAAGAGGTGCTAACATCGTTGAGATGCCAGAGGGAGTGTGAGCAGAGCAACTTGGCAACTAAAGAAGAGATTGCTCTTTGCTCTAGGAAAAAATGACATCTGAGGAATGGGTTCCAAGACAGGCCATGTACCCATCTCATGACACAGGTCCTTTGTGAAAATATATAGTGACACAATTTCATTGCCCTGTTCCTGCTGGCCACACTATTTTTAGTACAGCCCCGGTGCCGTTGGCTGCCTGCCCACCTTGGCACACCTTGTTCATGTTCAGGTGCTGTCAACTAACACCCCCAGATCCTTTCGTGATGTGCAGCTTTCCAGCTGCTCTTCCCCAGGCCTGGAGCATTCCAAGGAACTGTTGTGACCCAAGTGCAGGACCTGACACGTGGTGTTGTTGAACGTCACACCATTGGCCTTGACCCATCAATCCAGCCTGTCCAGATCCCTCTGCAGAGCCTTCCTACCCTCCAGATCAACGTTCTTGCCCAACTTGGTGTCATCTGTGAACTTGCGTAGGGTGCCCTTAATGCCCTTGTCCAGACCATTGGTAAAGACATTAAACAGCACTGGCCCCAATACTGAACCCTGGGGAACCCCAATAGTGGGGCCCAGCTGAATGTCCCCCCATTTCCCTCCACTCTCTGGGCCCAGCCATCTGGACAGGTTTTTTACTCAGAATGGTGTGCTTATCCAAGCTGTGGGCAGCCAGTTTCTTCAGGAAAATGTTGTGAGAAACTGTGCAAAGGCTTGTCTAAAGTCCGGGTGGACAACATCCACAGCTTTTCCCTCATGCATTAAGTGTGTCATCTTGTCATAGGAGGAGATCAGGTTAGGCAGAACCTGCCTTTCATAAACACACTGGGTTTTGGGCTGCGCCTGATCCCCTGGTTGTCCTGTCCACTCTGTGTGATGGTTTGAAGGATGATCTCCTCCATAACCTTCCCCGTCACTGAGGTCAGGTTGACAGGCCTGTAATTCCCCAGATCCTCCTCCAGCCCTTCTTGTAGGTGTGTGTCACATTTGCTGACTTCCAGTCAACCAGGACCTCCCAGTTTGCCGGGACTGCTGGTAAATGATGATCACTGCTGCCAGCTCCGTCTCCTCTTGGGTGGATCCCATCCAGCCCCATGGACTTGGGGGTGTCTGAGTGGCACAGCAGGTCACTGACTGTTTCTCTGGATTATGGGGGCTTCATTCTGCTCCCTATCCAGCTCAGGGGGCTGGGTACCCTGAGGACAACTGGTCTTACTACTAAAGGCTGAGGGAAAGAAAGCATTAAGTACCTCAGCCTTTTCCTCACTCTTTGCCATTATGTTTGTTTCCCTTTGCATCCAATAAAACATGGGGATTTTCTTTAGCTCTCTTTTTGTAGCTGATGTATTTATGGAAACATCTTTCTTTTACAGCAGTGGCCAGATTAAGTTCTAGTCAGGCTTTGGCCCTTCACTTCTTTCCCTGCATAACCTCATGACATCCTTCTAGTCCTGCGGAGTTCCCTGTCCCTTCTTTCTCAGGTCATAAATTCCATTTTTTCCTGAGTTCCAGTTAAAACTCTCTGTTGAGCCAGGCTGGTCCTCCCCACTGGCTCATTTTTTGTCATAAGGGGACAGCATGTTCCTGTGCCTTTAAGATTTCTTGAAGAATGTCCAGTCTTCCTAGACTCTTTGCCCTTCAGCACTGCCTCCCAAGGGACTCTGCCAACCAGTCTCCTACACAGGCCAGAGTTTGCCCTCTGAAGATTGATTGTGTCCAACCACTTCAGGGCACAAATTTACAAGTGATAGTGGTAGTGAGAAAGTAATTGTATGGCCATGCTGATATCAAGGTTAAACTAGACTGAGGCTTTTATGCTCATGTGGATCTAAATACTGTAGAGTGTGGGCTTTAACTGATACTCTTATTTTTCAGTTTTGATGGATAAGCAGCACTTCTCACCTAGATCACCTGCTCAAAATTCACCTGCTGCCTCCGTTGAATTCTGGTTCTTTGCTTCATTATATGAAAACTAACCAAAACAAGTACAACCTGTGCAAACAGTAATCAGGCTTGTATTACTGTCTAAAAGAGGATTTGAACAACTTCTTGACTATGTTTTGCCAGCTTTTACTTGTCTTTGTGGCTGTTTTAACTCTCTCTTCCTTTTGCTCAGTGTGGGATGAGACCACTGAGTTCTGACTTTCAAGTTCTTATGCATTTCTAATGCTGCACTACTTGATTTGCAGAACAGGGATGGGAGAAGGTGAGTGAGTAGATGCTGCGTGTTCTGTGTGCTATCACTGATGGGACCTGTACTGATGCTTTTGCTGTAAACTCCAGCAATTTCTAACAAATGCTGTTCTCTCTTAGGTAGCAGAGGCTCAACGGGCAGAGTTCAGCCCTGCCCAGTTCTCTGGTCCCAAGAAGATTAATCTGAACCACTTACTGAACTTCACCTTTGAACCCCGTGGCCAAGCAGGACATTTTGATGGGAATGGACATGGCAACTGGGGGAAAAGGAACAAGTGGGGACATAAACCATTCAACAAGGAGCTCTTCCTGCAGGCTAAGTGAGTGGGAGATCCATGGGGCTCTTCTGCAGAGGCATGGAGCTGTAAGGGGTGACAAGCCAGGGAATTGCATTTGGGCTTGACTTGTTGTATTGTCTTTTCCAGGGTGAAATTACCTTTCTGTAGTGGTTTTAGTGGTAATGACTATATTTTAAAGGGATGTTGTCATCACCTATTCGCAAGGTATCTGATGGAGTGAGTCCTTTAGATACAAAAAAAATCTTCTGCTCAAATTTTCAAGCATGGCTTTGGGACATGACACTTCTATTTGGGAATATCTGTGTAGTTCGTTATAGAAGATGGTTGTTTTTTTCCAAAAGTTGGTATGTTGAGATGGAAGGGATAGCAGTTGCTAGATGAAAGCTAATCTGAATTTATAAGTCCCAAAGGCAATTACTTACATGGATCTTAGTTCTTAAAATGCTGATTATTTTGCAGGCCCCTAAGTATGTAGTATAACCCAAATGATGATCAGTATAGTAACCTAGCAGCAGAATTCCTTTTTGACTGGAAATTTCCCCAGAGTTTGAAGTGTGTTCAGGACTTCCTGTTTCTGATAATGTTAAAGATAAAAAGTATTTTCAGCATTGATGCTTCTGATTTCTCCATAATGTTTTGTGGCTTATTGTAGTGAAGTCTATTTGCAGGAACCCCAGTAGCTGTAGTTTTTGTGACAATATTTTTCCCCTTGTGGATTCCCTGTTTTTTAATAGATCCCCATTGCAGCTGACTGTTTCTTACATGTTTCTGGAAAACCAGTCTGCCTGGCTCATTCTGTACTTAGTGTATGATGTTGTGTCTAACTGAAATTAGACACACCAGTATCCTGATCTGGTTGTGAACTGAACTCTTGATTTTTTGTTGATATAAGTTACTGACTGCATCCAGCAGTTTTCTTCTGGACAAAGAAGAAGCTCAGAGAATCCTGTAGGATAGTTCTCAAAAAGTTTTTAGAAACAACTGTGTGGATCATCTGTCTCTTTGCCTTTCCCCAGCTGCCAGTTTGTTGTCTCTGAAGAACAGGACTACACAGTCCACTTTGCTGATCCAGATACCTTGGTCAACTGGGACTTTGTGGAGCAAGTGGTCAGTTATAATGGGCTAGATTTTTTTTTTCCTTCTTAAGAACCTCAACCTGTCTTTAACTACCTCTTTCCCTCTGTGATATTACATAAAATTCAGCTGTTTTTGAGTTGAGGCCTTTTCTGTCACTCCCACAATACTGGGAAAGATCTGTCATAGAATATATTATGAAATACTTTCATGACAGGAAAAGAGAAGTGCTAAAATCTATTAGGAAAATTAGCAGCTTCTTGCTTTCGCAGATGGGAGTTCATCAAAAATAGAATCTGACATTCTGTAGACAGAGTCCTTGTGATCGAGATATTAACAGAAAACTTAGGCATGAGTCCATGGAAGAGGACTAGAGTGTAGAATTTTGAAGAATTATTCTGTGCATAGGTGGCCTATCTCGCCTAGCAACCAAATGGAAAATCTCTTGAGAATTGTGGTCAAAAGTTTTGGGTTGCCTCAAGCAGAAATGTATATCTGCCAAGACAGTCTTGTGCATGGTGTAGGTGGTGAGGAGGTAGGCCTACTGTTACCTGTCACTACAAGAGAGCTGAAAAAATCTAGGTGCTTGCTTGGCAGTTATGTCTCTGCCACACAGAGGTGCTACCAAAATGTCTGACTAGACCTAGCATGTTCATGGAAATGGGTAAGTTCAGTCTTACAGTTACACAGGGCTGCACAAGTCTGCTTGTGTGAGAGGCCACAGAGCTCGCTTGCCATGTTCTCACTGTCTGAATTTGGATGATGAAGATGCTGCTAACTCTTAGAGATGATGAATATGTGAGGTGATGAATATGAGAAAACTCACTTTTTAATGTCATTAGAGTAGAAATAAGATGTAAGAAATAAGATGGGTGGCTTAGAAGGTTGTTCCTTGTGCAGTCTGAAGGTGTTAGTGCACAGTGCACTAATTTCTTGGTAAATGAACAGAGCCTAAAGAGCTGGAAGATAATATGTTAGAGTAGATCTTACAGGTGGCTTATTCTGTATCCCAGGAACTGATTTCTAAGTCTAAAACTTGTACTGTTCTTCTCATGTGCCATTTCAGCGAATCTGTAGCCATGAAGTGCCCTCTTGCCCCATATGTCTGTACCCACCAACTGCAGCCAAGATCACCCGCTGTGGGCACATCTTCTGCTGGGCATGTATCCTTCATTATCTCTCCTTGAGTGAAAAGACCTGGAGTAAGTGTCCTATTTGTTATGGCTCTGTTCACAAGAAGGATCTCAAGAGGTGAGACAATATTAATTAAATCATGCATCTTTTTGAAATGTTATTTTTACACTGCTAACCTCCTCTATAAATTGCAGTGTTGTTGCTATGGAAACACGTCAATATGCAATTGGTGATACCATTACGATGCAACTTATGAGAAGAGAGAAAGGTGTTCTGGTAGCACTGCCCAAATCCCAGTGGATGAATGTGGTTCAGCCTGTTTACATCAGAGGTGAGTGTATCTGAATCCTGGTGGTTGGAATCCTGTTCCTAACTGTGACCAGGATTAGTGTAGAGACAATTTACCCTGCCAGGGTAATACACCAGACTGCAAAACATGGGGCTTAGCAGCTGAAATGCTTAATGACCACATGTTAACAGTAAACTTTCTACTCGCACTGTTTTTCTGTAAGGCTTTAACTTGTGTGCTGTGTCCCTTCACGTGACTGCACTTCAGACTCCTACCTTCTCAGTCCCTGCTTACAGTTTGATGTGTACTTTGCATCTGCAGTCATTGGTGTGACTATTATTGCTTTTATTGACTCTTCAGTGTCCTTAACTTTTTTCCTCCTGACTCCTCATTATACAGCTTCACAAAAATAACTGTCTCTGTATCTAAACTATTTCAAGGCTGTAATCTTCAATAAGGTTTTCATCATCTGCACTTACCAGCTGAAGTCAGTGAATGCTATGGGGAAATAATCAAAATTATTGCAAACCTGTTCCAAACATCTGTTGCCTGACATCTTCAGTTTTCTCCAGTCAAGAGTGTGACTAACTCATCATCTTATCTGTTAGTATCACAAAAATTTTGTGACTAAAGAAATAATTTTACTGAACATTGCTGCTTTGTGGGCTGTCTTGGCTCACTTCATTTTGCAGTCACATTTAGGAAGGGCTGCATGCATTTAAACTCTCTGGAAAAAGTCAAGTCTCCTAACATGTGATGGATAATCCAGCATGCAGGCTGTGGTCTTACGTGTTGCTCAGTATTTGAAACTAGAGGACTTTAAGTCCTTTCATAAAACAAAAGAACAAATATAGGATTTGAGAACATTCTAAAGCCAGGAAATTCACCGTTAACTTGTTGTCTGTAGACAAGGTTGGACCCTTGGGGAGCAGTGAATACGGGGACTGTTTTAATATGGGATGCTGTGGTTGCTGTAAAGTAGTGACAATGGTCACCTTCTGCTAAACTTGCAATTCTTTAGCTTACTATTTCTGCTGTGCTTCTTGTAAAAACCTCATAATAATGTTTTGTATGCATTTTTAATACATATGGTCTTATGCACTAGTTTGAGTCAAAGTAGGATGGCTTTGCAGAAATTTCCAACTGCAGTATTTTTGAAGAAAGAGAAAGAAGCTGCAGACTGCATTGTTTCAGGAAGTTTTGACGCCCCCAAGGTTTCTCAGAGGGGGTGCTTCTACAGTGTAGAAGTTTAGGCTTGATTTTTACTGATGTGTAGCAACTCAGTGGTGAAGTGGCAGATAAAGTGCTGTGTGGGGGAGATAAATGTCAGAGCAGCTATGTGACACCAGCTTGTGTTACAATGGTAATTTGTGGAGTCTGTATCAAGCTCTTGCTGAGTGTTGTTTGCCCTGGGGGATTAACTCACAAAAGTGAGCAGTAACAAAACTTCAGAAGAAGCAGCAGTTCAAACTGGTGGCTCTGTGTGCAGATATTAATGATTTGGTGCTCCTTCTGTGCAGATGACCAGCACAGTCAGTATTCAAAGCTGCTTCTGGCATCCAGGGAGCAGGTCTTGCAGCTGGTGATTCTGGAGGAGAAAGCGGCATTGCTGAAACAGTATGAGGAAGAAAAGCACACCCCAGAAGCCTGTTTCATTGAGGCAGCTATCCAGGAGCTGAAGGTAACAACCTCTTGCAAGACTTTTAGTAGCTTTATTTTTAAGAGTGTGCTGGGTGCTGAGCATCCATGTTCTGCTGCATAGATGGTTGTGTGTGATTATTCTGGTCTCTAGCAAGTTGCTGGTGTTTGCTGCTGGAGTAGCATTATACACCTTGGAGACTGTAGCCTTTGGACTCCAGGTATCTGGTGTGGTGTTCAGGATAACACAGCAGAATGGTTTTTAATGAATGATATTCCAGGAAAGGAATACGAGGGCAAGGCTAAAAATAGCTATGGTGATGGCCTCCTGGCTTAAATGGCAAATTGAAACTTGATCCCTTTGGATGATCTGCAGGAGCGAGAAACAGCACTCTCTGCTGACCGGGATAAAAACAATGGCATTGCTGGAATCACTGCAGCTGTGGAAGAATTGGTCCTAGAAAGCTCCAAAGCTGTGGAGCCTGCTGTTTCCCAAGAGAAAAAGGTGGGTGACAAATCTGCTCTGGCAGATCGTGTTAACACTTAGTTCTGCCAGTTCACACTGCAGTGTGCAGTGAACTCGTGCCAAAGATTTTTGCAGAGATGATAATCTTTGAAGGAGGTGATGTGGTACTAACTCTATCCTCTCTGCTGTGGTAGTGTGATGTGGAATATCTCTCTGCATTCGATGAGGAGCTTGTGGAGCCTTGTTCTGACCTGGCACATTCCTTTTCACCTCCTGTGGAAGTAGAAGAGGCAGTGCTGGATGAGGAGGAAGTACCTGAGGTGGACACTGTACGAGAACCTGTTATGAACACTACAGAAGAACCAAATCCAGCTGAAACAAGCTGCCAAGAATCTAAAGATACAATTAGCAGTGGACATCTTGGCAGCTCTCCTTTTTACTATTTTTATCAAGGTCAGTGGAATGAAATCCTGGAATCACAGGGGCAGAGATGCCTCCTTTGGGACCCTCCTTGAGAAATGTGTTTGTCAGTTCATTAGATGCAGCTAACCCCTGTGAAATAAAAGGGCCACAGGAACTCAGAATGGAGCTTTAATTTTATTAGTGGAGGATGTACTGAGGTGGGGAGAAGGGTACTGAAAATGAACAGGCAAAGAAGGAGTGATGATGTCTTGCCTTTCAGCGGAGGATGGACAGTGCATGTACCTTCACCCTGTGAATGTTCGATGCCTTGTGCGTGAATATGGCAGCTTGGAAAAGAGTCCAGAGAAGATAACTGCAGCTGTAGTGGAGATAACTGGCTACTCCATGACAGAGGTAGTTATTTTATCTTCTTATTAATAAGGGCCTTGTTTTAGCAGATTGATCATTGTAGCTGATAGAGGAGACTTGATTCTCCTCAGTAGTAAGAAATAATAAGCATGAATGGGTAGGGATGCTAATCTGTGAAGGGCATCTGTGGAAGGTGATGGGGCATATGTTGCTTTTGATAAGTAGGCTGCAGTCTAGTTTTTTTTTTTCTAGAAGGTCCAGTACAAAAATAATTGTTTTGCAAGTCTGGGACTGCAGAATTTTATTCCAGTGATGTGAGTGAGAAGGGAGGAAAGAAGAACATGAAAATCAGTAAGGAAGCTGGGGTAACTGCATCCAAGTCTGATTATGATATAGTTGGTGGAGATCTTGGAACATTTGATTCTGACTCAGGGTATCCGTCATGTGTTTGTAGTTTTTAAAGTAATTATTGTGTCACTGGGGCTATTTTTTTTCCATTTGATTTGATGAATGGTGTGCATTCTATTTCCATTCATCACCATGGCTGCCTCCAGTCCTTGTGGTGACATATCACTCTCTCTTTATCAGGATATAAGACAGCGTCATCGCTACCTCTGTCACCTGCCCCTCACCTGTGAGTTCAGCATTTGTGAACTGGCTCTGAAGCCACCTGTCATCTCTAAGGAGACTTTAGAGTTGTTTTCAGGTTTGTACTACCTTTCTAGTAGGTTCTTCCATGAAGGGGAAGTTGGTTTTGTCCCTTTAGTGGTAGAAAAAAGAACATACATTAGAGCTTTACTGTTCTTGCACCAACTGTCTAATGGCTGCTAGACAGAACAGCCCCAACTCACTGTTTCATAGACAATAATTACAAAAAGAATAAAACATCCCGAGTGCTTGGAAGAGCATATGTTGTTTGTAAGCATATTTTGCTACTAATGTGTTAAAAGGTTGTTCTCAGAGCTGTAGGAAACCTTTCCAGATTATTGGTGTGGGGTTTTTGATATCCAGTGCTGTGCATTGCTCCTAGATGACCTTGAAAAGAGGAAACGTCTACGGCAGAAGAAAGCTCGCGATGAACAACGGCGCGAACGCAGGATTGAGATAGAAGAAAACAAGAAACAGGGCAAATGTAAGTCATGATGGTGCATAACTGGTGGATTTTTAGTCATATTTGGTTGCTGAGCTGATCTCTTGAGCTATAGGATGAACTCTGAGGCCTGTAGTTTGTAGTGTGTACTTAGAACAAGATTACAAAGTATTAGGAACAATGTCTGTATAATGAAAAACATTAGCTGTTTTAGTCAGGATGTTAAGTGATGTTATGCAATTGCTGCATACTTGTACATTTTGGGAGAGATGGAGGGCATTCAGGGGCACAGCTATCTCCATGGTGTACATAGCTCTCTGTTTTTATAGTAATCACGATGTAAAGTGAAAAGTGAAGAAGGCAAAAAAAGGCCTAGAAACTGCTTCCATCCAGCACCAGGGCTCGTACTGGTCTCCAAAATAGAGAGCGGAAAGAAATGAGTTTGCACCTCCTAGACTCCTGAAATGACTTGCATATTGACAGTCCTCCCCCACACTGTGTAGTGCTTTAATTTAAAACCTCTTTTTAGATCCAGAGGTCCATATTGCTCTAGAGAATCTGCAGCAGTTCCCTGCTTTTACCTCTTGCCCCAGAGAAACTACCAGCATTGATCATCAGAGCTTCTGTCAGTCTCCTCTTGGCAGAAGTCTTGTGTTTCAGACAGGTGAGCATGTGGAAAAACACATCACATCTAGCTCTTGATCATTCTTTTGGGATCTATTGCTCAGGTAATCATGCTAAACTTTCTCAATACTGATCAAAGACAGCTTCTTTTCAGAGGAGCTGTGGCTGCCCCATCTCTGAAAGTGTTAAAGGCGAAGTTGGATGGGGCTTGGAGCAACCTGGTGTAGTGAAAGAGGTGCCTGCCCATGGCAGGGGGGGTGGATTGAGATGGTCTTCAAGTCCCTTCCAACTCAAACCCTTCAGTGATTCTATGATTCTTTCCTAGACTGCCTATGAGATCATACACAAAAGGCAGACATGGCTAAGAAACATTCTGTTCCTTTGTCTGCTTTTTACTGCCGCTACTTTGACAATATGAGATCTGCACTGTAGTTACCCCATCTTTTACATGAGGCAGAAGAAAGGAAGCAATTGTGCCAAAAAGAGAAGAAAAGAGTGTGTGCCAGGAAAGCACTACTGGCATTTTTTCTATCATCTCCATCTTCTCCAACACATTATACTAAAATAAGCCCAATAAAAAGCCCCCCCCCCCCCCAAAAAGTAAACAAAACCCCTTGAACAAACAAAGAAAACAAAAAGAAAACCACAAGCAAACTTAAATTTCCCTTAAATAAAAAGATTGAGGAAATTTGAGAGGTCCTACTGTGTGACTGATGGATAGAACCGATGAGATAAAAAGGATGAATTACATATGTTAACAAAACTTTATCTCTGTTACATCCTGATAAGCAGCGTAATGACTGCCTTGGCCAAATGCAACTGGCTTTAATTCTCAGCTCCTTTCTGTGTATACAGACTCTATTCCAACTCTGCTGTCACCTGCTGCCAGCCAGGTCAGCCCATTGCTCTGTGGAAGCTTGGAAGAAGAGTCTCCCTTCCCTTCCTTTGCCCAGGTAAACTATTTAGCAGAGTGAATCTTGTCAGAATTACCTGTGTCTTAGTTGGAGATTAGGCTGATACTACAATTGCTTCCCCTACAAAAGCAATGTGGGATAAATCTTAAGGAAACATTTTAAGGTTTGACTGCTTGAGGGGGTTTGTAGATTTTCTTGCCACTTGGGGGGGGTATGCAGGATTGTTCAAGTATGTGGAATTTAATCATACCCTACAACTTTTTTGATAGATGTTGAGAGTTGGAAAGGCAAAACCAGAAACATGGCCTAAACCTGCTCCAAAGACAAGAGGTAAGAAAATTTGGTAGTAGTACTTCAGTTTCTTTACCATGTGTCTAAATGTGAGAAATCTCGTAACTTCAAAAGAAGGATCTGGAGTGTGGAGGAGCATTTGTGTGGTGAAAAGTTTTATACAGCCTTCTGCATATCCTTCCCTCTATCAGATGAGAACACTCTGGCACTCCCTGTGCCTGTAGACAGTGATGGAGAAAGTGACAGCTCTGACCGGATACCTGTGCCCAGCTTCCAGAATTCCTTCAGCCAAGCTATTGAGGCAGCCCTCCTGAAACTGGACAAACCGTCCACAGCTGATCATTTATCAGGTAAAAGGCAGGGGGAAAGACAGGAAAACTTCTGAAAGCAAAAAAATTGAGTATTTTCCCTTCTTCCTCTGGGAGAGGTGAAAGCAGCAATTTTGGGGACCAAAAATTGGCCAGACAACAGTTCTTAAAATTGTCAGGTTGTGGTTTCTGAACAGCTTGACTAGGGCTTCTGTCAGCTTAAAGCAACCTCTTAGTGGCAGCTGAGATCTCCAACTAGCAAAGAATCCTGTTGGGACAAAGATGGCTTTTGACAATCGTGTCGGCCATGTTTCTACCAGAACCTAAATTAAGCTTTATCTTAAGGAAGTTCAGGTTATGCATTTTTAAATTAAAAATACCTGAGCTGCTGAACTACCACTTCAGTTTGACCAAAATGACAAGGTAACTGCTAGCTGAAATTTCAAATTAGGGAGTGTGAAACAAATTAAGGTGAACTTAAACCTGGTGCTGGCTGGTAAAACTAATTTTTAATGCTCAGTTCTGATGGTTAGCTTTGGCTTCTGTTTGGACACTGCACTGGATGATGGAGAGAGTTGGATGGGAGGGCCTGGGAGTTTCAGTGGAGTGTCTGCTCCAGTTGCAGTGGGTTTTTTGGGCATGTATGAAAGTGATGCTTGTTGGAAAGGCAAACTGCTGGATGCTGCAGTCCTAGGGTCTGCTGTTGCAACATTAACTTTGCAATCATTTAGGCATGTTTGTAATTGTGTTTCAGGTGTGATGGAGTCTCCCTTAGTTCATCTGCAGTAATTTTCTGTTAAACTACCTGGTGTTCAGTGAGTTTATAGGAAGTGTTGTGGATTGGTAGAAGCCACTTAGGCTAGGGAAGACCATTTATCATTTGCACTGTGATGTTCCTGTTCCATGACAAGAATGACAGTATCATTTTAATTCTTCACAGAGGAAAAGGGAGGCAAGAAAAGAAAGAAACAGAAGCAGAAGCTATTGTTCAGCACCTCTGTTGTTCACACAAAGTGATTCTGCTATTCAAGAGAAGTTTCCTCTCCTGGTTTTCTTTTCATTTTGCTTTGTTTTGCTGCTGTAGTTTAAGTAATTAAATTTGAACAGCCTAAACTTGTGTTTCCAGGACTTCCAGGGGCTTCAGGAGGAAACCATGACAGTATATGTTGAAGTAACATGTTTTGATTCCAACTGCTTAATGAATTTATACTGAAACAGAATTTTGGAAGTAACAACCCACAGACAAATCCACCAAGGCTTCTAGTTGCCAAGTCAGTTTTTTGGGCCTGATAAGCAGTGTCAAAGTCCTTAGAGCTGTGTGGCACTGCCAAAGTACTGCAGTATTACCCAAGAGAAAAGGCAGAGAGCCTTTATTTCCCTGTAATTTTTCATGGGCAGAAGTCCATCTGACTGACGGTAGCTGTTACAGTAAAGCTGTCAAACTGCTCTCCTGAGAAGCTGGTTTTGGCTGCACTGGAAACAGGCAAAAGTACTTACTGGCTTTAGCGTGTTAGCTGCTATATCTGTTCTTTTTCTAAAGAGCAAGAATTCCTCCTGTTCTCCTGGCTTGGAAACATAAAAAGCTGAGGTGAGTGTAAAGCAGAACTTGGCTACTTGGTTTTAAAGTGGCTTGATGATTTGTGTATTTCAAAATGCAAACTGGCACTAGTGGTAGAAGGAAACCTCCTGACTTCTCTCAGTTGTTCAGGTCTGTTTTAATGTCGGTGAGTGAGGCTGCTGCTTTTTGGTTTTTGCCAACCATGGGCTACACATTCTTTTTAATCTGATCATTTAGAATAAACACTCCCCTCTAGGGCTCCCGGTAACCATCTGAATGATGGTTTGACACTGGCTGCTCTTGAGTTGGAAGAACAATTGATAGCTGAAGTCTGTAGGTAACTTTTATACCCCAGCAAGAAACTGGGATTCTCTTGTACTGGGTTAAGGGCCTGTATCTGCTTGGTTTTCAGATGTAAGTTGATCTGTGCTATGAACATGTCTCTCCTGCACCCCTCCCCACTCTTTCTTTGGGTGGTCACATTCTGCACTGCTTGTGGTTTGATTTGAGCTAATGAGTTAAGTGGTGTGGATTTTGTTGAATAAAATGAGTTTTAGGTGTCATGTACCAGTCAAGGCCAACAGTCGCAATAAATCACACACAGATGCACTTAAAGTACTTGTACCCTTCCTCAGCTGTAGCTGAACTGTCATAGCAGTGTGGAGCCCCAGAAACCTCTACTGCACAGATTCAAATTTTAACTTCCTGCTGGCGGAATTAATTCCAGGGTGCTGGTATAAAGTACCACTGAACTTAGAGAGGGAGACTGACAGCGTCTTCTGTTGTCTTTGACTGCACTGGCACAGACTTCAGTGTGCTCTGTCCCTCTGACACCGAGACAGATCTGAGCAAGGAAGTGTGTGTTTGAGGTACCTGGAGTTAGGTATTCCAACATCACTGGCAGTTAGTGGTTGTGTCCCTGTTTAAAAAGCTGATGTCAATACATGGGTGCTTGATTTCAAAGGAACAGGCTCCAGACGTGTGTCTCATGGGAAGCTGGTACCAAAAAGTATGTCACATGTGGCTGTAGACCAGAAAGGAGAGGGGGAAGGTAAAGTATGCTTCCAACTGCTACAGTAGGATAGACCAAACACCTGCAAAGCATTCTTTGACAGCAGCTTGACTTCACACTTGGTCACAACTAACCCTGCTTGATGGAAAGACTGAGTACAGCTTGTCAGGTGACGGCAAAGAAACTAAGACAAGATACCTGAAAGTGGTAACATATCTTGCTGTCAATACTTTAAAATGCTTATAGAAAACAATTGGTGAGGGCAGAGAAAGCAACTAAGAGAGATTCAAATATGCAGTTAACTGTTCACAGCAAGTCATTTTAAGCCATGGAACAGGAGTAACTATTTAAGTGTCTAACCAGTATCTGTTGTGTTCTATTATCTCTGTACATTTACAGTCAACTTTTCTTTGCATTGGGAAGAGAGAATAGCTGGAGCTGGTATAACTCACCTTCACATGTCACAGACACTAGGATAAGGGAAGTGATGCAGGCAAGGCAGGCTGTCCCTGCTGCAGGAGCAGTCCCCACAGGGACAGTATCTTCAATTGTATCTTGTTTTCCTATGGATTCGAGATAATACCAGCAGCGCTACTTTCCTGTAACTGATTGGTGTAAACTTAATAAATATCTAAGCAGTACTTGTACCTATGAGTTTTATAATGGGGGGGATGGAGTTGAGCCTTGCAGCTCTGCCATGCATTCCATGTATTCTCTGCTCCTGTGTCCACAACTGGTGCTTTTCTGACTCAAAACAATGGATAGCCCTGTGGCTAACAGAGCACTTAAAGATAAGGTAAAAAGCAGATGTTAATGCTTTTTGTATACTGAAGGAGAATAACTACATTCCTTGTCTGTGCCAACTGCCTAAAGCTCCCTTCTACCTCAGCACGAAGAACACGTTGAGCTGCTGCACTCCTCAGGAGTGCAAGTGGTTTTGACTCCTGGAGTGAAATAGGCAAGTAGCCTACTTAAGTGAAATAATGTTTTATTATTTTTAAATTTGTTTAAGAATTTCTGGAATGGGGAATGAAGTCTAAATATGAACAAATGCTTTTTCTGTCCTCTGCATTGCTTAACACTGAAGATAACCAATCACAACTTGATTAAATAAGTACAGAATGGAGGTGAACAGTAACAAGTGACATTCAGTCTGTCTCTGTGCCATCATCCTCATCTCCACTTTGAGACTGCTCTTTTATAAGGGAACAGCTCAACAAGGACTTCTGTATACATTGTCTTTCCTCTGCAATAAATAAAGCAACAGCGGGTTATTACTTCATCTCTTCACATGCACCGGAATATTCTCCACTTCTAAAGAAAGAAACATTTCTCAGGCCAAGAATTCAGAAGTAGCCCAGCATATATCCTACAAAATCCCCAGGAATTGAGGCTACATTTTAGGAAAGTGGCTGGAGAACCTCACCTTCAGTTGTACAGTTTTGCAACAACCTCAGCAGCTGTGTTCTGTTATACTGAATCAGAAATTTCTGACATGTTCTTATGGTACCTGTGGAAATCACAAGAACAGTATGTAACCATTTACACAACCAAATGTTTCAGAGCTGCTCGCGTATCTCCCAAAGAGCAGCAAGTGACAAATGCCCCAGGAAACAAGTTTGTTAATGCAAATGCTAAGAAGGGGCTGTAGACTTCATTTCTGCACTGCTGAGGTTAAGTGGTGGAGTAATAATTTCTAACATGCAGTGCCTGTTAGTTGCCCTGGGGGTTAATTTTCACAATATAGAAGGTACTATACTTTGAAAATGTATTTTAAAAAGAAAATGGAACATTGTATTTGCTGCTCTGGTTTTGTGATGAATGTAATGAAACTCCAAGCAAAATTAACGAGGATTTCAAAAAAGAACTGCTGGTACCTGTTTCTTATTTGGATCTGCTAAAAGCAGTTGCCCTTAGTAACACGCGAGGAATGTCTGTGGCACCCAGAGCAGCACCACGGGGTCGTGGCAAGTATAATTAAAGCTCCGTTCTCCCCCCAGGCCCGGGGGGCTCCTGACCTCCGACGTGCAGGGTGTTGAGGAAGCAGGGGTAGCGCTGGGCGCGGCTCTCCAGGTATCGCACGAAGGGCAGCGCGGAGCACAGCAGCCCGTACGAGTCCTTGCGGCACCGCAGCAGCACCGTCCCCGTGTAGGCGTTCAGGTACTTCACTGCGGGGGACACGTGCACCGGTAAGCGGACCCCGAGGAACCCCGCACCCCCGGGGGCCGCCCGTCCCCCCCGCACCGGTGAAGGAGATGGAGCAGCACGCCAGGCCGTAGTCCCCGTGCACCCGCGCGATGGCGTCTCTGACGGCGAGGCCCAGCGTGCGGTCCTCGATGCACTGCCGGCACCGCGGGTCCTCCGAGACCACCTCGCACAGCACGTACCTGCGGGACAGCGCGGCGTGAACAACACAGCGCGGAACCAGCCCCAAACCCCGCGGCAGCGCTGCCCGCACCCCTCACCTGTTCTTGAACCGAACCATGGCGGCGGCGGCGGCGCGCGACCCGGACGGACGGCGTGCCGGGCCAATGGGCGAGGTGTCTCCGCGCGTTGTAGCCAATCGCCGGCGTGTGGGGGCGGGGACAAGGGAAGGACAGCTCGGCCCCCGCCACCGGGGTGGCTCCGCCGCTCACCACGGGCCGCGCATGCGCGCTACAGCCACGAGCTGCTGGCGGGTTACGTAGTCACGGAAGCAAAATCGCTTAGGTTGGAAAAGATCTGAGGTCATCGTGTCCATCCTGTGACCAGGCACCACCATGTTAGCCAGATCACGTCCAGTCTTTCCTTAAACACCTCCAGGGACGGTGACTCCACCACCCTGGGTAGCCCATTCCAATGTCTGATCACCCTTTCTGTGAAGCAATTCCTCCTCATGTCTAACCTAAACTTCCCTTGGCGCAGCTTAACGCTGTGTCCTCTTGTCCTGTCGCTTGTTGCCTGGGAACAAATCTCGACCCCCACCTGACTCCAGTTCCCTTCCAGGTACCTGTAGATAGCGAGAAGGTCCCTCCTTGAGCCTCCTCCAGGCCAAACACCCCAAGCTCCCTCAACTGTTCCTTATAGGACATACGCTCCAGACCCTTTCCCAGCTCCGCTGCCCTTCTCTGGATCCGCTCCATTGTTAGTGGAATATATCCTGGCACATTCTGGCCGGGTGATATTACACCTCAACGGCCTTCCTGAACTGGGGGGCCTAGACCTGGACACAGCACTCGAGGCGCGCCCTCACTAGTGCCAAGTACAGGCGGACGATGACTCCCTGGTCCCGCTGCCCGCACTATTCCCGGCGCACGCCGGCTCCCTCCCGCCCACCCGCTCCTCTCCGTATCCTCCTTCTCGGGGCGGCCACGCGCCGCCCCACCGCCTGCTCCCGCCCTCCGCCAGGGGGCGCGCGCGGCGCGCGGGTCGGCGTGAGGGGGCGGCTGAGGGGGCGGCGGGAGCGCGGGGTCTGCAGAAGGTCAGATGCTTCGGCTTTACTCCCTTTTGCTGCTTTGCACCGACCCGTCCCGGCCAAGCCCGCCTTATCTTGTGCCTAAAAAGTCTAAAGGAGGGAGACGGGTCGTCTCCGCGTGATGGGAGCCGCGGGAGGTCCGGCGGAGGCTGGCGATTACCTGCCTCTCGAAAGCTTCAGCAGAGCGTCCAGAGCCCCCGCTGCTCCTGGAAGGGCTTTGTCTTTGGTGCCTCAGAAAACTGCTCCAGTATTTGTAGCTCCTCAGGCTCCAGGTATCGGGGGTTTGGGAATATGTGCTAATTAATGACAACAGCTAAGGAAATTGTGGAACAGAGCCACTCCCTATAATTATTTCTGTAGTGGTGTCCCAAACTGATGTGTGACACGGTCGAGGAAGGAGGGAGTGCTCTTTGAAAAGACCTGGTAGGAGAATAAACTGAGGAGAGGGGAATGGGGGGAATAAGGGAAAAGGTGTGAGGTAGATATCTTAGTGTGAGATGGGAGAGTTTCACCGAGGTTCTCAGAGCCAAGTCACATATGAGTGCTGAAACACTATAGATTAAGTGGGAACTCATTGCTAATTCAGGGTGGAAACATCTTTAATGACCTTCATTCTAGGCACAGAAAACAATGATAAACCCAGTGGAAATCCTGTCCTGGCTGATAGACTTCTGCCCTCTGAAACAGATGCATGTTCTGCTGCTCTCTCTTTTGCTATGAACTTCTTTCCTTCACCTGTGATCACATTTTTGAGTTGTGTTTTTTTCTAAAAACTGCAGAGTATGAGTTGCCCGAGGAGAAAAAAGCACAAAGCCCAGTATGGACTTCTAAGAGACTTTTTCTCTTGGGCCACAATAAAAGGGACTGAGGGCAGTTTTGAAGCTAATGAAGACAGCATTTTCTAGATGAGAGGACTGCATTACATTGATCTTTGCCATATTGCTCTGTGTTTTAGTATCCAAATGGGGATCTAACTGTCATCTGTTCCTCTAGTCAATATAATGAGCTCCTAGGTGATAAGCTAATCTCACATTTTTGAACAATATTAAAGTCCGTGAAGATTCCATTGATTTTCTTTGTGGAATGAGATTCCAGTTTAGCCTTACGGTGTGCCTGCCAGGTATGTTTCCCTGCTGCCCCTGTGCTTGTGGTGGCATCCCCCATCCTGCCTTCTGACAGGGCTCAGGTTGCCCTGTGCTGCTCAGGTTGCTTTTATCCATGCCCTCCTTTATTTCTTTCTTGCAGAGGCACACTGAGCTCTAACAAGCAGAGCACGTGAGTGCACTCTGCCCTGTAATCCAATAGGACATGTGCACTGTGCATGCTACAGGCTGGGCCCTGTGTACAGCGCAGGCCTCTGTTTTCAGTCCAGAAGGCTGATTAGGAGAGACATGGTGCAGAGAGCAGTGTTGTGAGATAGCCCCCTGCTGCTTCATTTCACATTGGATATTGCCTGTTGTTGGTTTGGAGGATGCACAGAGCAGACCTGAGTCACCACAGCTCCCTGCACAGTCACTGTCTGTCTTAATACAAGGTGTGTGAGTCCAGTCGGGCATCCTGGTGTGCTGAGCTGACAGCACAAGACTAAAAGGTTACAACATCTTCAGATTTTTTTTCTCACCTCCTCACTCTCACCCTTTGCCAGCTCTGCTATATTGATTCCAGTGTCAGGGATTCAAGAAACTGTTGCAAGTGATGGTGAGTTTCACAGTCAGAACTGTCTCCTAAGAAAAGATCTGAGAAAGAAAAAAATCAGAAAATGCTATTTCAATGGAAGAATGGGTCAAGAGACCTGCCGAGAGAGGATGGACGTCTCTCCTGCAGACTGGGAGAGACAATGTGACCTTGGGATATCTCATCAAATAGAGATTATGGAGGGCAGAGCATGCAAGGACAGGGGGATGACATGCACAGTCTATACACATCAGAGATAATTTGTAAAGCAGTTTGAGAACTTTCAATAGAAGATTCTCTGTCAGTGTAAGTGTTCATCAGTGATTGTGCGATAAAGTTGTGGTGCTAGGGAGGTGCAGGAGGAATACTGAGGTCTTGTTTTCCCAACTGCTGTTTGTTATTTGTGGTAGTGTGCCTGCAGAGGGGCTATTCCCAATCAGTCTGAGTTGGTTTTATTACCATCTTAGTTCATTATTTGACATTTTACTACAGGTTTGAAGGTCTAGAACCTCACTTTGTATTTACATGCCATCTGTATTCTCCAGGTTCCAGGTTAGATTGCATTTGTTTCATATGGAATTAATTGTGCTAATAATTTCCAATAGACATTGTGATGAATGCATGTTTTCTTGTGTGCAGTCAGCTCCTAGAGTTTGTATGTATTTGCTGTAATTAAAATTACCAGTAAATGTATTCAATAACACCCCCCCCCCCCGCATATTTTAGCGAATCCTTGCACTCTTTTTAGGTAGAATGCTTCAATTTTATAGATGAGGAAACTGAGGTACAGGGGGAATAAACAGTTTCTTCATGGTAAATAGCTCTGAGTCTGAGATAAAGAGCAAAGCCATAAAGTGAGTAGAAAGAACTGGCATAGCAGCACATACTGTGTTGGAGGATAGGTCTGGTATGTTGCTCATGCATAAGGTAGCCAAGTAATTATATTCTGGAGTAAAATTAGGATGCATTGCCATTCCATCCTTGTGATACCACTATTATATCTTCCCTATGTATCCCAAATAATGATTTTTTGTTTCTCCCTGGAAGCACAGAACTTCATTTGCCATCAGGTGTGGTAGCAAAGTTGGAGACAACGACATTTTGTTCCAGTGTATGCACATTGCATCCCCAGATAACCTCAGAGCTGAAAATACAAAACAATCTGGCTAAAATTAAAACTGCTTCTTAAATCCTGTCTGATGTTGCCTAAAGCTTTTTGTTCAGTTTATCTTCACAAGGTCACTGAGACAGAAGAGTGCATTCTCTGAACATGCTGGCCTGGAGCCTTTCATGCAGATGCTTTCATTTAACATTTGGGACATTCTCCTTCTCCCTTTGGTCTCTTCCTCTTTACTCCCTCATTTTCTATGTCTCTCTACTCCTCCCTTTTGAGTTCAGGTTCCCTCAGACCAATAACACATAAGACCAACACGTAAGACTAAAAGCTATCCCCTTTTTTTTAACACCCGAACATGTAATCATTAATAAGCTTTCTGGACACCCAAGCTGTCATGGGTCAGAGACTGCTGGTCTGTCAGAGCTGCCACATGAGCTACCCCTGTGCTGCCTGCAGCACTGCCCTCATCTTTGCTGTCATCCTGCCATGTGGAGTAATTGTCTTGCAAAACCATGCATGAAGCAAATTCTGTTGCTGCTTCTTTGAGTGCTGGTAGCGCGATCATGGAGTACTTGCTTAAGTTCAAAATAGTAAATTCACATCTCTTTGATTTTTTTTTTAATAGTCAAGAGCAGGACATATGCTCTGAAAGACATCCCATGTGTTATAAGGTGAGCTTCCATTAAGATACTGGAAATTGGAAACCATATTGGAAGATTTAAGCCAAATATTAAGATCTGATAAAGTACATTAAGTGTCTGTGAGTTTGGCACGTGCTATCCAGCATGAACACAGAATCAGGAGTCTCCCTGTGCAGCAAAAACCAGTGTGAGAGAAGAGCAGTACAAGGTGGTGATGTGCCAAGTGAGAAGCTGGCCCTAGAATTCTGAGTTTAATTTTCTCCAGCTCTACAATGGGGATAATTGCAAATACCTTATTCATAGATATATGTTAAAAATTAGTAAACTGTCCACTTGAATGTTATTATTTATCAAATATGGTAAAACTGCTGCTCTATACGAGAGATCTGTAGGCAGCACACTTCATTTGCAGCAAGCTGCTGCAAGAAGAAAACAGCTGCTTCCAAACTAGCTAATTAAATCAAGGCAAGAGCAAGGATATTAGTTCAGATAGTTCAGGATTCCTTTCTCTTTCCTTTCTGTATTAGGGAACACAGACTCAACTGTAAGACACATAACTTACTATGTAATCTGCGGTGTAAAACTCCCATATTTAATACCTCCTTAATGGGGATGTTAAAATGGATTAATTATTCTTTGTTCTGGTCTCTGAAGATAAAGAGTAATTATTATTAATTATGTGTAATTGAAAAACTACTCCTTCACAAAGAATCCAGTAGCATTAGCAGGATTTTAACTTATTTCTACCTATAGGGAGTCTTACAACATTCCATAATGTTATGGCAAAGACTGACATAAACTTAAGAATGGTCTCAGCAAGACTTACTTTCCAGCCCACACTTGAGATCAGGCTTTTCAGAGATAACAGATCTCAGAGCAGCCTGGGAGACAGGACTCGTGTTTTGTTATGTGCTGAATGGCACTGAAACAGGAGGTGCAGTTTGAAGGGCTGGTTGTCATTGAGGATGGTGTAAGACTTTTCCTCAGTAAATTTCCAGAAACCCATGGAATAATCACCAAAGGGAAAGTATTATAAAACAACAAACAACCACAACAAAGCAAACCCCAAGATTGCCTATCTGGGGAGGAAGCTTATGAAAAAAAAGAAAAAAACCACCCATGACTCTTTAGTAACCAGTACATCTTCTGTGGGTAAGCACAGGCAGCAGAGGTGTCTGACAGAGTGGAGACTATGTTGAGATATTTGAATTAAGCTGAAAGAGAAAAGAAAAATTAGAATTTTAACAAGAGCAGAGCACCTTCAATTATATAAAATTAGTGGATAGGTTTGCCCATGGCCTGAAATTCTTAACAGCCCCACTGGTTTCTGTTGTCAAAATATGTAGGTACATAACTTCCTTTAATTTCAGTAGGAGCTGGGCACCTTCATATGCACAAAAATCTGGCCTTTAAGCTCTCTAGGCCTGAGTTTCACATTGGCAAAATGAGGATAATGACATTTATCTACTTCAAGGAGTGCTACAAATAAATTATTGACTTATTATGCACTTAAGTACTATAATAAATGAGATAATATAAACTCATATGACATAAACATAGCCTACCCTGAGTAACATTCTTCACATATGAATTGGTGTAGGGGCCACTCTGAAACAAGGATGATGTGTCTGCTGTTGCTGTAGTCTTGCAGATCTTTGCTCTCTGCTTCTCCTTTCCCCTAAATTCCCATGAGCAGATTAAGCCAAGGCCCTATTTTACAGTAAGATGTATCTGCTTATGTTGCTGCATATTGAATAATCCTTTCTCTACGTAGCTTTGTGTTTAACTCCAGCAGCCTAGGAGCAGCGTAGGATCAGAGTCTTCCGCAGAGCACTTGTCTCCCTAATGAGGGAGGCAATGAAAAGCATTTTCCAGTGCATCCATCACTCAGTGCTGAGGCGAGAGGACAGGCATCCTGGAGCAACCTTATATAATGCATGCCTGCTGCCTGGCTCCGGCTGGGCAGCAGCAGCATGTGCAGGGGAGAAGGGGGGCTGTGCTGGAGCTGCTCGGTGGGGTACCGCCAGGGCATCCTTTGGCAGCTGCAGAGTCTCGGCTTGTACTGGTGTCAGCTTGGTGCAAGGAGTGTGTCAGTCACTGCCTAGCTGGAGCACACGGGTCTCAGCTCTTTGCCTGACCCGCTCTGACAGAGACCTCCCCACCCGTCTGTTCTTGCCTAGATCGAATTTTAGCTGCAGCATCCCACAGCCCAGCACAGCAGGTGAAAGCCCCTCAAAAGCAGAGTAGGGTGTAGTGTGTGGTGTGATCTGGGTGGGGAGAATCAAGAGTGACTCTGTTTCTGCTGTGCTGACTGGGGGTGCTCATAAAGACCGGTAAATGCAAACAGATTTCCAGAGGCAATGGCTGTTACAGATCAGAGAAGACAAAAAGCACTGGGAGTGTCTGGCTTATTTTGGGAAGCTTGCTAGGGCTTTTTATTTTTGTTTTGTTCAATTTTTTTTCTAAAGATGTGCTTGCACCTGAGTCAAAGAGTGTCAATATTTGCCACTTTTTTACCTATGTTCACAGTGAAGACCAAAGCAAACCAAAAAAATATCTTGCTGGATTTTCAAAGCTGTTGCCACCAGTTGCCCTGAGGGCATGAGGGTTTGAGCTACACTTGAGATGCCTTCTGCCTGCTGGTTGATTCCAAGCTAAAGCTCCTGGTGATGCACGTAACAACCTTTTTGCAGTGCTTGATAGCATCTGCCAGAGTGAGATGATTAGGGGGCAATTGACCCAGGGCACAACCCTCAGGCCCCCTCAGTAAAATTCCACGGTACTCATGCTGGAACTCAAGGAGTTGTTGCTATGTGACCTTCTGTGTTCCTGTTTCATACCTGTGATGCTTAAAAGATCATGTTTATCCCACTGTAACATTAGTGACTTAATTAGAGCTGAGTTTGGTCCTACTGTCTCTGAACAGGAGCAGCTTCCATCAAGTCATCTAAAGGATCAGATCTGGTTTCTTCTCTCTCTCCGTATTGGTGGCATCTGGTTTCATTTTCCATCTTTCCTAAGGGAGCTCACTTTTCCCCACATTTCAGCATATGCTTGTTGTATGTCAGCATCCTGGGCTGCCTGCATGTCCGTGTCAAGCCAAGTACCACTCTTCCATCCAGCAAGCCACAAGATGGTGTAGAGACAGAATGTGAGACACATCAGGAATTGTTGCAGACTGTGTGTACCTTAAAACCAGAACCTGCTTACATGTCAGGAAACTAAGCTGGAGCCAGTTAAGTGTGGGGTTTTTTTCCTCTGCGTAGGATGTGTAGAGGTAGCAAGATTTTCATCCTGTAGAGGCCAATGTTTTTGCAGTGTGGCTTCTGTTTGTCAATACCAAAACAGGCACTGAAGGGACACCACTTCCAGGCTAAGTGCCAGGGAGGGACCCTGCTGATGTAATAGCACCACAACTGCAACATTGGAATTTAATGTCCAGCATTGTCTGCAGGACATCCCTGTTTATTTCTGAAGATGTTGGCATGGGAATATTTCTAGATGTGTTGGCTTGTCTCCAGAAGATGTATTGGTTCTTTTAACTTGTTCTATCTCTTCTGCTTCCCTGGCCCCACCCCAACCACTTGGCCAAACTACAAATTTTCTTAGCTTTGTTTGTGGCTCACAGAGGGACAGCTATTCAATCAATAAATATGAAGTTCTTGTTTTGTAAGATGTAGGATTTTTAAAAGGCATAAAAAGGCATTGTTTTGAGTATTTATTAGATTCCTCTAAAATATACATTCAACTTCAGCTCTCAACACTTTTATGTATATTGCTACATTGATAAACCTATTGCTTGAAAAAGAATATATACTCTCTGTTGTTTCTCTATTTTTATAGTGTTACCCAGAATTGTAAGATCAGCACCTGTGAGTCAGATCACAGACAGTAACAAAATCATTTTAGAATGATTTTATTTAATTAATTTATTTAAATTATACATACTAAGCTCTTTTATTTTGGGACTTGCAGGGTGCAGGTCTTTCTCTGTAAGTGTGGGGGCAAGCAACTTCATTAGTCTTTTAATAGTCTCTTAGTATCAGAGACAGATGGTGTCATCTTATATTGAAGCTCATTTTTTAATAAAACTGTGGCGTTTTATAACATGGATACAGAGCTCCTGCTCCTGTTCATGTTCCCTCCTACTCCACCCCATATTCTTCAACAGAAAGATACCACAGTGACAAAGACAAGAAATTGAAGGACACATACTAAATCTCGAGTTCACTTCTTTAGTGCCTTTCACACATTATAGCTTTATAGAGGAGGTGATGTTTTGAGGACAGGGTATAAAGTTACTTTACATTAAGTAATGGACTTAAGAACTTCATATGCAAGCAGACCGTCTTTCTGGCTGTCAGTGCCAAGTAACCGTGTCACTGATATGCAGTCTGCTGTTCTCTGTATCATTATTCATAAGCTCCCATGCCGAACAGCAATCAAATTCCTCAGGCTGTGCCGACTTGGGGATTATCACACTCGCAGGGCAGTTAAAGTCACTTTGCCTCTAGTCTTCTGCCTTTGAAAAGTGCCCAAGGCTAATCACTGTGAAATGTGACGCCTGTCATGTCTTCTTGTTCAAGTATGTGCAGCAGGCCTGTCATTCACTAAAAGCCTTAACATCTGTTATTACATGGTAATCCTCATGCATCAGGCTTCCAAATAAGAAACTGGTGGAGTCCAACAAGGTATGGCTCAGCCTTGCTTTGCATAATTCCCAGAATGCAAGGCAACTTGCTCTTCCTTCTGAAATCATTAATAAGCAATAAGAATATTATATAAGCTGGCATCTTTTTTTAAACCGTGATAATTTCAAATGCTATTATAATTAGGATGAAGATGAGAGTTTGAGCTGGGGGAGGGAACAGAGAAAGGATTAAGCTGATCTCCACCATGACGTTAGAAGGTGGCTTTGTCTGCTATATCCTAGTTTGGACAATAATGGATGCACTTTAGAAACATGAAGAGGCAAATAGACAATTTATTTAAAATTATTAATCCTTTTCATCCTGAAATGTTATCTCTTACCATAAATAGGATCACAGCTCTCCAGTCCACTTATATTCTGACTAATTGACCCTGTAGAAAAGCCTCAAGAGCAATATATGTTTGTGTTGTACCCTGGTGACTATAAGATCCATAGTAGGTCTCATAAAATGTACAAAAATATTCTGTGGCCAAGAATATCTTTGCTTAAGCCAGAGTGATTGCTTGGTGGTTGAGACTGCAGTGCTATCACATCACAAGACGTGGCATCTTAGGTGGCAGGTCCCAAGCCTGACAGATCAGATGTGATATTTTAATGAAAAAAATGTTTAGTGTCTTAATTGAAGAGGTGGGACTTGCTGGAGAAGGAAAACCAGGTGAAAATATGGTTCATAGATGTAACTAATAGGGTGGCTTTCTTTGGAATAGGGAAGATTTAAATAGGCACCTGTCAAAATAATTTCCCTCTAATGCTGCAGCAGCTCTTGGATCTGAGCATGTTCCTGATGTTCCCCCTCACTCACATGCACAAACACGGGGAGGCAGGCGGGAGGAGGCAGCTGCACTGACACACTATGGGGTTTGCAAGAACATGATGGCAATTTAGAAGAGCGATTAAAAGATTGCAAACATTTATTAATAGCTTTGCTGCTGCAGCAGCTCTGCCAGAGAAGCCTTGCTTCCTCTGGGATGCTCTTACCTCCTGCCTGTTCCCTTCTAGAGCTTTAGAAATTGAAAAGTCAGGTTTGGACTGGGTTTCAGTTTAAAGCCATCATACCACAGACCAGATTAACCCACTACTCCATGAGGGGACAAGGGGGACTCGAGTGTGGGAAAGAAACAAGAGAAGGTACACAGAGCAAAAAGAAAGATTTTTTTTTTCTTTTCAACTATTTCTTGGTCTTTCTTTTCTTCCCTGCGCTGCTTTCTCTTTCTCACATTGTTCCTCTTTACCCATTCCTTCTCTTCTCCCTTGGGACAAAGTGACTTTTTGTTCAGTGCATTGGCACTAGATTCAGACGGGGGCCTACAGTGCCCTTTTGATAGCGTATAACAAAATCAATGAAAGATGGGCATAAAAGCTGTATTGGAGAGCATCTGCTGAAAATTCTGCAGAGCAATCTAATTTTCTAACCCCAGCATAATCAGTTCCTCTGCAAATCTCATGACTCTGTTGATCTCTCTTCAGAGTTTTAACACTGGGGAAAGGGAGGAGGTGAATATTCAATTAAAAAAAAATAAAAGAAAGGAAAAGGTAATTGGCAGAAGAGCAAGAAATCACCTTAATCTTCATGGCTGATCTTCCTGAACAGCAGTAAGCAATGTAAATTAAATGGGAAATTCTGATGTTTGCACAGTGTCTGAGGCATTTTTATCCCACAGAGCAGATGATGGTGACTGACGGGTACACGTTTGCAATAGGAGGATATTTATCCTACACATATGGTGACCTCCTCCATATTCCTATCCACAGTGGAATAATCAGTTTCTTTCGCTTTTTATTTTTCTTAAACTGCATCCTAAGAGAAACTGAAATGTCTGGACAGGCTAAAAGGAATATATTTTTCTTTTAAACAACAATAACAGCAAATATAAATGCTGTGTCCTGGTCATTATCTGAAGTCCTGCTGTTGGATGACAGTTGGATGACACTGCACTTCAACTGTGTCATTTGCTGTCCAGCATGGCCAAGGAACTGGATGTGCATTGAGCATCATCACCTTTCTACCTGTTCTTAACTTTTTAGTTCCATCAGGAGCATTTTTCTTCTGTTCATACACACAATTTAATCATTCTACCTTGCGATTTAAGAAAAATCTTGCTGCATAATTACTACATCTCTGCTCAATGCAGTAGAATAGGCAGAGGGGAAAGCAAAGGGGATTCAGTGGATCAGAAAGGAGAAAAAATACGATGGTGAAAGAATGCAGGAATGAAATTAGAGCTGAACTGTGGGTCCTGCATTATTACCTGAACCTGCTTTGGGTTGAATCGGGATTTTTTAACTGCTTCCCCTATTTCTTGAAGTTTTCAGTTTAAATATTTCCTTGGTCAGTTTTCAAGTGGAGTGTTCAATTTGGAACTTGAGCATGAATTTTTGTCTATTGCAAGGGCATGTTGCTTATGAAAAACTGTTTATCTCTGTTCACCTTGTATATCATGCTCTTTGTGGGAAACTACACCAAGGTGAGACATAACAGAAAACATCATCCCTTGGGATGTTTAAGGAAGGTCTGTATAAATTTCTGGAGAGTTTGGCGGACAGCCTCTGGGACTTAAAAAGGCTTTCTTTTCTAGGAAATACGTTAAATACTTCGAATAATCCTAGTCTAAAAGACAGAGGACCCACCAATGTATTTGGGCTAATTGCTTGTTCACTTTTTGTCTTTAGGAGATGGAATTCCCCTTGTTCAGAGTAGCCAAAGAATGACATTGATGAGGATGAAACAGACCTGGATGTTAGAGAGGTACCTGGTCTCAGGTAAGAAAGAATATAGATAAGATCCTGCAAGTACCAGTTCAACCAAAGGAACTATGTTTCTTGTTTGATGGTTTTAAGTGGCAGTCCCTTCCACGAAGTAGCAGCTATATCACTCAGCTGCTCTATCAAAGTTCTCATCCTTTTCTAGCAGTAGCTATTTCATTCCCGTTGGTTTCAGTACCTTTAATTTCCAACTTTGCTGTGTGTGACAAGAGGACAGCTCACAGTCCTGGGGCAATTAGGACACGTGTTGGTGGAATTGTTTTGTTGGGATTTTTTTCATGTCGTACTGGGTATTTTGGGATGTGTTCGGCTTTACAAATATTTAAAGCAAGAGATTGTGTTTTGTTAGCATTTCCCCTCTTCCATCAGCATCTTGGCCCATACTAAGGCTCTTGCCTCCCATATTCCTAGTTTTCTTTTTATTATCTATTTTCTTGCTCATTAATAAAACTATATATTGTGCTTCTTAAGTATCAGAATTACCATTCTCTTAGCCATAAAACTGTCACCCTAGCCTTTGCCATTGGCATTCCCAGGTATTGTGAGGACAGATGCTCCCTCTGGGTACACTGGCCGTATCTCTGGAAGTAATTGGAACTGTACTTTGCAAATGAGCAAAGAATTTGCTGTCTTATGTATTGCAATATGTCCTGTATCTTGCACCGGCTGTTATCTCTGCATCCAAGTGGCAAGTAACAGCATTACAGCTATGGATAAAATAAGTTGCACTGAGTTTCAAATACAGCAAAGGACCAAACCATTAAGTTTCTGAAAAGTAGGGAGGTGAGGCTCTTGTGTTATTGCTCACTGATACAGGAACATTGCAAGAGAAAACAGGTATTGTTCTCTGTATCCTTGCTAGGAGACAGGGAAAAGGTAATAATGAGGGAAGGGAAGACAGGTTAGAGGTAGTAGCAGAAAGGAGAATTGTCCTTTTATGAGAGCCAGGTACGAGTAAATAACTCTTAAGTGCTAAGAAGGTGGTAGAAGGCAGGACTGGGGTCTTTTCAAGGTTTAGATTCTTCTGTGGAGTAAATAATTTCTGTTTAGGAAAAAAAAATCACCAAAGATAAAATATTCCCAGACATGAATATGAAAATGATGAAGCTGCACATGATGAACCTATAAAATTCTGGAGTAGGTCTGTTTTAAAACTCTATCAGAACAAAGTCATTAATTTTTAACAGAATGTACCTTGTTGGTTTGATGATGAATTATAAACTGGAGGGGAAATGAAGAGGCAGTTTATGTAAAGCTGCATCATCCTCTGCCTCTGTTGAGACAACACTGTATCATCTCAGCTGGTGGCAAAAAGTCTGCCAAGCTCTGTCCTTGTTGGCATCACAGCATGACCTGAAAGCAGACATACCTTCTGCCACCACACAGTGCAGTGCTGGGGACCACTGGCAGTGGCCACAGGGCTGGGGAACAGTGCTGTTGTTAGCACCACTGAATGCTGGCAAATGGAGAGAACTGAAACACAGTGCTCTGTTTATTCTGTTTGTGTGGATTTTCATCACTCTTACTTGTTTTCAGTTCAAATAACAGCTATTTGTGAATTTTATTTTTCAAGATTCTACTTGCAAAGGTTTGACTTTAACTTAACCGTTCAATTACGTTGATTGTGTGTGCTGTTGTCCAGAGCTTGCTTTCTCACACAATGCTTGAGTGAGCCATAGGACACAGCCATTAAACTTAGTTTATGGAAAATATACCAGAATTATTTTGATCACATTGTCTTAAACTCTCCATGTGAAAGAAATGTAGCAGATTTTCCTCTGTCTCCAAATCTTGCTTTCTGGTTTTTTTTTTTTTTTTTTTTTTTTTTTTTTTCTTTTGTTTGTTTGTTTGTTTGTTTGTTTTTTTTTTTTTTTTGTTGTTGTTGTTGTTGTTGTTGTTGTTTTTGGGGGTTTTTTTTAAGAATGGTAATACTGGCTTCTGGACTCTGCTTGTGTTCTTCTTTAGCATTGACTTTGTATTTTCCTCCCTTTCTGATATTCTTTTCCTTCCTTTTAACCCAGTATTGGTTTAAATTATTTCCTCCACTGCAAGTACTCATGCTCAACCCCTTCAGTCTCTGCTAACCACAGCAAATTAGTGTGATTTTCTTGGCAAGGACTTGTGCTTTACTTACTTACATAGGTGTTTATCCTAAAATTTATGAAACATCTATCTTTATTGTCTTAGGTTTGAGAAAGGACATGTTTCAGGAGAGCTCCATCTGCCTCTGAATAAAGTCAACATGAACAAACAAATAATTGTTAGAATTTCTTTACTCTGGGCACCTGGTGTCCTATGCAGGGTCAGGAAATCCCACCAAGGATCACTTTGTTTTCCTGCAGCAGAACTAAAAGAAATACAGCTGTCTTTCAGCTGGGTTAATTTCTCTCACAATGGAATAAGCAAATCTGACATTTCTTGTTAAAGTTCTCATGTTATTTTATCATAGGAAATAGAGATGCGCCTAGTAGCACACCTCACCTAGAGGTGAGAGTTTGTCAGCTCGCTTGTTGCTGAGCCCAGTTGCTGAACAATGTCACCAAATCTTGGTAAGAAAAAAGTTCTTTGTAAGCAGAATGAGAGGTTCACTCTCAGAGATCTGCTCAATCATTTCCATAGCAAACCAATTAATGGGTTAGAAACTCTAGTTGAAAACCAGAGTGGTGTGGATACTGGTGTGGACAAAGGGAGTTGTTGCCAGTGTACATTTCTAAGCCCTCTTGACATTATTCACAAAGCAATGTGGCTTTTGGGTGCTTATGAGTAATGAGTACATCTGGATTGTTTAGTGTCCCTGTCCCCTAAGGCCACTGCCCTTTGAGAGAGAACAGTGTGTACCACTGTGTTTGGCAGCCATGCTCCCAACCTGACACAGTCATTTTGGGGGGGCCACGGAGCTGGCAGAGATGACTCATTCCGCCTCAGTGGCTCACTGAGGAGCTGCAGGGAGAAGCTATTTATAACCAGACCTTTCAGGTTCAGTGCAGCATCATCTTCTGCAGGAAGGGGACAGGAATGGGGATGGCACATAAGACTTTTCAGATACAGATCAACCCCCACCCCAATATTGTCCCTAGACCCACACAGCCACCATCTTTTCAGCCAGCATCTTTTCCAGGTCTTTTGCTCAGCTGTCTGGGTACTGTGGTCCTGGTGCATGATTCTGGTGATAACTCACCAGCTTCTCAAAGAGCAGGGACACAACTGTGAATATCATCAGTGTGAACAAAACAGAAACTCTTTCTGCTGTAACTTTGAAGCTGACACTTGCTGATTCTCTCTGACTCATGGCCATAGCATTATCACCTCTATCTTTTCTTTGTCCATGTTTATCCCCAGCTCACCATTGAGATGAACTCTTGTCATGGGTGTTTTCAAACAGGCTTTATGCTGGCAGCAAATCCCATTTAAACTTCTTGAGGTTTCTCTTCTATACAAGCTAACGCTATAAAACTGTAGTTTCCTTTTTTTGCTGTGGACTCATTTCATCTTTAGGTGCTTCCATAACTCCACATGTGAAACAGAGATAATGATACCCCCTGGGTTAAGCACAGTGTGATCTATAGCGATGAAACGCCACCTGAGTGGTAGTGTTATTATCAGAGTCACAGTACAATAGGAAAGTATTTTACACAACAGTAGAGGACAGCATGTGTTAAAGAAAATATTTACTACAAACTCATAACATCTTTGTATCTAGGTAACTGTGGACTTTATCTTGAAGCATATTAGCACACATAAAAATTTTATGTCAAATTAAACTTCTTCAAGTTGTCTGTTTTATAAGTGGCTTTTGAATTCAAAGCCACAAAGCACCAGGGAGCCTGTTACGTGAATGCTTACCTTGTTCTTGTTCTACCAGTGTCCTATTCTTAAACCAATTTGCATGCATGTCTAGAACTGGGCTGCAGTTAGATGGTTCCTTATCTCCTGTCAGTCTGTTGCTTCTTCCCATAGTTTAAATGCTGCATATCTGGCCCTTCATCTTCTCTTTTTTTCCTCTTTACTTCCTTCTTCCTCTCCGTTCTTTATTCAGTAGACAATTGGCTCAGCAGTGTGCAGGTGTTGCACAGTTTGATCAGTGTAAACACTCTGTGTTAAGGCCATTTGGTAGATCCAAATAGGTTTCCTTGGTGGTCTCTCTTTTGGCTGCCCTACATCCCTATGCTATGGACCCAATGCTATACTAGCCTTTCTACAGTGGGTTGTGTTGATTATCTTCATACAGAAGCTTTACTATAAATAATTCTTGCCTTCAGCTTTGGCAACCAGCTAAAGGGGAAGTCTACCTTGCATAAACCAAACAGTGCTGCAATGATAATTTATTTCTTGAAGTCCAGCTATAAGACTGCAGAGATATGTGACATGTACCTCATGACCTGGACTGGAGGTTGCCTCTGCACAGTAGTCCAAACTCTTCCTAGCTGCCACACTATTTTCTGTAATGTCTCATTTTGGGAGAAGTAGACATTTGGCTTTTACGGTTGCAAATAAACCTCTGAAACATCAACAAAATATAACTGGTGCAGAGATATTTGTACTAGTCTTGAGAAAAAGACACCGTATTTCAGGAACATGAGGTGCAGTGTTTTGAGGGGTTTTTTTTGAGGGGTAAACTAAGGTGCTTATAGCCCATAAGTGATTATAACTAGACGGTCAACTTTGCTCCTCTTCTTCAACAAATTTTACACAGTAGATAAAATGGTTCTTAGAGCTGTTGGTCTATCCTTTCAGCAGCTGCCCTGTCTTCTTCCCTTTGGCACTTTAGGTAGCCATGAGTATATGAGTATGGAAGGGCAGCTGGCTCCCCTGGGGTATGTCATCACTTCACTTGGCCTGAGGCTTGCAACATTCTTGAGCAGGCCCCCCTGGAAGGGGATCCCCAGGGCGGTCATTATAGCCAGAGAGTGCACAAGGAGGTGTGTACAGGTTTGACTTCACGAACCCAGAACCAAGAGGGTTGGGAGGGGAAACGAAGAGTGCACATACATATCAGAGCCTGAAAGGATTTACTTCCCTGCATTTCCAATTGCTTGTTTTCTATCTGGAGAAAATCCCTTTTGACAGTCCAGGCGGTGAGCTTCTAATTCCTGTCTCCAGCTCATTTTTCACTTCAATCCCTCAGTGAATGGATTTTAATGCTTGATGGATTCAAACAAAATTATTTCTGTTCCCGTGGCTTTGCAAAAGCCTTTAGCGTGTGTGTATGTGCACACTGGGGAGGAGGGATGGGGCTTGTTTTCGTTACACTCCAGTAAGCCTCCTCTCCAAGGGAGACCTATTTCATTTCTTCATTAAGGGCTTTCTTGATGATGATTGCTCCCATGCTGTCCTCCTGGCTCTTGGGTCACAGATGGACCTGTAAAACATTTGCTGTTCCAAGTGGTACAGGATGCAGTGTTCCAGATCAGTGTTTCTGCAGCAAGTGGGGATTCAGAAATTATGACCATCCTGTGCTTCCAGAAATAGCACTGCTTTGGGGGGAATAACTGCGGAAGAACTTTCATACTCCCCAGTTCTCACTGGGAGTGAGACAACACCACAGGCTGAGGGATGGGGTTTGTGACTGAAGCATTATCTGGGTAATCAGTAGTGTTTAGCATTGTCATCTTGTTTGAACATGTGTACAGTTCACCCCACTGCCATTGTAATGGACAAGTGTTGCTTTTTATTACAATTTCCAGGCTCTCTTGCCAGCAGAAATCACTGCAGGGAGCTGTGCAGGGGCTCTGCTTGCATAACATTCAGTAATCAGTCAGAATTTCAGCTGCTCAACGAACATGTGTTTCTCCTGGGCTTCTTCCACAGAGTTCCTGTGTCTGGAAGGCTAAACTATTTAAATGCTCAGTATCTCACCCTTCTATTCAAACCTGATCATCATCATCAAAATTAACAAAACAATCGCTCTACATTACACAGCTCTAATAAGGACTTAAAACTAATAAAAGCTAAGTATCCTCATTATTCTCTGAAGAATTTAGAGTGTAGCATAAAGTTGATTATGTCTGTCAATGTATAAAACTACTGTTGTTAGGGTGTGCTAAGCCCACTTGGTGATCACATCTAGATTAAGTTGTTTCAACTTATTGTAACTGCTCCCAAGCTGTCACTTTGTCAGTCAAGGCAGAAATTCCTGTTCCTGGCATTGGAAATGTATTCTGTGCTCTTCTACAGCATATACCTATCTTCTAGGACAACCTCCTGCGTTCACAGCCTCCTCTGAGTATTTGCTTAGAGTTATTGATCGTCATAAATGATGACATGTATTGTGTCATGCTTGTAGAGCTGGTGGATCTGAGGACTACAAGATGTAACTTCTGAGTTTGTTCCTTTTTATTTATCTCTTTATATTATTTCAAACCCCCAGTTCTTCTAACTTCAGTTTTTTTCAGTATAAGTGTTCTAATTCTCATTTTTTATTTTGTTAAATACATTGTCTACAGGTGAAAAGCCTGTATAATAATAAATATAATTATAATAAATAATTAGTGTTGTTTTCTAATATGTTGCATCAGAATCTCTTAGCTTGCATTATAAATACTCAAAATTATACATAAAGTATGTGTTGAAGTTTTAGTTGTAAATACTGTAATAGTATTTCAAGAATTATTTATCTGGTTAACATAGTCTTGCCTGTAATTGTATTTTTATTTCTACTATGTCAATAATCCTCAAGATTTCAAGCCAGGTATAGTAAATTGAAGTGGTAATGAACTTCTGAACTTTATTAATAAAATGATGCAAAGTCTGTTAGGTAGAATAGGGCACTGATTTATGAACCAATAGATATTACTGGCCTGAAAGCTTCAGCTAATTATTACAGCAATGGTACAGGCAAGTCTCCTTTTACATATCTTTAGATTGTAAGAAAGAAATAAATCTAACCGACAGTTTCCTAAGGATCAATTAGAATTTTAATTCATTGTGAGTAATTTGGATTTACTTGCTTCAGATCAAATTATCTGATATTAAATACATATTACCATCTGACTGCAAGGTTTTATCATGAGGATTTGCCAATAAATGATAACTTATTTTAATAGTGATTTTCACCACATCGTTGAAGTGAGGATAATGGAGACTGGAAGTTACCCACAGTGACAGAATATGGTGTCAGTACCACTGAGAAAGCAGCACGTTGGGTTTTCTCTGTCACTTGTCTTTTTTACTTAGTTGGTGACTGAGACCAATAAGCCTTTCTGTCACTGGAAAGTCTTAGAGATACAACTGCTGTGTTCAGCTGGAAAATCAGTATCGAGCTTTTCTTTGCCTTCTGTGTTGTATCAACTTTCCTACCTGTGCTGCCATTTGCTCAAGTCTAGGGCTTGCTGTTCCTCTGGCACAGTAAACAGTACTCTTGCCACTACCCTTAAATGTTTTTCAGTCTCCTATTTACTCATATATCTAGTCTCTATAATCCTTTAATAGTGACAGATTTATCAGTATAATCTCTGAATTTTACCTGGATATCCCTTGCTCTATTTGTTGTTTTATTTTTTAGTTGCACATAAGACTGCATCTAGCATGGTACTTGTGTGCCATTGCCCAATTTAATAAATGTTTCATTTCCTTTAAAGCTGATAGCATATTCATTTCCTGCTGCAACACTGCACTTTCCCCCTATGAACAGATCACTGGAGGTGGCACTGCAGAGGTCTCATCCATGTTGTGCAAGCTCTGCTGCTGCTGGCAAAATGTGCAAAGCTGATCCATGACATTTCTGGCGCCTTCTTCTGCATGCCAAATATTTTGTCGGTCCATCCTGGTTATTATCATAGAGCATGTGTGGTTCTCCATGATTTGATCTTTGAGCTAAATGTGCTTACATCTCTCAGATCTCTTGTATGGCATATTTTGTGTTTTCATGGAGTTTAGATCTGACTTGCACTTCATTCTGCCCTGGATGACTGCCAGAGGCTGGTTCTTTGACCTTCTAACAGCTTTGAAAATTTTGAGGGTGAATCAATTCCCTATTAAGAGGACAGACCTTAATTTGTATTTTCTGAAAAAATCTTGGGAGAGACACCCCTTGGTAATCTTTGAAAAAGTAAGAATCAGCCAGGCACATGCATTTCTTCACCTTCACTTTCCTTATTTTTATATTTGCCTAAAGAAAATAAATCTTTACATTTAGTTTTTATATGAAGTGCACTATCTCATAGCGTAGATGGATTTCTAAGGAGTTTTCACTGCCAGAATTGACTAGATCCTCTTAAACATTTCAAATGCATCAAAATTGAGTATTAAGAAAAATAAAGCTTCTGATTGTCTTCCTTTTTACTGGCATACATGGCTTTTAGATAAACATGGATTTATAGCACATACACATACAATTTATGTTTTCCCAATTGCCTTCTATATTTCCAGACTTTCAGCTCTTCTGGACATCTCGGTAGCTTCTTCTTTTCCATTGAAGTTACACTGCTTGGCATCTTTTTATTCCTGATACCATATGGCATTCCTTAATCCCTGTGCACACAAACTGCTCTCAAAGTTATTCCTTATTAGTGACGCATTTCCAGCTGTCTCTACTTAACCCAATGAAGACTTTTGCCACATCCCTGCTACTGAGCCTGGGCAACTGAATCATTTACAGTTACAGTGGCCAAGGCTATGCCTTGGGAGGGAACATACTACAGGCAGTCCCTGCCGTAGAAGTCATGATGTGGGAATAACACATTGGCAGAGGGGGTCAGTCTCCAGGTTTTTCCAAGAGGAGGATACGTTGTAAGAAAGAAATATATTCAAAATGCAGCCAATACTATTCACCTGATTACAGTGTATTACAACCTAATATTTCAGTAGAACACAATGAAACTATCAGAGCAATTGTTCCCATGAGAATCACAGAGAAATGGCCTAGGCTCTCAAAATAAATACCCTTTACGGCACTTCCTTGAGATATTGTTTTTGGAAAATAGAATCAATCTCCAGAAAATAAATCTAATAAACCTCAGTTTATGTAGCATTGAGCCCTATAAACATCCATGCTCATTCCTCTTGGCCACTGCTCTGGTTCGAGGAGCTGATATCGCCACTGAATGACAAAAGCACTGAGTGGGAATTCCGTTCTCACATGCTCTTCCCAGGACAGCCAGTACAGCCACAGGGGTGTAAATGAGCAGATGCTTTTCCCCTCTTGTGCAGATACCTTCTGTCAGAGGGTACATTTCTGAGCAAGGGTCTCTAGGCTGCACTCCTAAGTTTTGTCCTTTTTCTTCTGCACAAGTAGTTGCTAATAATAATAATAATAATAATAATAAATGTGATGCTGCAGCCCTATTCCCCTTCTTCTAAGATGTTTCTGCCACAGCCTTTTCTGCCTTTGATCACAACCAAGAAAATGGCTTTGACATCATATGTATTCCCCTAGCCCACTGCAAAGTTCTAATCCTTCTAATAGCTGGAGGTTTTCAGTTTAAGTCTTTTATTAATATTCAATCTTAATTGTAAAGCACTTCAGTGATATCCAAAAGCCTGTCTTACATAACAGTCTTATCCACATTTGAGTCCTTCAGAGCTGGAGTGTCAGGAAAAACCTCTGTTTGATCTGCCTAGTCTGTCATTAGTCCTCACGCCTTTAATGCATAAACCCATTGGAAATTAACAATATGTTTCAAATGTCTAAGCTCAGACAATGTATATTTTAAAATATTTTATATTATTAGAAAGATTATGACTTTCTGCCACGTACATATTTAAGTGGTGTCATGAGCAGAGTCTCTATAAAGTCTTCTGGGAGCCTTGTTTGCAGCTCTAAATCATCTGGAAAGTGAAAGAAACTATAATAAATTGAGGTAATTAAGACATTTCATAAAGTGCCAGTGTTGATAAGATCCTACTATGCCTTAGGTTTTCCTCAGCTGGGTAAAGAGATGAGAGCACCTGGAAACGGATAACTACTTGTTTCTTGACAAGTGGATATCCCAGAAAGTTACTGAAAAGGAGTAAAGGAGAGATGTTTTTGCTAATCAATAATAAATTTTTGAATTATGGTTTTTAAGATTTTAATTCATTGTAAATGAACATTCCCTTTCCTCTTACACCCATTCAGCTATTTTAGGCAATTGCCAGCTCTTCCCAATGTTTATATATTTTAGTAAAGACTAGGAGTGAGCCTTCACACTAAAACTGGCATATTTAGAATATGAATCCTTCATGTTTACTTAAGGACATGTTTTTCAGGGGATTGATTCAGCTCAGACATCGATTGTTCAGATTGAACAAAGCCCAAAGTGTAAAGACAGCCCAAAGTGAGAGCTTTTCCAGTAACCAAATGCAGGAAACACAGTTTTAAAACAGTTTGATGTTATTAATAAGCAGATAAAAGAGAGATGTAAACTTGGGCTTCAGACAGCAAATATTAACATCTCCTTAAAACCCGCCTCAAAAGACAAAGGACATTACAGCGTAAGTCCACAGTTTGCATTTAGAAGTCATATCCAGAGGCAGATTTCTGCTTCCTCCAGCTTCTGTACATGCTATGTTGAAAGATTTTTAGAAGCCTGCAACACTTTCTCCTTTGTATCTGAACAGAGACTCTTAAATCCAAAAGCCAGAGAAACCCTTTGGAAAGCAGGTGTTACTGCCTGCACTTCACATGGAAAGGAACTAAGCCATAGTGCAGTAAAGTTGAAATCCCTGTAGGAACTCTTCACTGGGGGGGAAAATACCAGGATTTATTATTTGTGTCTCAAGCAAAATCATGGGCAGTCACGATGGTCATTAACTCATCTTTTGACACCAGTTCCCTGCTTACACACTGGTGTATGCTGACAACCTGAAAACTGCCAAGCTGATTTTTGCTATTGCACAGATAAAACTACTTGTTCTGTATGAGTTAACTTGATCCTTTAATAATTATGAAATAGAAATGCTTCTTTAGATGTTTAAAGGAATTGTTGGAAATTACTAAAAAACTACCTTGTTCAATATAACTTGATAATTGTATGAATGAGATGTTGTTAGATCCACTACCAAAACACAGCACCCCTCTGAAATGAGGAATGAGCATTTTGCAATGAACTTATTTGTACAGTTGACGAAATGCTTTATCTGAAATTGAAAAGTAATTTAGGCAGGGTGATAAGCTGTAATTTTGTTCAGGACATCAGGTCTTTTATTTAATTATTGAAAAAAAAAATTAGATCTCCAAGATAAGGAATTCTTAGTGCCGTTGTCTAGTTTCTTTTGCCAGTGTGACTGGTAGCAGCATCTTGCCCCTCTCCCTCCATGAGCCTGCTTGCTCAGCAGGGAGGTGGGCATGCTTGCACAGGAGCTGTTTCAGCTGCTGCTGAAACAAGGTGTCCGTCTTCCACTGGCATCCTAGGGCTATTTGTCATCGGAAAGAGGCTACTGACTGCTAATGGAAACCTGACCACATTTTATAACTCAGCTTCCTTTGTTATAGCTTTCTTTCTGGTTATAAACCAGATGTGCTGAACCCTCTCTCCCCCTGGAGCTGCATTCTACTTATAACTGTGCTGGTTATGTACCAGTATCAATGTTCATTAAATAAAATATTTGAGAGAGAGCAGCTCTACAGAGAGAGAACAGCTGCCCTGGAGATAATGAGTGATTCACTCCAGTTGATCCCAAATGAATTTCAACTCACTATAGTTATTTCATACTCTTGCCTGTCTGTTGTATAACTGAGTTTATGTTGTATAACTGAGTTGTTCCATGGCATATTGAGTTGTTCAGCTCATATTTTAGTTGTTGGTGTTGAAAGAGTCAAGGGATGAAAGCAGCACCTACTTTTATTCTGATTTCCCAGGCGCATCAAAAGTGGCAGAATAAAATATGAGGACTGATGTATGATAATCTTGATAGACCTTAATACTCTTCCCACTGGAAAATAACCCTCTCCCAAAATAAATACAAGAGGTCTTCTTTGCCAGGAGACTGGTCTGAGATCAGGCTGCCAGGCAATGAGCAAGCAATAAAAATTTGTCCCTAAACTACTTCCAACCCATATTGCAAGTATCTGGTCTTCAGTGCTGCTCTCTTTCCATTCCCTGACCTAATTCGTTAGGCAGTTGATAAATAACCTTTTTTCTTCTTTTTTTCAACTGGCAAAGATTAAATGTTCCTAGTTGGGAAAAAAACCCCACAAAAACAGGCTTTTTACCTGATAATCAGGGATCCTTTTTAATGCAGCTGAAGCATCCACCTGTCTTTCTGAAAAGCAGCCATAATCCTGTAGTCCAGGTCACATTTCAGCAAGGGATAACTCCATCACATACATAGTTTATTGTGCTTGTAAAACATCTGCATGAGCTTGTGAAAAGCTTTGATCTTACCAAAGAGCTTTGCTCAGGTCTTCTTAGAAGTGGAAATTTATGAAGTTATTTAATTTTCTCCCTCCTAAGTTAATTGTTGCTCTCAGTGTAAGCCAAAGACAAGCTGACCAACTGAGCATTCCTTTGTTATTTACTATTTGTCACATTATCATTTTATGCCTTGAGACTGTCAAATGGATAGAGAGACCACTGCCACTGTTAAAACCACATCAGTTTTGCATCAGTGATTTTCAGATGTTTGTTGTTTTTTTTTTCCTAGAACCTGTACTCAGACCTCTCCTTTAATGTCCTCTTCCTGCCTGCCTTGTGGTTCACCTCCACTTGCACAGCAGTGCTTTCTACAGAGATGGGACAGTGAAGTTGACTGTATTTTGGCAACAGAGATGTCTGATATGAAAGAGGTGACATTTGCCAGCCATGGCAAACTGCAAAGCTGAGCCAGCTTAATTAATTGCATTCCTAGCTGTGTGAACTGAGACTCAAAAAGGGTGTGTAGGAAGGAGGTAGGGTGAGGAGTAATTCCCGGAAAATTATTTACTTTTGTTACATGCCTGGAGTATGGGAGGCTGGATCCCTTCATAGGAGTCTGGCTACAGTTAGGCCACACATGGTAGCTCAGGGAGCCCAGTTGTATCTGTCCCATTGAAAAGCAGAATTTCTGTTACATCTTCTTTCCTGCTATTTGGTTTCACAAGCTAAGAAAGGGTTGGGGCATCATCTCTGCATGAAATGTGGTCTCCTTCTCTAACTGGTATCTTATGTGCCAACAACATGGAGCTGTAAAGGCAAACCCAGGTCTGTGCCCTCACAAAGCATCACAGTGAAAAAGTTTGTTGCTTCTCCTTGGAAACAAGTCCCGTCTTCCACAGTGATGATTGCACTTACCTGTTTTTCCCACTGCAAACTTTGTGGGCACAGCCTGGCCCTCTGGCCAGTCCTGTATATTTACATTATAGTGTATAGGGAGCTTCACCTTTGTCCCTAAACACTTCTTCTGCCTCTTATTTTTCCACCATCTGTCTCTTCTACAACTGTGTTTTTCCTGTCATTCATCCATTTCTCTTGTAGAATGTTATTTGTGTTCCATTGCCCTTTATCCTCCTTTCCCATTCCTGTAGGCTTATTACAGGATCATGCTGCAGCCTTTCCACCTTCAATGCTATTTGACCATAGAAAACAGTGACAACCAATCTATCTGCCACTGTCCTGACAAATACAAAGGGAAGTTCTCTCTTTGCAATCAGGATGCAAGTAACCAGAAGAGTGGATTTGAGTACAGGGATTACAGCTGGAACAATAATGCCTTTGTAATACTGTCAGGATTATTCCTCTCCTGTGGAGAAAAACTTGGAGAGCAATACCAAGTCTTCAAGCAAACAGAATCTCCAGCTGTCAGTGCTTTTGCTTCCTCTGGTGGAGACACATGCCTGTCCAAATACAATATGCCTGAAGACCAACACTTGGCTATATGACTATTGAAACATGATGTGTTTCTGAAACCCTCTAAAAGCAATGGAGGGAAAAGGCCATAAATGAGTGCTAGGCAGTTAATCTTCTGTTACAGGACAGATTCCTGATTAGTATCCTGATTCTCAGCCCAGACCAGCTTAGAATTTAGTTTACTTTAGTAAATTGTTTGTATGATATCATACTTACCCTAGATGATTATGTTCTTGAAAATGCAGGTGAGAGAAATAATACAGACTAAGAAACTAGAACCAAGAGGACTGCTGCAAAGCATCACAGACATTTTGTGCCTTCCCATCAACAGCTTGCTGAAGACTTTTTTTATGGGCAGTACTCACACATTTTACTCTTGAACTCCTTTTCTAGGCCTTTCTGTGAAATGGAAATACACTCTCCTGAATTCAGGGCAGGCAATGCAGCCCTTATTTGTTTTAACTGTATTCCCATTTCTGTAAAAAATTTTCTCTATGCACAAGTGAAGTCAAAAAGGATTGACCAAACCCTTCCCCCAAAAATGCTTGTGCATTTGCTCACGGGCATGCTTTATGATAAGCACTCTTACAGAAAAACATGATTTTACACTTGCAGGCAGTGCTGTTTGTCATTGCATTCTGGAATTGGACCTACCTTCCCCCACCAGCCTCAGGCTACTCACTTGCTCCAGAATCCCCCAGGTTCGGGAGGGAAGCGCAGCTCCTCTCTGACTTGGCCTTGGGCTGAATCACACAGATAGTTTAGCTTAGCTCTGTCTTGGGAAGCAGGCAGCGTGCATGTTACATAATATAATCTTCATGTCTTGAGGATTCAGGCCTGTCCTCTTTTGTGCTGCCAGATGGAAGAGGAGCCACGCTATCTCTGGAGAGATGTCCCCGCACATCTCGCTGCTCAGCCATGCTGGAATTAATGTGCTTCTCGTGCAGCAGGGCACTGTTGTTCCCTGGCATTTGGCTCCAGAATAACTAGCTCTTTAGTATGCTGTGGATGCTATGCAGCCACTGGGATCCCAAGATTAATTTGTCTAGAAAAAGAGATACATGAAGAACCTCCAAAAGGAATTTGTGGGAGGATGCACTCCAGATTCTCTCAACAGCTGGGGTTTGTTCCCAGCTGAAACTCAGATACAGGTGTTGTGGACAGCCAGGTTTCTGCTTTGTGCCCTCACTCTGTCCCATTACAGTTTTTTCAGCTGTTGCTGCTGTTTCGTTACTCAGTTCTGTAACATGGCCCCTGCCTGCATTGTTATTGCCTCTGTTACTCAAGCTGTTTCATGCCCTGATCCCTGACATGCTCTCCAAAGTGATGAATCACACCTGCACTAGGGAGTCCCTTCTCACTAATGAGGCATATGCTCCAAATTCTGCAATGCTCAGTTGATTGAGGCAAGGAGCTACAACCTACCTGTAGACGGAAATGGCACTACAATCCTCAGGAATAGCTCAAAAGACCCCAAGGAGGGTGAGGGCAGTGTTAGTCAGACTAAAGAGGAATCTTATCTGTGGGACTTTCTCACAACAATGCCTCAGCAGCACCAGCTGTAACTCCAAAAATGGCAGCTTCTCTAGAAGCAATGTTACATCCTGATGGAATTAACTTCCCAAGACATGGAGCTATTGAGAAATGTTCATTTCAGCCTCCTGCTACCTCTGAGATTCCTGGCAGAACGACCCCTGTAGCAGCCATGGCTCCAGCAATGCAGATGCAGTAGGGAAAGCCAGGACTCCTGTTCATCCAGCCATGACTAGTGATTCTGCACTGCTGATAACAAACAGGAACAGCCTGTTCTGAAATAAAAAACAGCCCACAACAAAACCCCAAAAGGTAGCTTGGCTATAATTAGGAGCTGAAATGATGCTGCAGGTTTGAGTGGAAAGTTAGTGCTTGACAAACGTTCTTGCCATGAACCCCTTCAACAGCCCATTTAGCCACCACAACAGCTGCTGCCAAGAGTCCTAAGTGGGAGAGGGGCAGAGAGGCTAGCCTCTTCTGCTCTCTGCCATCCTGAGGATGGATGGAGGGCACCTTCTCCAGGAATTGCACATGGCTGCTATGCATCTGGTGCTAATAGCACAGCTGAGGAGATGGAGCACACAGAATGGGGACTGCAGCATCTTCCTCTTTTCCTCTTTCCATGACCAGCACATGTATCTGTAGAGGTGGGGGCACAGGCTGCAATGGGACCCCAGGCTGCAGAGAAGTTGCACTTGGATTGTTGCAGAGAAGACTGTCATCACATAGTAACTGCTGTGCATGTGCCGCCAGCAAGAGCAGAGTGAGCATGAGTAAGCTTATTATGTGATAATCACACTTTCATCTTTCTGGGTAGATAAACTGCTGAGGTATCCAAGTCTGGCGGTGAGGCACAATCAGTGTCTGAGGATGAGCAAGAAGCAACTGGGACCTTTCCCCACTGGAAACATATGTCTGCTTTGATGCCATTATCTCTTTCTGTTTTTAAACAGAACATCGTTATTGAATCACCTGTTGCCACTTAATTACCTATGTTTGATTACAAAGAAGTAATCACCTTTTTAGGTACAAACTTCTTCATTTTTATATCCTTTCATGGCGTCCCCTAGCAAAACTTCTACATCCATTTCATAGGCTGCATCAAAATTTCTGTGAGCTATGTCAGGCATGCAGCAGCCCAGCCTCCTATCCTGAACTCTGTGAAATCTGGATCAAGACTTTGAATCCTCTCTGTTATAGCGATCAGACCTATAGGTGCTGACCTATGGGGCCAGTGTCGGTAGGCTGAGCACACAGGCGGAGTACTCAGGTGGGCCACGACTCCCACAGCATGCTGGATCCCGATTGCGGCGCGGAGGAACTCTCCGAGGGGCACACGTGTGGGCAGGTGGGTCACCCCGCGGGGCAGGGGTGCTCGCCTTCCCGGCTCTGCTCTTGGAGGCACTCAGCTCCTTTCCTGGGAGCCTCGGGAGCCAGGCCTCCCCCACCGTCGCCCCCGGAACGCCGCCGCCAACCTCGCCGTCCGCGCCGCCGGGGGCGATGCTCCCGCGGCTCCCGCCCGCCCCGGCCCGGCGGCCCACACCGCCGTGCCCGGGGCCGCCGGGCCCTGCCCGCCCGCCGCGCTGCGGGAGCGCCGCCCGCCGCCTCCCGCACCCCTCGGCGGCGGCCGCTTCGCCTGCGGCGCGCCCCGGCCCGAGCTGGCCCCCGGCGAGGGGAGGCCCCGGCTCACCTGGAGAGGCGGCGGCGGCGCGGGGGGGGGAGCCCCGGAGGGGGAGACGGTGCCCGCCAGCCCCCGCCGGAGCGCCCCTGCCGCGGCCTTTGTCTGCGCTGTCACATGGGCCGCGGTGCGGGATTTAAGCGGGTCTCTGCAGGACATGCCGTGAGCGGCGCGCCGCAGCCCTGCCCGCAGCGGCAGCGCTCCGCCCGGCCGGGGATGCGGCTCTAGCGGCCCCGCTATGAGCGGCTCCTCCATGGCGAAGAGCGAGTCCCGCACTTCGCTGCTGAAGGCGGCAGGGAGCCGGCGGGTGGCGGGCGGCCAACCCCAGCCCCGCGGCAGCCGCGTCCGGGACGGTAAAGGACAAGGCGGGCAGATGGGGAGGGAGCTGAGCCAGGAGCAGCTCCCCGGGGAGCCTAGTGCCCGCAGGCCGCTCTGCCACCCGGGCGCCCGGGAGGACGGAGCGCGGGGCGCAGGGAAGCTGTCACATGGACGGGGGGAGAGCCAGCCCGAGCCGGCGGAAGGAGGTCCAAGGAGAGGCAGCGGCAAGGAACCCGTGCGGACATCCAGGCAGCACCACCACCTCCCGCCGCACGCCAGCCACGGTCACCCCCAGGACCAGCATCACCTCTCAGACAGGGATGGGGAGGAGGCAGAGGAGGACTTTTTCTTCAGTCACAGGCAGAGGTCCAGCAGAGAGTCTCTGAAGCTCTCGGAAGGCGCTTCACCTCTGTCCAAATCCAGCAGCAGGTGCTCCACCAAGTCCTGCGGCAGCGATCGGTCAGTGGAAGCGGATCCCCTCATCCAGCAGCTGCACCCCATGCTCAGCTCGGTCTTTGGCCAGGTAAGGGGCAAAGCGCCCCTCGCCACCCACCCCTCCCTCTCTTTCCACCCTCCTTCCCTCCGTGCCTCCTCCTCCTGCGGCTCACGGACCTCCGGCTCGTCGCTCCGGAGCCCCCCGCGCCCCCGGGCACAGCCCGCAGCTGTAAATGCACTGCTTCCTGGCCGCCCCTGCCGAACTTCTCCCGGCGCTGCGGCACGGCCGGGGCGCTGCGGGGTCAGCCCCGAGGAGGGCTCCGCGCCGGGGACGGGGCGCGGGTCAGAGCCCCCGGCGCCCGTCGGCCCCGCCGGGCGCTGCGGAGGGTGCTCTCGGTGGTGCTGACGGGTGAAGTGCCGGTGCTTTCCCTGTCGCCGGGGGAAGTTGTGACTCTGCCTGCTGAGGGTGAGAGTCAGAGAAGCGGATTTTTAAAAGCTATTTACTTATTAGATTCAATCTCTCTGGCTCCCCGCCTTGCTTTGCTGTATTTGTTTACATCTCCTTATGGTACATTTCTGTACAATCAGCATATGAATCATTTCTGATGGCAGAAGCTGTCAGGAGAAGGTAGTGGGGAGGACGACAAAAAAAAATCCTGACCCAGTTCCGAAGCTTTCCCAGTCAATATGTTAGAATGGAACAGATGCTTTTGGTGTTTGCAAGCTCTTTCGGTACAAAGCTGTCACTTTTAGCTGCTTTTGGTAGTGAAATTACCCAACAGGGTTACCCTCTAAAAATGAAAAGGCAGAGGGAGACTAAATTGAAATTTTCTTTTAGAGACATCTAGGGATGTTACTGGAAAATGTAATCTCTGGGAAGATTAATGTAACTGCAATCTTCCAGAAGCACAATTATAGATATAAGCCAGTAGCCTGTGTGGCTAAGTTCCAGCCCTGGAAATGATTGATTAAACCAGAATTATGATTTCTGGGGTTTATTGTTGAGTCTTTTTCTTTTCTTTTCTCTTTTCTTTTCTTTTCTCTTTTCTTTTCTTTTCTCTTTTCTTTTCTCTTTTCTTTTCTCTTTTCTTTTCTCTTTTCTTTTCTCTTTTCTTTTCTCTTTTCTTTTCTCTTTTCTTTTCTCTTCTCTTTTCTCTTCTCTTTTCTTTTCTCTTTTCTTTTCTCTTTTCTTTTCTCTTTTCTTTTTTCTTTTCTCTTTTCTTTTCTCTTTTCTTTTCTCTTTTCTTTTCTCTTTTCTTTTCTCTTCTTTTCTCTTTTCTTTTCTCTTTTCTTTTCTCTTTTCTTTTCTCTTTTCTCTTTTCTTTTCTTTTCTTTTCTTTTCTTTTCTTTTCTTTTCTTTTCTTTTCTTTTCTTTTCTTTTCTTTTCTTTTCTAAATTTTTTCCTTTTTTTTTTTTAATGCATGTTTGGGAGGCTTTGCAAGGAGCCCATTCAGACTGAGATTATGGAGAGAATTAGAAAAATTTTTGTAATTGGGTGATACACCCAATATACCCATTTAATATGGGAGTGTTGTCTACCTCTGTTCATCTTGACTTCTCCAGATAAAAATCAAAGCACATCTGTTCTCTCCAAAGCACAACAGTTTTCCATCCTCACTGACAGTCTGCTGTTTAGGACTGTTATGGTTACGTTTAACTCAAAACGAGTCTTATCTTCCCTGTGCCAATGGTGCACCCAAAGTCTAGATTAAAATTTTGCTGTAACAATAAGGAAGAGCCTGGTCAGAGACAGATGCTCAGCCAGGTTACAAAAAGCAATATTCAAGCAGCAGGCTTTGAAATCCATGGTCTTGGCTCTGACTTACGCTATAGTTCTGAGGGCAGTGAAGATGTATCCGAGAAGAGATGTTAAGTCTATGGAGCTGTATGTCCCCAAAGCGTCAGAAATACAAACAAATCCATGCCCCATCTCCCACTCATGGAAACCCCATGGTTTTGAACTCAGTCCTTACCTGAACAGCATCTTTATTTTATCTGCTCTGCTGCTCACATTCCAGTGTCAAAAGACACTTCTGAAAGCTGCAAATGAAGCAAAATTTATCTGTGGTGTTGAACAATGCCCTTTACAGAAATGAGAGAGATACAATTCTAGTTTTCACTTTTTCACTGAGTACATTGCACCAGTGCTTATGCACACACACACCAGCATCTTTCTTTTAGAGCGTAGTGTTATTTATTCCTTTTTCTCTCCATATTCATCTCTCACATGCTTTCTTTGAAGTAACTATAACAGAAGGAAAATTTAGTGGAGATTTTAGGACTGACTTTTAGGAGCGGGCTGTAATAGATCCCCCTGTACAGGGGCAAGATGGGGAGCTATAATTTAGGATACACAAAGAGCTGGTTACAGAAAGAGATACATGAAGCTTTTATTTTGTAATGATATCAAAATCCTGTGATGAATAAAAGCTCAGGGGTAAGATGTTTGGAAATTCTGTCATGGCACAGAATGATACAAATTTTGTTTCTGTGAATGAAGAAATAAATGCCCAGCATTGTGTAAAAATGCCCAGCATTGTGTAAAAAGGTTTGAGACAGGCAAGGACTTACACCTGCAAGAGCCCAGGCTGCAGCGTGGGCTGTCGCAGGGTCATAGGTGCAGGCAAGTCCAGGGTTGCAGTCTGAGGCTGCAGATGCTGTAACACCAGTCTGCTCCATATTGTGATTAGAAGACAGCAACAGCTCAGCAGATAATTCATTTAATATGAGAACTTCTTTCTAGCCCACACAGCCCACTGTGAAACAGTTAAAACAGTAATTTTGCTGTACATAGGAGAGGAGCACAGTGATGCATATCCTCAGCAGCAGAGCACTGTGGTCCAGCAGCACCAGTATATCTTGTCCCAGCTCTACAGATGTGGAACGTCATCACCCTGTTCCATGGTGGTGCAGTGATGTGGTCGCAGATGCAGACACTACAGTGGTACAATCAGATACACAGAAAATATTGCAGGGATGACTCCATGGAGGATGTCATTACTGCAGTAACAGCAAAAAGGAGCAGTTCAGGACTAGAGGGTTGTGTCTGAGGGAGACAGATTTGTAGCTGTGCACAAAAAAAGACGGAGTGAAGGAAGAAGCACTGTGTTTATATAACCAGCACAGCAATATAGTGCACTGTGGGTGTGTGCTCCAGAAGAATGCTAAGATACTGCCAGGATACAGGATGCAGTGATATTTTATTAATTAGGCTTATGCTATATTGGTGCAGTGATGTTCTAATACCATTAAGCAGTAATACTCTTTTAGGTTATTTTACCATTTTATAATTGAGTGGTACATTAATTAACAAAAGTAGGGTAGTGTAATGATGCATTAAGTATAAGCCAGGATGTCATCTTAGCCTAATGACATGTTTGCACTGGCTCGGTGCAGCAGTTGCAGAAGAGCACTCTGCTGTGGAGTTTATACAGGGTTAGGATGCAGTGCATGCAGCTCTGAGTGCCTGGAGAACACAGCACTGACAATGCAGTGGTGTGGTAAAGCAATCCTGGGGCAGAGCAGAGATGTGATACTGGTGCCATGTGGTAGGAGTTTGGCAGTGCCCGGGTGTGATAATTGTGGAGTGTTCTAGCCTGACAGAAGAGTTTAGCGGTCTACTGATGTAGTAATACAATATTCCAAACAAGACCCATTCTATACAGCAGTGGTCGCTTCTGGTGTGATATTTGCAAAGGGCTGTGCTGATCTGACGGCACTATCCTGCTGTAGCAGAAGGCAGCAAATGAAGTATTACCACCATGCCGCAGTTTTGGAAGCACGGCTGTGAGTTAGCATGAGGACAACGCCACAGACTTACTTGGTGACAGTGCAGTGTGAGTATGGGCTGGTTTGGTGTGGGACAGTGGGACAGCAGTGTTTTAAAGTGGCCCTGCAGTGGCAGGAACTCAGTGCAGTGTGAGAGCAGTGCTGTGACTCACAGGTGTAGTTGGCAAGGGATGTGTGTAATAATGGAGCAAAGTGGGAACGTGGAAAGAAAAAGGGAGAGTGAGGAGGATATTTCATATAATTTTGGCCTGATAGGATAGTGTTGGAGTGGCCAAGTGGCAAAAGAGTGTTGTGAAGCATAAGGGAGCATGCTTACTACCCCTACAGAGCAGAAGAGTATGAGGGTCCTGTAGTGTCTCTAGTGTGGCTACAGATCACAGTTCAGCAACAGGAGTGGTGACCCCTTGGCAGCTGGGGTGGTGGTGGGGTGGCAGCCCGACAGCAAGACGCAGTTTATTAAGTGACAACAGTAGCAACAGCAGCACAGGGACCGGGACAGCAGTGCAGTGGCAGCAGGACCGCAGTGCAAGTTTTGTGGCATTCCTGGGGCAGCAGTGATGTGGCGGCTGCAGTGCCTACAGTGCAGCAGCTGCTTGGCACCTGGCTCACCACAACTCTATATGGGGACTGCAGCACAGGGAACTGCTGGTTCTCCTCGCTTCATTCCTCCTGTGCTTCAGCACTGGCCTAGCTGGCACCTTCAAGAAGAGCTTTTTCCGGGCATTTGCTATGCAATATTAATTTGTAAGTGATCCTGCCATGTGACACCTGAACGTTTTCAGAGCCATTTAGCTTTCACACCCTGCCTGACTGTTAAATTTTTCAGTTAAGTGATTCCCCAACAGTTTTCTGTCAATTGCCTCTGGTAGCATGGGGATCAAAGGGGTCAAACAATTGCCGTAGAAAATCATGAAATATTTACAGGGTTCTGCTGTTAGCACTGTGGCCAAAGGAGCTTTTGTATTTCTATTTGTGCAGGGAGTTTAAAGCATCTCCTGCACCATCTTCCATTCCTACTTTAATGTTCCCATCCACATTACCATTGAAATAGGAAAGGAATGTTTCTGCATTTCTTGTAAAATTTTCCTTTTCTTGTCCTGCTCCATCCTCCTTTATTCTTGAGCTTTAGCTCTTCGTAACAGGTTTTAATGGACCTTACAGCAAACTGGGATGACAGGAGTGGCCCCATTTTGGGGCAGGAGGTGTCCCCAGGCTGCCTGTGTGGAAAGTATGTGTCAAGAACATTTTCTTCTCACTAGCCAAGAGTGTGTAGGGAAAAGGTGCCTTGTAAAGGAAAAAAAGCCTCTCACCTTTCTGATCTTCTCATCTGCCAGATGACTTTGCTCCCTCCAATGTCTTTGGCTTCAGCTGATTCTAATGGGAGTTTTGCCCAAGAGCAGCCACTGCATCAGGACCATTTTTGGAGCTCCACCCATGGAGAACGAGGAAGCCCTGGTCAGCTCTGCCAGGGAAGAGTGGCTCCTGGCTCAGTAATGGAAGTTTTCAGCTGGCCCTGTGTATTGGCGAGGGAGGCTGCAGCTTGTTGGGCTGCTCTGAAGCAGCGATGCCAGCAATGGAAACTTTCATGTGTCACGCTGTGGGGTAGCGAGGTGAAGGTGAAAGGTCTGGGTTTCCAGGTGCTCGCATGCTGTGTTGTGCCTGTAAGGTGAAGCAGTGGCATGTCAGGGTTCGTGACAAACTGAGACAGTCTCTAACTAAACTGCTCATTAACACTGTTAAATCGGCACAGTAATTTGGGGTGAATAGACTTCTGGCTTAGCATGACTGACCGCCGAAGTGATGCTGGTCCCGTGGCACAGTCTTGGCTTGCTTGGAGTACGGAGCATGGGTGCACAGATTAGGAGGCAGAAAAAGCCTGGAGAAATGCCGTATCCTGCACCGACTTTTCCTACGTGATTTATGGCACCTCTGAAGGCTTGTACTGGCCCCAAAAGAGTCCCTAAAGGGCGCGGGCGAAGAGGGAAGGCAGTCCCCGTGGCCGCAGGGGACACTCCCACGGACGGCAGTATTCCCCCCGCTGCTGCCCGTCCCGCTGGGACTCCCCGGGAACGGCGCTGCCCCGTGGCGGCCTGTCCCCCTCGCACTTCGCCGCGGGGCTCCAGGACAGCGGGGCGGCGGCGGCCCCGGCCCGGGCTCCGGTGGCCCCGGCGCGCCCCCGCGCGGCCCGGCCGCCCCGTCCCGGGGCCCTTCCGCGCCCGGCGGAGCCGCCTTGGCACGAACGCGCCGCGCTCTGGGCTCCCAGGGCATGCCCTGTCCCTGGGCCGCCCAGTGAGTGTGTCAGACCCGGGGAGAGCCCCGCTGTTGCCGTGATGTAGTCGAGACCCGCTCCCAGCTGCGTATTCACAGGAGTCCGGGTACCTGCGTGGGGCCCGTACAGCCTCTGCGCTTCCATCCCTGCATGAGTTGCCACAGCCCATGTCCATGCATGTAGATTGACGTAAAAAGCCTTCATATACATGTCTTGTCTATGTATACACAGCCTGCTCGTGCAGCGTCTGCTAAATCTTCTGTGTGGCTACACAACCACCTCTGTACACGCTTATGCATTCCTGTGCTTAAAACATCGGTCGGCGTTTGCGTACACACCTGCCTGCTGACACCCGCCACACCTTCCAAGGTACGTCTCATGTTTTTATATGTAACAAACTCAGACACAGAGAAACATTGTTCCACTTGAGCATATCCACTCAGTTCCCTCCTTGCTCATCTTGGAGAAAAGTTTATCATGTTTATTGCTCGTGAAGAGCTTGAGGGATGTGAGCCAGACATGCAGAATCACTAAGGGGCAATGGATAAGGCTCCTGCCTGCAGTGGGTCTGCCAGCAAACATTAATCTTTGTCAGTGGTTTACTTTTTAAACAAATCTGCTTTAAAAGGCTATAGAAAGACATCAAAATAAAACCAAACTAAAAGAACATTCATTGAATATTCTATTCATGAAATATACAGCAGTATGATCTAATGCACTGAAATACACAAACCTTCTGGTTAGATTCAGCTTATCTTTGGCGAGAAAAAAAAAGCTTTCAGTTATAAATTAATCATCATTTATAGAAGTCCACTGTCCATTTTGTTAAGCTTTACCACCTTGATTTTTGTTTCATGCAATCCTGGGTTTCAACACAATCTCAGGGAAGTTTAGCTTTAGATGTAGTGGCTAGGCTGCAGGTTGTCATCTGAATTAGCTGTGGTACTTTGTGGCATTCCAGCTTCAGTAACTGTTTTTCCCTGATGAGTCCATGAGTGGTATTGATTTCCAATAACAAGCAGCTATATGGTGTGCATTCAGTAAAAGATGCCTAGCTAACTTTGGGCTCCCTTTCAATAATCCTCTGACATTCCTGTCACCTTAGAGAGCAGCAGCAGAGCCCATGAACCTGAGTAATCCTCAAATTTCTATCAAATGCCCCACTTAAAAATAAAGAGAAAGAACTGTCCTAGCTATGGTCATATTTAGATTTTTAGTAGCTTTCTGCACCAGCATAAGACCATGAACTCAATACTATCCATGAATGAAGACATGAGCAATGTTCTAATATTTCTTCCACCCATTCCTTCCCTAGAGTACTTTGCATCTTGCAACCATCTTTGGAAAGAATACACAGCATTGTTTCATCCCACGCAGAAAAAAAATACATTCTCTGCTCTTGGAAGGACACAGGCAACTGTGTAACATTGTGAAGCATCATGTCACAACAGCTGAAGGCAGGAAGTAGAAAAAACACCAGCAACCCTACTGTATTCTGCTGAAATAAGACACAAAGGGTTTAGATACTTTGGGACCAGCTGTATTGAGATATAGCCAGAGACCTGGGATACACAGTTTGGCCCTTTTAAAGGTGCCATCAGATCCTTACTCAAATTAGAAGTGAGGCAGATCTCTGTTTTATGGTGGCAAAGCTCATGTAATGCTGCAGGGTTGGTTCGGAGTATTTGGTTGATATTGGTTTCCAGGTCTCTGCTCATCTGATGATCAGCCCTGTTTTCAGTAGCACCTTAGTGTGCCAGCCAAACAGTGACCCCCTGTCCCTCTTATTTCCAAAGAGATAGGGAGCCAGGCAGAATTAGTTGCTTTTGCAGTAGTCACAGTTGGACAGAGTGGCACAAAACTCTCATATTCTGGAGCAAAGAGAAGGGATCACATAAGGTTTATTTTAAACAATGTCTGTGCCCCATATACATGACAAATCCTCTCAGCAGCTTCTGAGCAGTCAAGTTTGTACTTGTCTTTTTGTAGCCCATTGATCTTTAGAATCATCATCAGCAAATATCCACAGTACATTGTGCTCTGGCCAACACACCTCCTGCGTAGGAACTTGGAAGTTGGGCTAATGCAAAATACTTGGATCAGATCTGCAGGGAAGGTGTCAAGAGAAGGCACATTCCCATCTATTTTCATCTAATGCAAAATGAAGCCAGCTATTTACAGCCAGAGCTGTTCTAAAAAGAAGTTGACAGGCAGTCCAGGCTGTGTTACCTTGAGAGGGATAGAAAATATCCTTGGTCTTTTTAATAAACATTCTATTGTTTGTGATTGATTATGATCCAGTTGCTCTAATGGAGGAGAATATTATTCAGAGCATGAGTCAGCAACACTTTCTTCATGAACAGTTGACAGCAAAGAAAGTTCCCAAACTCTCTGCAGAAATATTCCTCTCCCTAGATGAGAATCTGGACTGCATCCATCAATACCTGCTGGTGCCTCCCCTTGAGATGGACATGTCCTTGTCTGACTGGCATATGGAACTATCCAAGGTTCATTTGAGGTTAGAAGACACAACTCAATGTGCAGCAAAAGCACTTGGGAGCTGATGCAGAAGAAGAAAGGGAAATCAGTTGCAGAAGTTTGGAGTGCCAGTGCCTGTTCCAGTGGTTGGGAGCTTCAAAATGAGGCCCTTGACAGCGCTGGCAACAGGAGGATGTTACCTAATCCAAATGCTTAGGCTCATCTGAGGTCATTCAGCAAACAAGATAGTTTCTTATAGAACGATCTGTTTCCTTTAAAATATAGATCTATAGGCACCAGATAAAGGGTTATTGGAAGCAGATTTGAAAGCTACTAATCTATATATGCACTCTCCACTCTGGGATAGGAAAAAGTACAACAAAAATTCCTGCCTTGTTAGGATAAATCAAGTAAGATGGTGTATTTTAAAATACTAAATGTTTGAAGCAATTAACGGGCTCTTAGTAGAACTATGGACTTCAGTGAAAAGATGCTAGGAAAGAGTTTTCCCTGCTTTACTATACACTCCCCACTACCTACTAACATTGCAGTCTTTATGTTGTGTTGAGAACAATGATGTAATGTTCCAGCATGTGAAGGACTGTGCACTGAAACAGGCCTAGCATCTGAACAGTCCCTGTACAAATCCGTACTTCCACTGAAAATTTTTGCCAAGCAAAGCTACAGTTTGATAAGCAATCACATGTTTTGGATTGATTTTGGTCTTTCTGTTGTGTCTGTTGGATATTTGCTGCCATTGGATAAAGTTTCCAGCAGCTGCCAAGCGATTAGCTTTGATGGGTTCCAACATTTTCCTATGAAATGAGCATTTCTGCTAAAGGTGCTAGCCCAAAGCACAACACTGCTGCTTTTTAAAGTATCCAGACATATTAAACCACCTAGATCATTCCTTGTTTAATGCCAAGTCACCCAGCCTTCTCCCTCCCCTGTGCTCAGGCCAGTCAGTGTGCCAAATGCTTCTTTCCCGTGAGCTGAGACCTTGCTCTGTGCCAAGCTACGTCTCCTGAGGTTTTTGCTCTCCACCTTGGACCTCAGGAGAAAGGGAGGGTGCATGAACAGCATCAAGACTCGCATTTCACAAAGTTCCTACAGATTTTTAGAACGCTTACAACAGAGACACAGACCTTAAAAGAACAGTGTGGTTGCCACAAAGAACAGTGTGGGAAAACCAGTATACATGCATGTGCAGCCCTCCCACATGCATACTGACTACCCCAGATATAGGCATACCCACAGATCAGCACCTACACAGAAATGTTTCTGACACACTTATTCTCACCATCCTGTTCTCTTACAGCAGCCTCAGTTGGAGGAAGGGAGAAAATATGTTCCTTCTAACCTAATCTTCTAATGACCTTTCTGCCAACTCCACTTTCCTGCCTATCTCTAAGCTGCCGGTGGTGGTGATGGGTACAAGATCCCACTGTAGAGAGATTTTCCTCCTCAGGGCTCAGCAGGGGCTGTCTGCTAGATTGTGGTGTCCTGCCCAGTTGCTCTTAGGAGAGTCAGGGTAAATAAGGAGATAAAGTTGTTTATGATCACATCTCTTGGGGCCTTGCAGCTCCACTAGAGTTCTTACAGAACTCGAAGGGGTTGTAAATGTGCTGCAAACCTGGTGCAAATGGGCTCCCATTCCCTCTTCTCATCCTGGATTGCAAACTCCCAGCCAAGCCTGGCAGCAGGTCTCAGCCCTCTCACTCTGCCCTGCACGTTTCCTATAACTGCCTGTAACTGCAGGGAAGAAAAGCTGGAGAGTAGGCAAACACAGTGATGTACCACAGTGGCTGGCTCTGAATGCTCTGCTACAAGCTAGTATTTAGAGGGTGACCATCTTGTTGAGAGGCTTTTCAAGCTCAGTAAGACACACTCCACAGCTGTATTCCAAAGCTGTCCCACAACAGTCTGGGAACTATGATGGATTTTTCTGGCAGGAGATGTCTGACTCCCTTTCTTTCCCTCCCTCTCTCTGGGACAATGTGGGAGATGGGCACTTCTCAATTGCAGGGCTGGCCTCCGTGCTTCCTGTCAGGGAGAGATTCATTAGCAGCAGAAAGGCAATTCTCTCTCCTCTCTACTCTGGAATTGAAGTCGTTTGTCTCTGGAAGGAGCCCAGGCGCCTCACTCGCTGTGTGGCAGCTTCTGCTCAAGGAGACAAGCACTTCGTCAATAAACAAGGAGCCTGGGGAATGGCTCTAGCTGACAGAGGACATTATTAATGACTGGCACTTTGTCGGAGGGTAGATCAGCCTCCCATTAGCTGCTTTAAGAGAGGAAGGAGAAATAGGGCTAAAAATGGGAAGCCTGAGAGCAGCTGGGAGTTTCAGCATTTTCCTGCAAAGTCCCCCACTGCAAGGCCCAGGGCTGGCACAGTCCCCAGAGAGTGACTGTATTTTTCCTCAGCATCTCCCATGACAGTGGGAGACAGGCCCAACTCAGGAAGAGTTTAGCTTCCCAGCCTAGCGTGGGTAGGCTCTGCTATGGAGGTCTTCCCTCCTGTCCCCCTCTCAGTCAGCCCTGGGTACAAGGGGGAGACAAGGAGTGTCTTCCAGCATCTGCTGCTGCAGCTTCTTGTTTTGAAGAGCCTGTGGACCTTTGTGCAGCTCCTACCCAGATCATTCAATGAAGAAGTCATTGAGGGAATCTGAGAGGAGGCTGTTCCACTGCTTTCACTCTTGGGAAGCTGTTAGTACAAAGAAGAGCAAGAAACACCATCCCCTATGGCCATGCACTTCTGTCTGTGACTGGAACGGGAGAAGCTGTGGACTTTTGTCATACTTGGACTGCTAAACTCATCTCCTTAGGTGGAAGATGCCTCTAAACTCTAAAGCAACTGTTGAGTCACTGTAGAATCATACTTAATTTGCCACAGCACCATCAGGGAGGAAGGAGAAATCCCGCTTTGTTGTGATATTGCCAGTTCATCATTCTCTGTCCTACAGCCCTAAAGCTGCCACGAGAGTGAGTCCTGGGCTCTGTCACAAAAAGCATGTGGTGCAAGTACTCAGCCCATGGCGTAGGTCTTTGTAGAAGCTTTTGTTTGGAACCACACTTGCAAACAAAGATGTGAAATCTTTCAGCTGAACACCTGAGTGTCCAACCAGCCTGCTGCATAACAGGGTGTAAGATTCAAGAGGACACTGTCTCAAGCTGCGTCAAGGAAAGTACAGGTTGGATATTAGGAAAAAGTTTTTCACTGAAAGAATAATAAAGTACTGGAATGGTCTGCCCAGGGAGGTGGTAGAATCACCATCTCTGGATGTGTTTAAAAAAAGACTGGACATGGCACTTGGTGCCATAGTCTAGTTGAGGTGTTAGGGCATGGGTTGGACTCGATGATCTTGAAGGTCTCTTCCAACTTCATTATTCTGTGATTCTGTGAAGATCAATGTCATCCCTGTCTCCACAGTATTTGAAGGAGTTAGCTCTTCATACTTCTAATCACTGTGGAGCTGAAGCTGTGGTGCCTTCATAGCTAAAGGTGCATTCACTATCCTGCTCAGATCCTGTTACCCGAGTGTGATGATGTGTTTTTTATGCAAGTTAAATTTATTTTCAGACCAAATGCTCTTATGCTCAGCCTGAGATCAGGAGAAAATATATTGGGGACTCACCCCTTTTCTTTCAGAGACTATTCTATGCTACAGGCATAAAGTCCAAAGTTTAGAGCCGGCTCTAGGTTCAAGTGCCTCTTATTTATTCCAGGACTTGGGCTCTTGCAATGGATGGATCTGATGTCAAAATTCTTTGATTCACATTATCTAACCTGGAGCTGTTTAGATTTAGGATTCAGGTGTGAGCCCATCTTTGGCAGACTTGTGCAGGTTAAATGGCCAATTGATTTTTACTTGCAGAAAGCTGGAAAAACTTTACTGCAAGACTGGCTCAAGGTCTCTCCCTTGTGGTTAAATATTACTGTCCTGGGGCTGAGAGTGTTGTAGGGTCCTAGGACTGCTGTCTCCAGGCTTGCTTCCACCGTGACAGGAAAAAAATCAGACACTTCTAGGTCTGCTGGTATTTATAAGCTGAAACAGGTCCCACCCAGATAAATGGTCCATTTCTGCTCTGAAACGAGCCATGGTCTGCTCCAAGCCCCTAAGTGGATTGCCTTCTGGCCAGCCTAGCGCTGTGGTGATTGAAAAGCTGAGAGGAGCTAGAAAGGGGGTGGGTAGGGATGCAGTGTTCAGAGGCTGTGTGGACCCAAACTAGCTAGATTCACTGAACTCATCACTGAAATCACTTCTTGCATTGCCTCTCTGTTTTAATTCTCCCTGAAACAGCTCTCTCCTATGAGTGAAACAATCTTGCCTGCAGATTGAGGGGGGTGGGAGGGATTTGAACATTAATCTGATGTAGATTATACACCCGCCTCCCTCTCTCCCCCCTTCTCACTCACTCTCTCTCTCTCCCTCTCTCTCCTTCTCTTTCTGTCTGTTTCTCTCCCCTCCCTCTCCTTCCTGCTTCATCTCTTCAAGTGAACATAAAGTAAAATACGGAGAGAGAGAGGCAGAGAGAGAAAAAGCTCCCTGAAGAGGGAAAGCCCCAGCAGCCAGTAGCTGTTTGGATTTGCCTGGTGCTGCCTTTCTTGCTTTGCTCCCAAGGAATACCTTTAATGGGATCAATTGCTTCAGTTCCTTTATAACCAAGTCCGCCGGAAAGGCAGCCTCAACATATTATGGGCAACTGTGTGAAGTCTCCACTGAGAAACCTCTCTAAAAAGGTATGTTCCCTGAATCAAAGTGCGCTGTGCATTTCCAGCTTCTGTGGATGGGTGACATTGTGGGCAGATGAGAATGGGAGGTGGGAGAAACACAGAGATGAGTATGAAGGGTTCAGCTCTCTTCATCAGACTTTTTCTGTAAGAGCTGCACACAAAAGTGCAGCCAGTAGAGGCCAGGATGCTGAGAGCCATAATGTGTGTAAATGAATGTGTGTGTAGGCTTGTGTCCTGCTCAATGTGTGTGTACAGCTCTCCTCTGGGTATGTGCAACTATGTGCTTATTGATGTGCACAGTGGGCTGGCACACTCCTGCCAGGGCATGTTGATGTGCGTGTGTATGTGTGAGTTTGTGCATGTGCACATGCTTCAGTTGAGAGTTACCTACATGAGTATTCACATGTGTCAAGGGTGTAGGGACATATATCCACGTAGGTGTGAAGGGTCATGTGTCTGTTCATGTTGCCATTGCTGTAGAAGAGTATGCACACTTATCGCTCCATCTGATAAGGATACATGTGTGTCCTTACCTCTTTACGTCTCTACATAGGCATCTCAAGCAACTGAGCAGGTTTGCTGTGAGTGCAGAAATGGGGAATTTCTGTGTATCACACACATACCTTTGCTTGCATGGTGCTGGGTGTGTGCTCACCTGCTAGTGCATGTCCTCACAGAAGTCTGTGTGTAGACATGCACATGTTTTTATGTCTCTCCATCCTTGCATATGCACACAACTAGTTTTGTTGGTATGTATTTGGGTACAGAAGCATGTTTTTCTCTCTGCTGTGTTTGTCCATGTGTCTGGTTTTGAGTGGATACACTGGGCCCTGGCTGTGTGTTCGTGCATCATGTTGCACGTCACCATGGCCATGCTTGGGCCCAGCTGGACTTTATCTGTGAGCTGCCACGTGTATCTGTTAGGTTTCAGCCCAAAGTCTGCTCTGTGCTGAGGTTTTACAGTGGTCCTGGGACAAATTAGATTCAGGAATAATTCTGCTGTTATGGACTGGGTTGAAATGGGAATGACATGCCCCAGAAACATTTCCTGTTTGACTGAGGAAAATCTTACAGCACTGTGTACCTGTCAGCCACATGGTTCTCACTTGGCATTGCTGCAAATCTAATAGCTCAGCAAAAAACTATGCATTTCACTCTCCATAAATGATAAAGTTATGCTGATCATCCAAAGTATTGCAATGAGATGCTGTCTCTGTGGAGACCTTGACAACAGTGAAATGCCACTGCCATCAAGATGCTCCATCCAGGAGACCTTGCTGCCTGGAAAAGCTCCTCTGGGAGGGAGCTGTCTGGGAGAGGATCTCCATCACAGAGTGCTTCTTTTGGTTGGATGTTGGCCTCTTCTGTGTAGAAACACAATTTGCTTGTTATTTTCGCTGCTGTAAACAAATCTGGTAATGGCACAGTGCTGCTGTGGGGGAGCTGGGATACTTGATGAGGGAATTTATCCCCAAGCAGTTAGGCAGTGCTAAGACCAGTCCCTAGGTCAGGGTGACCTGCAGGGAGATGTAGAAGTAACTGAGGTTCACCCAAATGTTGCACATACAAAAAACCAACTTGGTTTCTTGTAGCTCGCCTCCAACTTGGAATAAAAGGAGTTGGCTGCAGCTGTGCAAGGGGATTGCAATCAAAGTCTGACATGTAGCCAGCTGCTTGAATCAAAATGAATTTAAAAACCTGTAAATTCTGTGTCCTCAGTCTTTTAGGTAATTTATGCTTTCTTTCCTAAAAGCTGCTTTGAATAACTCACTTTGTGCCTAGTTAAAAGACCTGGGATGTCAGGACTGAAGAGAAAAAGTTGCAAAGCTGAATTAGAGAATTTCTCAGACATCACTCTAGTGAGCTATGAAATAAGGCCTCGCACACTCATCCTGACAGGTCCTGGTGCTCTGCCATTCTTTTGGTCGCAACACACGTGATTATAGTGGAGACTTTGCAGATCAGTCTTAACATTGCACAAGTTCACTTGGTTGTTATATGATCCCAGTTGTTTTTCTCAGATTTTACCTTGAGCAAACTCATTTTGCTGAAATGTTAAAGAGGAGGGACTGCAGACAGCGTGTGTGGAAGCTGCTCTTGGGTGACAGTCTGAACTCTTGAGTACATGATGTCAACCCAAAATTTGGGATTCACTTCCGGGCACCAGCTGACTTGGTCTGAGTCTGGCTGACACCAGGGTACCTTGCTTGTTCAGGCTTTGACTCCATGTCTGTTGTTGGTAGCTTCAGTTTCCTATTGTCACAGTGTCCCCCCAGTGATTGTGGAAGCCATTCTGGCTGCTTTTCCCTCCAAGAGATACTGCAGTTGGGATGGAGGCCCCTCTTGGCTTGCTGTTCTGCAAAGTCCCTCTGACACTCAGGCAGGAAAATGAAGTGAATCCTGGTGTGCTTCTGCTATGCAGAAATTAAAAGTCCCTCACTTTACCTCTCCACTTTGGCCATCTCTCTAGATCAACCAGGTCTCTTCCCACTCCATAATCTGCTGGTCTGACACAGCCAAGGGCTGGACTTGGCCAGGAAGGTTAGTGGTCCTTCGCTCAGGGAAGGGACTGGGAAAGCCTGATCTCCCCAGTCCTATGCTTGCATTTTCTTTGTCATGCGCACTGCTGTTTCCCGTGTAATAGGTGGCTGATGTTTCTTTGCCCCGTACGAATATCACAGCTCCCTTCCCCACTCTTCTGGGATATAGAAGGAACATTGCAAAGGGAACTTGAGTGGATATTTGCAGGAGAACTTGTGAGACTCCTGGCAGAGGGAACATTGAATGCCATAAATCCTGCCTGCAGGGGCAGGGAAGGGACTGGGAAAGCCTGATCTCCCCAGTCCTATGCTTGCATTTTCTTTGTCATGCACACTGCTGTTTCCCGTGTAATAGGTGGCTGATGTTTCTTTGCCCCGTACGAATATCACAGCTCCCTTCCCCACTCTTCTGGGATATAGAAGGAACATGGCAAAGGGAACTTGAGTGGATATTTGCAGGAGAACTTGTGAGACTCCTGGCAGAGGGAACATTGAATGCCATAAATCCTGCCTGCAGGGGCAGGGCAGGGCAGGGAGCCCCACTGAACTATTCACCATGGTGTTTTGGCACTGCAGCAGTTTGACTGGTCACAATCCTCAGTGGCTCTTGGCAATTGTTTTGTCAAACTGGCAACCTCTATCGAGACAGAAAAATACTGGGATGACTATTATGAGGTACTACTGTATAGCTTGGTAATAAACTATTGACTGGAAGTGTCAGAAAACAAACATTTGGGGCCGTGGGGCTTTGCATCCTTCACGTGGCTTCACTGGAATTAAACACAGAACCAATGTGGGCTATTAAAGTGATTCATATTATTTGGTATATTAAACTGAAAAATGTGTCAGGAAATAAAGCTGATAATTTTGAAAATACATTGCACTGATGTCACAAAGCTGTGTAGTTCAGCACAGATGCCTTGACATTTAGCTGAGTTAGTAATATGCCATTTGTGGATGGATGCTTATCTTTCAGTTTAAGGACAAGTATCCTATGTGTCAGAACTAATCAGAAACAGATTCCTTTCTCATCCATGACTGCAATGAAAATGCTTTACTGCTTCATCATTTTCTTTCCCCATGGCTTGCTTTTTGAGTTATTTTTGTTTTGATGCTTAATATTCACATGACATTATACATGAGCAGATTGGTGTAAGAAGACTGTGTACAAAAAGGCAAATTACAAACCATGCATGCAGTGTAATAGCACATGGTGGACACAGCGAGTAGATACAATAGTCTTAGACACATGTGAATGGGGGGTGTTTATGTCTGGTCTTTTAGCCTGAAAATGTACCTCAGGATTTAATGAAAGGGTTAATAGAGACAATGACAATTGACAGAGCTTCTCTGATCACCAGTGGGAACACTGGCTGTAGAAGTAGAATCATTCCTGAAGAGGAGTCTGATGTATGATTAATGTTTATTCTGTAAAACCAAGGTCCTGTGGGTTGTGTTGGCTTTTTATAGCTGCATGGGAATATCAGGATAAGAGTTTTTTTGCAGAGCCAGGGAAATGCATTTCTATAAAAGGAAAGCAGTGCCTCCTTATAAAATCCAATGCTGGATTCTCTTCTGGAGCCTTAGCTTAGCAGGACATGTGCACTCAGGAAAATGTGCAAATGCAAACACACAAAAATGTTGTGCCCATGCCTGATCTCCACTTTGGGACTGTCAGCGATTAGAAGAGGCCAGGGTAGTAAGTGCCTCAAACCCTGGGGATGTAACTAATTAGTAGCTGCACAGGCAGCATGAGCCTGCAGTTTTCAGAGCCACCTGATGCTGTAAATGGTCTTCTGATAATGTGATAAAGCGTGTGATGCTGTGTTGCTGAAATGTAATGTGGAGCCTGTGCAGTGGCTTTGTGCAGGCCCTGCCTGGTCTCCTGGGGATGCCCTGGCCAACACGACTCTGCCGGCAGGTTTGCCTGGGGTATGGGCTGGCACATGTACTGTTAAATTGGGGTGTGCTTGTCCTTTGCAGCTCATTCAAGGCGGTGTTAACTCTGGGGCTGATTGTGGGAGTTTGGCACTTTGGGCTGTGTCTGGGTAGATGTGAGCAGTGCTGAGAGTTTGATGTAATTTCAAGGTGAAATTCTCGTGCTTGGTTGTTCTTCTATCAGCTTTTGAAAGTGCACTCCTGGACTTACTGCTTTTGTACAAATCCTAATAGGCTGGTGGGGGGGACGCTGTGTGCACCAGATGAAAGAAATTTAGCAATTACGTCTCTGCGAGGCGGTTCAGTAAAACTTCAGAGGAACAAGATGGGGAGGTAACATCCTCTGTTGTGTTGTTTGCTTGCTGCTGGTTGGCTGGGAAGATCCGCCATGATGAGAAGACGAGCTATAAAGCTGTCCAGACGAGTGAAGAGGGGTCGTCGGCTTGCGAATACCAGGGTCCGCTCATGGTGCTGGCCCAGAACTGCGCCGTCATGCACAACCTGCTGGGGCCAGCATGCATCTTCCTGAGGAAGGGCTTCGCAGAAAACAGGCAGCCTGTACGTAAGTCAAACCAAGCGGGGCGAGACACGCACAAAGCCATGTGGACGCGAGTCGGGGATGCGGAACTGCCCCCGTGCTCCGTCTTTGTGGAGTTCTGTAACTCCCAGTCCTGGGTCTCGAGCATGCCGGCTCCAACTCCAAGTGCAAATACAACCACAGGCAAATGTCTGACCTGAAGGATGTGCAGATACCCTTGTGCCTAAACACCAAGAAAGGAGGATTCTAAAATTGCATCTATGGAAGATAGATCCAAGCCTACACTCAAGTAGCCATAATCATATGGGCTCAGGAAAAGGTTTTAGGACTTCAGGACTTGAATAATCATAGTGACTCAGGAAGAGTCCAGTGCTCAAAGCTGTTATTCTAGCAAGACACCCACCTCTCCTTCCCAGAGGCTCAGATTAGCATTTAAGGCCTAAATAGCCAGTTAAATGCAAATCAGGGCATCTGTATTGGGAACAAGCTGTCCATATTTGATACTGTTCCTATCAGTTCACAGTGAGCACACTAGTACCAGCAGAAATAAGCAGACAGCTGCCTCCTCACAGATAACCAAACACAATCTCTTGTGTACTGGCATATCCAGCCTGACACTGCAACAATCCCAGCCAGTTAAACCAAGGAACATCAGGCTGTCCTCATATTTGCAAATAGTGCCAGGCTACCAAATGCTATTACCCTCCCACACAGAGAGAGAGAAATAGCAAAACCGTATTTATTCATTCAGTCACACCTATTGTAACTATGTGTTCATATGCATCCAATGTATGCATTTATATACAAACAATACAAATATGTGCTTCTATGTATGCACCCCAATATTGTGTCTTTACAAGAACTAAAACATATTTTTGCCCCCAAACATTCTACTCCTACAATATCATTAAAGACAAACAGAAACGTATTATTAACACACCTTTTATGGATATGTATGAGTGAATACGTGCATTGTCACATATTTACCCAGTGCCTTCCATGTTCGTGTGGTGAAACAAAGCTCACTGCAATTACCTCGGAATCAGAGCTTTATTGCCTCTGTAAGAAGCCTCTGTTTTACTTGTGTGTTGGTATGTTAATCTACAGCCACAGGAGACAAGTAGGTCTTTATTTCTGAAACCTTTTCTTCAACCAACAACTCAAAAAAGAGTCATTATGTGTCATTATTGATCAGAGGGCTTTTTTTTTTGTTCTTCCTAACCTTCAGCCACTAAGTGATCACATAGTCCCTGTGCCAGGTCACTAAAACATGAAACACACTCTCACACAAGCACGCTTGCTGACCTGCACAGAGCCGCCTGTCACAGGAGATAGGTCCAGCTCCCTAGGGGACAGCTGGACAAATGTCCATCCTGCTTAGGCCATGGAAGCTCACTGTACCCTAAGAGATCTCCAAAATAGGATTAATGATGTTTCTAAGTACCCTGATGTAGAATAAGTGCATCTAATAAACAGCTTTACTTTTATTGACTCTCTAGGCGGACAGGATTTATTGTGCGTAGAACAGAAATAAATGAGGGTAAGACCATTAAGTATAATGGACTCTCTGGGGGTCACCTCTGCTCATATCTAGATCTAAACTCTTGGAATAGTTTTATTCCTCTTCCCATATGCTCTCCAAAAGCTTTAGAGTGATTCAGCCCATTTTATCTCAAGAAATTTTATTCCTTAATAATTTTAGGGGGTCTTCTTTCAAATTTAAAACAAAAAACCTCTTCATGATGTTAGTTATCACTTGAGTCAGATTTTTGGAGGGACATAAACCCTCCCCCTCCTTCTGCATTTGCAGTCTGTGGCTCTCTGATGGCAGAATCTTCATGTGCAAAAATCTGCTCAGAACCCTGCAAATGCAAATACTTTGGTGTGCAAAATTAGAGCCGGTGCTGAAGCCCCCAAATCTGACAAGTGTCACTGATGTCAGTTGGAACATGGTCTTCAGTGAAGGGGGAGGAGGAGGAGGATGGTCTTGTGAGGATTGTGCTGGAGGAAGGCCTGGGTCCTACCCTGGCCACTTTCACAAGACAGTGGCTACCGTGGCTGAGTTATGGCACCCTTTGCATCGCGGCGCTGGCGCTCACAGCCCTACACCTGCTGTGCACCCAGCCACTATCTCCAGGGATAGTCTTTGCAATCGCTGGAATAAAGTGCACAAGGTGCTGGAACTTATCACAGGTGGTTTTCTTCTGTTATTTTATCTAAGGCAGGAGGGCAATTATGCCTCCTGCATCCGGTGTAAGGAGTTTGAATTGTTTTATTACTTGGTGTTGATGAAAGCAGAACAAATGGGATGACATGTTTGAAAATACCAGATCTGTGAAGGATGAAATGGCAGAGCCAGCACGCTCCGACAGTTCCATCCAGCACAGAGATGCCTCTGGGAAGGTTATGAGTGGCAAGCTGGTCATTTCTCTGGCACAGCCCACTTCTGCACAGACGTAAACCAGTGTGTGTCCTAGTTTGCTATGCACTCTGACAGCTGCCATTAGAGTTTCCAGAGGAGCCTGCAGTTAAATAGCAAAGGATCATCCTTCTCAAACTGATCAAAGGCACCATCTCCAGGGACATGTGGTGAGGCTGGAGGACACCTGGAAGGCAAGGAGAAACTCTGCACGGTTGAGGGGAAAAGCCGAGAGTGAGACGACAAAAGGGATCGTGTTTCTGTGTTTCCAAATTCTCAGATGTTTTGGATTTGCCTGGGAGCCATGAGAGGAATTAGAAAGGGCATTTAAACCAGAAAGCAGTGCATTTCTATGCTCATCTCTTCTTCCTGGTGCAGTGTTGGAACTTTCCTATACTCTTTTATATCCTTCCCCTTCTTCCAAGAAATTCAGATTGGATGTTTGAAGTTGCAGTGTTTCCTGAACATGGTGAATCCTTGTTCTGTTTCATTTGAAGATGACCTTGATGATGTATATGTTTTGTGTCTGCCTTCATGCCTGGCTTCAAAATGCTTGTATATGGAGTTGAGACTGGGGGGAAGGGGGAAGTTTTTACCTTTTTGTGGGCACAGACTGCAGGAGATGTCACTGGGACATTGACTCATGAGAGACCTCATGGCTGTTGCCGTCCTGCCAGAAGGACAGAGATCGAGCAGTGATCTGAGCAGATGATGGTCTAGACCTGCTGGTTACAAGGACTGCTTCCAACTGTTTTGATCTGTGTGTGTCAGCAGGAGCGGCAGTAGAAATACAATCAGAGCTCTAGAGGAGATCATAACTTCTGCAGGGACAGTCTCTGCTCCAGAACTTGGTGCTGGGGAATGATGTAGGAGCTTCATGAAGGTGCCAATAGTACCATCAGTGAGGAGGCCACACATCTTGCTGTGTTGGTCCAGGTCTATTCTGTTCAGGGACCACCTGTCATCCCCCTGTCCACGAGATGAGAGGGAGAGGGGCTTCCAGAGAAATGTGTGCAGGTTAACACCTCTCTTTGGGAAGGAAAGCTGGGAAGCCTTCCTAGGTAGATGGTATTAAACATGTCATCACCTTCTTGTTTCTTCTCTCACTTTCTGGCTTGTCCCAGAACTCTTTGTACCAACAAGTGCTATTTTGAAACTATGTTTGTGGCCAACAAATGTCTTTAACATAGTATGTTCTCTTTTTGCAGGATAGAGAACTGCGTCCGGAAGAAATTGAAGGTAAAATTTGTTGCTCCTTCTGTGTCCCCTTTCTCCCTGCCCAGTGAAAACCTATTGTCTGGCCCTTCCATGTTGGCCCCCATGGGTTAAAATAATTTGGGGCAAATCAAGGGAGATATTTACTGGAATAATTCCTGGAAACCCCAGCAAAAGAAATAATGTATAAAACTCTAAGAGTGCTCACTGTGAAGGATTTTGCATCCATTTCAGATTCTTCAGGGTGGTAGGATAAGTAAGTAATAGGATATTGGCTGTTAGGGAACTGCTGTCCTTCCAGCCCCCACAGAAAGCGTTGTGGAGCATGATACTATAATATGGTTCCAAGGAAGCTGTTTTACCTGCTAATCCCTACAGTGAGGGGTATGTAATAGAGTGCAGAGGTAAAAGTTGGAAAAACTTAATAGTTGCAGTTTCTTTAGGGAGCACAGTTTGGCAATGAACAGTTTGTGACAGTTGTAGTCCAAGCAAGCTCTCTTACAAGGAATGGGTCAGCAGTGCTGCTGACAGAAGAGCTTAACTTTGCTCCAGTCATTGCCTCATGCAGGGAGACCTGGTGGGAAAATATTGAGTGTCTTAGAGAGTCTGGCTTCATAAAGTGCTGTTGATTCTGGGGAGGTTTCTTGGAAAAGGTATTTCAAGCTGTCACTGACAATATTGTTCTTCTATTCCCACAGAATTAAGAGAAGCCTTTAAGGAGTTTGATAAAGACAAGGATGGGTTTATTAACTGCAGGGACCTAGGGAACTGCATGCGGACCATGGGTTACATGCCTACTGAGATGGAGCTAATAGAGCTCTCCCAGCAGATCAACATGAACTGTGAGTAGTACACACCCAGCTGTACCTGCCTGTTGCTGCTGTGCCCTGCATCATTGCCTCAGGCTCTCTTGGTATCTGGCTGCCTCTTTTCCTTTGGATTTTTCCTGTCTCTTCTTTGGTTCTGATATTCACTCCTTATCATCTCTCCTGTTTGTTTGTGGTCCCTGGAAGTTGATGCCTTTGTTTTTGCTTATCAAAGGGACTGTGTGGACTGTGCTGTATATGGGAGCAGTGAGTGGAAGGGTTGTCCTTCATGCTTATGTTGTCAGTTATAAAACTGCCCTTAATGTGGGCAGTCAGACACTGGTGCACAAGTTCTGTATTGTCACATTGAAGCTGTTGTCAGATGGTGTCAGACTGAAGAGCGAGCTTGGGAAGATGGGGATGCTTTGATCAGATGGGTGATGGATGGGCTGTTGCTCTGTGGTGGTTTTTTGTGTATCTGCTGTGTGCCTGGGGATGGGCTGCAAGCGAGCTCTGCTGGCAGCATCAGATGGCAGCGTCTGCTGCAGTCATGGAAAGATGTGACAAATGCATCTGATTCACTGTAACTGTGTTTGTGGCCCTTGTCTTTCACCACCATTTTTTTGTCACCTCTCATCTGTAGCAGTGAGGGTATCACCCTCAGCCAGGCAGGGAAAAGCATATTTAGTGCATGTTATTTGTGACACAGGATTATGGTAAAAGGACAAGTTACTTGGTCAAGGGAAGGAAAACAGCTGTGACATACGCAACCAGTCACACAAAAGCAGCTGATAACTTTGGAACACGAGTCCTTGGGAATTTGAGAGTGTTGCTGACAGCTCTCAGGGCACTAACAGGTAAAAGAACTAATACAATGAATAAACAGTTGGACATGCATTAGTTGCTGTAATGGAGCAGGACTCCACCACTGCTGCAGGGCACTGCCTAGGCCATGCAGGAGCATCATGCTGTGCCCTTGCCGTGCCCTTTGGCACAGGCGCAGCAGAGAGTTGCTATAAGCACTAGAACGATCAAGCCTCTAATACGTCATATGTGATACAATAAGGGTGTGACAGTCCATGGCAGGCTAGGATGGAATAGCTTGGGCTCATTCTGCCTAGCCCATAATCTGGAAAACACAGGGTAAAACTACCTCTGCTTTTCTTTTCACTGTCCCATACCTTCTGTGCTTTGCTTCTTGGAGAACCAAGTGCTCTCTGGGGCACACAGAAATGCAGAGTGCTGGTCTTGGCTAACTTATGGAGTTCTTACACACAATCTTTCATCTTGTCCCAAGTGGGCGGCCATGTGGATTTTGAAGATTTTGTTGAGCTCATGGGACCAAAACTTCTAGCAGAGACTGCAGACATGATTGGCGTAAAAGAACTCCGTGATGCCTTCAGAGAGGTGAGTGATCCCTTCTGTGTGTCCCCAGAGAGGTGAGCAACACAAGACACGATGGAGAGAAGACGGAGAGGAGAGGAGATGGAGAGGAGAGGAGACGGAGAGGAGAGGAGACGGAGAGGAGAGGAGACGGAGAGGAGAGGAGACGGAGAGGAGAGGAGACGGAGAGGAGAGGAGACGGAGAGGAGAGGAGACGGAGAGGAGAGGAGACGGAGAGGAGAGGAGACGGAGAGGAGAGGAGACGGAGAGGAGAGGAGACGGAGAGGAGAGGAGACGGAGAGGAGAGGAGACGGAGAGGAGAGGAGACGGAGAGGAGAGGAGACGGAGACGGAGAGGAGAGGAGACGGAGAGGAGAGGAGACGGAGAGGAGAGGAGACGGAGAGGAGAGGAGACGGAGAGGAGAGGAGACGGAGAGGAGAGGAGACGGAGAGGAGAGGAGACGGAGAGGAGAGGAGAGGAGAGGAGAGGAGAGGAGAGGAGAGGAGAGGAGAGGAGAGGAGAGGAGAGGAGAGGAGAGGAGAGGAGAGGAGAGGAGAGGAGAGGAGAGGAGAGGAGAGGAGAGGAGAGGAGAGGAGAGGAGAGGAGAGGAGAGGAGAGGAGAGGAGAGGAGAGGAGAGGAGAGGAGAGGAGAGGAGAGGAGAGGAGAGGAGAGGAGAGGAGAGGAGAGGAGAGGAGAGGAGAGGAGAGGAGAGGAGAGGAGAGGAGAGGAGAGGAGAGGAGAGGAGAGGAGAGGAGAGGAGAGGAGAGGAGAGGAGAGGAGAGGAGAGGAGAGGAGAGGAGAGGAGAGGAGAGGAGAGGAGAGGAGAGGAGAGGAGAGGAGAGGAGAGGAGAGGAGAGGAGAGGAGAGGAGAGGAGAGGAGAGGAGAGGAGAGGAGAGGAGAGGAGAGGAGAGGAGAGGAGAGGAGAGGAGAGGAGAGGAGAGAGCAGCGCAGTGGAAGACCTAGAAAGAGCCCAATCAGGCATGGAATAAGGGGGAGCAGAGAACATTACTAAGATAAGGGAACCCTTGAGGCAAGGAAGAGGAAAGCTGGTGAAGACATAGCATTTGCAAGGGATTTCTGAGGAGAAAAGACAGACTGGATCCAAAAGACACCCAAAGGAGGAAAAGGAAGGACATGGAAGCAATGGATAAAATATAGGGGGTTCAGGAGCAGGACAATACAAAAACCAACCCAGAGCAAGATCTGTTTCTATTAACTCTATTTCCTCTGCTGGTATTTTTAATGTACTTGCAGTTTGACACCAATGGTGATGGGGAGATCAGCACCAGTGAGCTGCGAGAAGCCATGAAGAAACTTCTAGGGCAGCAGGTGGGTCATCGGGATATTGAAGAGATCATCCGGGACGTGGATCTGAATGGAGATGGACGTGTTGATTTTGAAGGTGAGAAGGGATCAATGCTTGCTGTCCATCTGCTCTGGTGTGAGTCAGAGTTTCAGATCAGAAGCTGAAGATTTGCATGCTCAGGGCCCAGGTTTCTGAAGTACGGAGAAAAAATAATTCCATTTTTCCAGTCAGCTGAGTTGTTCATTTGTGTATCATGTTTTTCTGCGTCTCAGTTTCGACTGGGTCTCCATAATTCTAGCATGGTAAGAGATAGAACCTCTCACACAGAAGCAGATTCTGGTGCACACATGCTGTGCCTACCATCATTTTATGGGGCATTTTCCTTTCTTTAAATCTATTGCAAGAGCTGTGAGATGGCTGGATTCCATTTCCTCTGGCTCACCTTTGTTAACTGGGTTTATAGAGAATTTGTTTCTGTGCCTTTATGCCAGAAGATGGTCATGTGCCAGCTGTGCTCACTAAGACTGCAGATATCTGATCTAGAGGTGTCATGTAAAATCCTAGAGATAATTAATTTCTTCTCACAGTTTTCATGCCAGAAGGACTTTGAAAAATAAGAGTGGCTAGGTTACTATCCTAGCCATTAGCTGTGGCAGGAGCAATATTAATAGAGCTCAGGGTTTCTGGCAAGGAAGCAGTTGATATCAGACAGCTAAGAAGATATAAGAGCTGGAAGGTGTGAGAGTGTGGCAGGCTGCTTTTTTCCCTGGTGGAAATCCAGTTGTCCCTTTGCAGTAAGTGTGAAGTACAGGAACTATAGACTTAAAGTAAAATTGACATAATTTTTTTGACTCAGCAGCATTCCTGGATCTCCTACATGACAAGGCATCTCAGTCCTCAGGATTACTGAAGCCTCTGAGGGCTTTGAAAATATTAGAATACTACCACTATCTTCCTAGAAAGTATCTGGTAGCTGTAGTTGTTCTAATGCAGTGGCTGATTACATGACAATAGCTCTCCTTGTTTCCCACAGCTAAATTTTGTTAGACAGCTAAAATACATGAAATACTATCCCAGTATCATTTTCTCTGTGAATTACCACTTTAGCTGTCAAAGGACACCTCCATCAATGGAAAAGGAGAAATCAAGGGGGTAATTTCCACTGTGCTCCTCTTTGCAGAGTCTTTAGTTTCTCAGCAATTCAAGTGCAGAATGAAGACACATTTATATTTGATGGCATTTACACTTAATTTGAACAATTGCAATTGACTTCACAAACTGCAGGGTGGTCAAGAAGTAGATGCAGAGTATCCTTACAGTTAACATGTATCTTTAAAAACAAGAGGTCCCTCAAAGTAAACTTTTCTCTACAAAAATGCTGATATCTAGCAAAACTCTTGTGTTTTCCCACACTGGTATCTCTGTGAAGTGGCAAGTTTACTAAGAAATCATACCGTGTTCCCAAAACTGTAAATCAAGGTTCCCTGAAGTTACAGTGAAGGGAGACAATGCTTGCTGTATGTAGTGTGACACAAAGAGTTGCTCGTGCAAACAAGACCATAGGTGCCTGGGAAGGAGTCCAAGGCAATGAATTGACCTGCTAGTGGGATTTATCACGCATTATATCTAATGCAAGAATTAAAGCCCATGTTGTGTGAGCTCTCAGGACCAGTCTTGGAGCATACAGACTTTTCTGGCAGCCTGGGGACTCCAAGTCTGACTCTGTCTGCTTGCTGTCTCCAAGGAATGAGAGCTGGGTTGAGGACCATGGATGCCTTCTGGTTCAGGGCTGTCTTGTGTTGTTGGTTGCAGAGTTTGTTCGCATGATGTCCCGCTGAAGATTATTCTCAGCTAAAGAAGAATCAGCACCTTAGAGAGGGCAGAAGAGGACCTAGATGGAGCATCTAGCCCTGATGTTCCTACATGAAGGTTTATCGGCTGGCTGCAATTAAGACATTGCAAGATGACCTGCTGCTCCTCCCTCATGGTGGTCCCCATGCCCCTCCACCCTTTCACACTGTGAAAGACTTGCAACTTCCTACAACTGGAACCATTCCTTGAAGATGATTGCAGGAAACTGCAGAGCCAGGACTTGCCATGATGCTTTCATGGGATATTTGCAACTTTAGACTCCTTCTCCCCAGCTTTATTCTCCCACCATCTGCTGCAAAGCAAAAGCAGGAGAAATCCTCTTGGCTTGGTGGAAGAGAGCAAAGCCATTGGGACTGGTGGCAGCCTCAGGGCGTGCTCTGCACTTCTTGGTTTCCCTTGGTGAACAGTGTCTGTGTTTGCTGTCTCAGTGTGTGTCTATCTGTGTGGAGTTATTTATGCTTCCCCAACACTTATTTGCATCTCCTGTGTTTATGTTTACCAAGAGTAAATTCAAATATATGTCTTGTAGGGGGAAGGCGATAAATATGCACGTTGAAATGGTGTGGAGCCTGGATGTCCCTGTGAGAGGTGGTGGCCGGGCTGGGGGGAGAAGGGCTTGGGCAGATGCACACCCCAGTGCTTGCACTGGGATCCAGAGGCAAGCCCTTGCCGCAGGAAGGGGAGTCAGTGCTGGCCACTAAGCCTGTGTCAGGACCCTGCCCTCCCTCATGCTGTCCCCATGGTCAAGGGGCCTGGAGGTGCCTCACAGTGAGGGCAGTGTGAAGGGTCCCCATCTCTGCATCCCCTCCACTGGTATGGGTGCAGGTGAGAGCCCCTGCAGTATCGTGGCAAGGAGCAATGGGAGAAAGGGCCCAGAGGGGAGCTGGGTGGGAAGGGGATAGGCAGCAATAGCCAACCTCACCCTTTTCAGATAATTTTAAACACAACTGTGAGCACATGTACAGTGAGGCCATACTGTGGCAGCTGAGCTGTAATTCCACTGGTGTGGGGATTGGCTGGGAGCCTCCTTCTGTGGCAGTGCCCTGCTCTCCAGCCTTTTCACACTCAGAAATGCTGCATGTGTCTGCAGCAGTGACCATGACAGCAGCCTCCAGGCCCTACCAGCTGCTTCCAGACACATCAGATCTTATCCTCCTTTCTCCAAGATACTCCCAACCTACCACTCCCTTCCCCTACTCTACCAGACCTACAGTCTTCTCCTTTCTCTATGCGAGGGCTCAGTCACAAGTTGCCAGGATTAATGTCTGCTTGGCTTCAAAGAGCACCATCATCACTGTATGTTTCTTGGTGAGACTGGGAGCTGCCTTCCTCTTGGTTGCCCCCTTACTCAAACTGGGAGGTCAAGGACCATTATCCTCCTGCTTCCTCCATCTCAAATCTTTCACTTCCAAGGTTCTCTTTCAAATTCTTGGGATCCATAAATCCATGTCCCAGAGGAGGATTATTTCTTCTGCTTTCCTGTTGCTGTGCCAACCAGCACAGCTGCAGTGATGGCTGATGCTCCAGTAATGGAAAAACAATGTTTCTCCTTATATTTTTGTGTGAGTGCATGTTTACTTGTAATTGCACAGGTGTGTACACTAGGAAGGGTTTGTGTGCATGCACATAAAAGCAAGGAGTGCAGATAGGTACCCAGGAGTTCAGCAGTAGAAGTTTGTATGCAAGTGGGTGTATGCAAACTGCGTGTGTGTATCTATGGAGCTGGTCCCATCTTGGCAATGTGGGTGTGAGCCAAGAAATTGGAAAATGGGTATTTACAGATCTCCACATTTACTGGCACAGTAGCTGTATTGTCGTTAGGAGATGAGGGTGATAAACTGAACAGAGTCCAGAGTCCTGGTACGTTATAAATGTGTTTAGGGTAATACTGGGGGGGAGGAGCCGTGTGCAGGCTTGTGTCTGCCAAGGGCAGTACTAGTACACAACTGTGCTTCACTTACAGTGGAGCCTGTTGAGGAAGGAGCTGCTTGTGCATGTGGAGCAGGAGGACAGGTATGCTGCTGCCTGTGTGCTGCAGAGTGCTGTGCCTGCCTGTGGGCACCAGGAACGGCTTGGGGCATATGCCTTGTGTTGCAGCCAGCCTGCATGAGCCCAATGGATAGTCAGAGGCTACAAGCGTGGTGGCTGCCTCTGCCTGCTCCTTCCCAGACCCTGCCCTGAGCAGTCACATCTTTTGGCTGCAGCATCTAATGGCAGGACAGTCTTTATTTAAAAGGACTACCTCATTTCTAGGGGCTGGACTGATCCCCAGTGCAGAATCATGGTGGCTGGGCGTCTTCCCTGCCAACTATGGCCATTTTCACTTAGGCAGGTCCCTGTGTTTGTACTGTGGCAGAGCTGTCCCTGTCATCCCAAGAGTACTAGGCAAAGGGTGGCTGCAGGACACTTTTGTGTCATTGCAGAGGCAGTCCTGGAGCCACATCTACTTCTGAGGAAAGCTGAGTCAGCCAAATCATCTGTAGCTCTTTTCTGCTGGGTCTCACCATGATACAGTGAACAGGTCAGACAGGGCAGATCTCAGAAGCCTTCATTTTTTTTCTTCCAGCAGAAGCTCTTGAGCTCTTGCTGTTAGCCTGATTTTACCTTCACAACAAACCCCAAATATTCCCAGGGAATTTTACTATTTTCTTGTGTAGATAGGAGCAGAGATTAAAGACCCAATCTAAATAATCTAATTCCAGAGATAATCCTTTTGCTCTCATCTCCAATTTGGTACCAGGGAGGCTTCCAAGGAGCTCTACATGGCAGGGCACAGCTGGTCTCTTGTGGGCACCTGAGCCTTGTAGCCCTGTGTCATTTGGGAGGTGGCTCAGGCAGCAGGGCTGGCTCATATTGATTTCTTAGATGTCTCATTAGCCATGAGGCCTGCTTCTGACCCAGGCATCTTTGCTGCTCTTTTTGGACATCCCAAATCCTGATCACATTTTCCAGCAGGAGATGGCTAATACCCTAAACATGTGCCCCTTGTTGCTCGTGAACAATCAGGGCGGTAGGTAGACCAGGCAGGACTGATTCAAGACTGAGTCATTTTGGCACAGCTGCCAGGAGACAGGGAGAGATCAAGCGATTGAGAAGATGACCCTGAGCCTTTCACTTGTAGGTTACTGGTGTAAATCCAGCCTGCATCAAGGGACTGACTGATGGCTCAGTGGATTAGGAACAGGATGGAGCCTTTGACATCTGGGGCACAAGCTAGCATCAAGCTGCTGGTGTGATGGCAAGTATTGATTCAGGGCGGGCAGTATAGGATACCACGGACACAGGCAGTATGTCTGCCATCCTCTGCCAGGAGCTGTGACCAGCCTGTGACCTAGGGCGAGGGCTCCTCTTGCCCCCAGATGAACACAGCCACTGTCCCTCCTCACTGCTGCTGTTAATCCCTCTCGCTTTGTGATGCACTACTGATTCTTGGGAAATGATAATCCAGGCTGTGTGTTAGAAAATGCTCTACCTGGGGACACCTGGTAACACTTAAAAGTATTTATGTGCTTCAAAGTTGTGTTCCTGACCCACACATCGCAGTTTAAAGTGTAGGATTAGGGAGGACCATTTGTAATCAGCACAAATGTGCTCTAATGAGGCCTCCTTTGGCCTTGCCAACTAGACAGCATTGTCCTGGCCACAGTTGCTTGAATTTGGGAGACACCCAACAAGTCACAAACACAGCAGGGATACAGAGTAGCCTGGATTTGATCAGATGCTGCCAGGGGTGGGGTCTGTCACACTGAGGTGATTTGCCAGGAATCAGCATGAGGTGGCTGAATCTGGAGAGGTGCTAAGCGTGCTCATTTCATGCTACTAATCGGGATGTGTTTTCCTAAGGCACTCTGTAGTTTTAGGAACCCCTTCCTGGCAGCAGCAATGGTGTGGGTGCACAGCAGTGCCATGTCTGCCCTGACCCTGTTATACTATGAGCCCAAGAACTGATGTCACAGCAGCAGGAACATGCTTTGGGGACCAAACCCTGGGCAGAGCAGACTGGGGAGCCGGGGGTGAGTGGTTACGCATTCCCCCAAACAATTCACCTCTCCAAGACTGTGTCTGGTTAAGAGGCCTGCAAGTGCATTACAAAAGCAACAAATGTGTCTAATTCTCAGTCTGCAGTACCAAGTCTTTATTTATAAAAGCAAATGCTTTGTGAAAGACTTGAATTAATAAAACATCACTGGGACTTAGAAGCAGCCACTGCTAATGCAGCCAGTGCCAGGAGCACAGACCTGAGGCCTGGCTGGTATCTGATGCCTCAAGGAACACCGTGATCAGACAGAAGGGCAAACATTAAGTTATTTGTTCCCCCACCGCGTAGGGAGTGAGTTTCATTCGACCTCCATCTGGCATATCTCACTCCAGCCACCCAAGACCTTGCTAAGGTCCTCCAGAAAAAAAACCCCAGGACTTTACATTCTCCTATAAAGTGCAAGCCAGGGATCAGGTCCCTGGCAGTGTCACGGTCACCTCCCCGCCTTTTCCTTCACTGGCCGCTTTGCTTCTCAGGCAGATTTTTGTGGTGCAAGGTGCTTGCACGCCACCGGCCGCTTCGGTCCTTACCGGGCGGGCGGCAGATGCCTTTTCCCTTACTCCGTGGCAGGGGCGAAGGGGAGAACCAGCGTGTTCTGCCAAGTCAACGAGCCGGCCTTGGGAGCTGCTATTCACAGCACAGCGGGCACGGAGCTACCGGGACTCGGCGAAGAGCCGCCCCCGACGGCGACGGAGCTCCCGCTGCCCCAGCTCTGCTCCCAGCCCCTTCTCCCACCACACCGGGTCCGCTCCGGTCCGCGCTGCCGCAGCGCCGCCCGCTCCCCCAGCAATCTTCCATCTGTGCTTCCCGCCACCGCCCCACCGTGCTCCGCGTTCCGCCGCGCTGGAGCCCCGCGATTGGCGGCGCGGAGGGGCGGGCTCTGCCTTCCGGCGGCCGGCGCTCAGGGCAGCTCGCCGGGCTGTCCCCGCTGCGGACATGGCGCTTGGGAGCCTCGTCCGTCCCCACCACTCCTTCCTGGGGAGCCGGTTCCACACCCGCTCAGCTCCCTAGGCGGGCGGTACTCGACCCCGGGCACCCCGGCCCGCAGGTACCGGCTCCCCGCGCCGCTCCCGCCGCCCTTCCCGCGCCGCTCAGCACAACCCGCCCATCGCCGCCGCTCATTGGCCTGCCGCCTTATGAATATGTAGATACAGGCCCGCGATCGTCTAATGGCAGGCAGGCAGGTAATTAATATTCTCGTTTCGGCGCACGGATTGGTCGGCGCTCGTCCCGCCCCGGCAGCGGGGTAATCCGCCCCCTGTCGGCGGCAGGAAGGGGCGGGCACGGCGCCGGGAGCCCGACATGGTGGGCGCCGGTGTGCGCGGGGTGCCGCTGCCGCCGTCCGTGCTGCCGCTGCTGCTGCTGCCGCCGCTGCTGCTGCTGCGGGGGGCGGCTGGCGGCATTGCCGACAGCGTTGTCTGGGCCGTCAACGCGGGCGGTGATGCCCATGTGGACGTGAATGGTATCCACTTCCGCAAGGACCCACTCGAGGGCCGCGTGGGCCGAGGTGAGGGCGGGGGACACGCCGGGGCCGGGGGGTTTCGGCTGGACTGCCCGGGGGTCCCGCTCGGCTCCGCTTCGCCGAGGTGGTGAGGCCCCGCTGTGCCGGCGGGGTCCGGGATCCGCGCGCCCCCGGCGCCGTCCTGCCCGCTGCAGCCCCGGCGGATCGGTCGGTGTCCCCGCAGGACGGCGGGGGCTCCTCTCCTCCAGCCGCCCGGGGACGGTCATGGCCCGAAGGCAGCGCCGGCACTTGTCACCCGCGGGACCGCGGCCACCCTCGTCCTCACGCAGGGCCCAACTGGGGCTGCATCTCCCCTCCCCGTGGCGGTGCGGGCCCGGGGCCCCAGAGTCGGTGGGATGAGCCCTGCGGAATGGTGTTCCTGGCCTCGGCCTGCGGGGTTGTGTAATGCCGGAGGGGAAGTGGCTCCGCGAGGGCTGGAGTGGGATTTCGGCTGGAAAGGCGGCGGGAGCGGTCAAGCTGCCAACCCGGCCGCGTGCGCCCGCCGGTCTCTTTTTTTCTATCGTTTTCCACCGAAGAGCCTGGGTTCCACAGCAGGATCCTCCAGTTCGCAGCCCAGTGCGCAGCGCGCTCGGTGCAGTGGGAACAAGCTTTTCCAGCCCTTTGCAGCCGGATCCGGGTCGCGCACGATGTGAGCAGATGCTTGCAGCATTCTGGTCCCCACAGCGAAGAGCACAGGCTGCTCGCTGGAGCCCCAGTGCTGGGCCCAGCAGGGAGAAGGTGCAGCCGCGGCTGGTCTGCTCCATACCCCAGCTGTGGCTGGTTATTCAAGGGCAGGGACACGAGCAGAAGTAGAGGCAGATGGGATATCATCGGCTGCTCTAACTACCAAGTCAGTAAAATCTTCAGCCTACCATTTAGGACAGGATCGAGAACTAATATTGCACTTGGGTTACCTTTTCCTACTTCCCCTGAGAGCACCACAGTTGAATTGTGCATGTTTCTGGTAATTGGTGCACCCAAACGTAGTCGATTCACTAATATATTGAAAAGCTAGCTATGCTGAGCTGCTCTGCTGCCAGTTACAGGTGAGTGGTGGAATGTGGAGAAGATGAGCTCTCTGTTGGCTTTTGAGTCTAACCTTTGCTGTTTCTGTGTAGGATGGTGAGGATTTTCCTGTGCTATACAGCTGGAACTGCTATTGCTTACCCTGCATGAGTGGCATCCCAAATGGAGAGCCGTTTGGACACAGTGGATACAGTGGAGGTCATATTTAAATTCTAATACAGTTTTTCACACCCGTGGAAGCTGCTGCCCCAGTCACACAAGGTGCCTTGATCACTGTAGGTCAGCTTCCCTTTGTAGACCTTTCACATGTGTGACTTGAATATCCTTGTGGACTTGAACTATTTATTTTTGAGTTGAGGAGAAAAAAAGGTCTTTTTCAAGTACATTGTGACTTTGTGGAAAGCCTGTGGTGTCTCCTCTGAGCAGCAGGCTGTTAGAGTAATCCTGCTTCAGCCAGTGGTGCCAGGCACAGTGGAGACTTTACCCCTTTGAACTCTCAGCTGCCTTTCCCTCAATGGCTTTTTTATCGCACCATTGTTTGTTTGCTCTGGGCTCTTCTCTGTGGTGTTAGACATGTAAGGGCTACAGCAGAAATATATGGCTGACTGGGAGGAAATGACCTAGGAGTAGTAATTCTGGGCTGTATTGCCTCTGAGTAAATGAAAACTTTTTTTTTTCAAGCCTCCGTTCAGCTGCTGTGCCCTAAAGGAGTGACTGTGCTGATGGCAATTACAGAATAGGCAGGTGCCAAACATATTAGAGTTACAGCTTGGTGTGTACTGCTCACTCCCAGTGAGCACCCAGCGTGCTGTAAAACCCATCTTGCCTCCACAGCTCTGTCAACAGAGCTCTGACATGCAGGTGACAGGTCTTCCTTTCCAGTTACCTTCTTGCCTATGGAAGGACTTTCTTTCCTTTAATAGGAGCTGGCTTCTGTGGAGTCCTTGGTTTGCTATCATTGTAATCCGTAGTTGGCCAGAAATACCTGTGTGGGAGGACAGGTTAAACTTTTCACCCTCTGTATTTCTGGTGGTTAGTCTTCAGTCTTCATGCCCAAGTTTGAATGGTAAAGAGAAGTGGAAAATTGCCTGAGCAGCTCTCTGTGAAACAGGAGACTAAGAACTGGCATTAATTTCCTCTCACTCGTTTGCATTGGCTCTGTCTTTGGCAATGTGCACTGGGTTAGTAGTTCTTGCTTTATCTCGGCCAATGCAGTGTCTGTTCCCATGGAAATGGGGGTGGAAGAGGTAAGTGTCAGCAGAGAACTTTGTCTGGATGGTGTCCACAGTCTTCCCTCCTGCTTCGCTGGGGAATTGTTTGGTGTGCAGCTCTGCAGGCATTGCATCAGTTTGCATTATACAGGAACCCTGACACAATAGCATACCAAGTGGGGTTAAAGTTTTTGGGGGCTGCTGTAGAGGTGGTGAAACACTGAAAAGAGGCAAATTTTGTGATTTCTCTTATTTTGTCAGTTGTCCTCTTTGGGAGTGGTGTCTGGGCCCTTCTCAGGGGGCTCTTCAGATGCCCGCAGACAGCACCCATTTCAGCTGGATGGCTCTGAGAACATCAGCTGAAGGAGCTACTGGTGCTCTTGAAATGCTTGTGTATCTTTCTTGCTTCCTTCATCCCATCTTTATGCTGACAGGTATTGTGGGGCTGTGGTGAGAAGAAAGGGCTTTGTAAGATGCCTAATACTTTTCACTCTTCTGCCATTACCCAGGTTCTTAGTTGAGGGGGATGAGTCTCTAAAACCTGATGCAATCAACTGCTAACTTCAAATCTGTTGTGTCAATGAGTTGAGTCAGTCCTATGCTAACTGTTTTAGTTTTGTACTTGGGTTTGAAATTTGAAAATATTGTAAAAATATTCTAGGTGTTTTTCGTCTTTAAAGCAAGCGCCAGTGGCCAAGTCCTTTGGCTTTGTGTAATGTTTTTGAAACAGGCTTTTCTTTCTGAAGTGGTGTGAGTAAGCTTACTGTGTCTTAGATTGCAGCAGATCTCCAGACCTGTTTTCCTACATTTCTTGAATTTCGAGGCTTTGACTTCCTGTGCTTCTGCTCTGGTAGTGCTGCCACCTGATCAGAGCAAGCAGGGGAGATGGGTCTGACACGGTGTGAGTGCTAGTGCCACTGATGGAGTTAAGCACTTCAAGAGTATATAAAGTGTTTCTTCCTCAGAATGTAACCCTTCCTCTCACCCTTTTGTGCTCGAAATGCAGCTTCTGACTATGGCATGAAACTGCCAATCTTGCGATCCAATGCGGAAGACCAGATTCTGTACCAGACAGAGCGTTACAATGAGGAAACCTTTGGCTATGAAGTTCCCATCAAGGAGGAGGGTGACTATGTGCTGGTGTTGAAGTTTGCAGAGGTGTATTTTGCACAGTCTCAACAGAAGGTAAGCAATAGCTCCTTGTGCGCCTCTGATGTGAGTTCCTGACTAAGACTGTGTGGGCTCAGGTTGCCTCTGCTGCTTTGCATGCTGGAGGAAGGAGTGAAGTAAAGCACTAGCTGTTAACTTAGGTCCTAACCTCTCACAGGTTCTGAACATTTAGAGCTCTCTTCCACATTCCAGCTATACAGTTGGACTGGAAAATTTCATTTCAGAGTACTCAAACAAATGTGTGCAACTAAACATAAGTAGCAGTAGAGTTTTATGACCTCTTTAGGCTGTGGTGGCTTTGAGAAGTTTTTTTGCTTTTCCTTGAACACTTGCTTCTGACTTGACAGCACAGTTATGCTGGAGGAAGTATTGCATAGATTGAAGCAGGGAGGTGATTGGGTTAAATAGCCTACTCAAAACAATTTTTACGAATGTAACAAGACTTGATACTGATTCAGTCTGATCCTGAAAGCAGAGTTAAATTCAACTGCTTTTTGCTCTTTGGAGAAGAATAATCCTTGTCCACTTTTGAAATCCCCCATGTATAAGAGTGGAAACAGAAGCAAACAGAACTAAAAGCCCTGTGATAAAATGGGGTAGGAGTGGTTTGTGTTTTAGTTTGGCTTTCCTCTGACTCCATCAGCTTCTTTAGGGCTGATCTCCATAAGCACTGTGCTGCCTTCCTGCCAGAGAAGTATTTCAGGGAACAGAACTGGTGGGGCTTGCTTACAGAACGGATGCAAAGAGCAGCCTCAGATTAAACTGAAGGGCTGAGGCATCTTTGGTTCCTCTTCCTTCATGTGGTTCTGCTGGGATTCCCCAGGTGCTGCATGAAGTTTGAGTCATTACAGCCCTGAGGAGGACTTTCACTCTGAATTCACAGATGTGGTTAGTAGTTAAACATTTTACCTCCTTCAAACCCTGTGTTCCTCAACAGCTTGTTTCCTATTCTCTGTTCTGCTGCAGGCTGTTAGTTAAAAATGGCTTCATTCCCCTAGGGTGTGGTGTGTCACAGCCACCCCAGGGTGGTAGGAGCAGGTCTTCAGACAGGAGAAAAGTTGTGAAAGAGAAGCGTGAATAAACCAGAATAAAACTGTGCTGCCTCAGGTCTGAAGCAGATGTAGGGGGTGTTTTAAAAGGAGGAAGCTGATTTCGGGGTATTTGAAAGCATTGTTAATGCTTTAGTGTCTTTACCTGGCTGCTTTTGGGCTCTGAATCCTTCCCAAAGGAGTGGGCCAGTGCATGTTAAAATGCTTTCTGGTCCTGGGTGCATAAAAAGCAGAGACCTTTCCTGTTCTGTTCCCATTTCAACTGTCACGTGCCTGAGTCTGTTCTGACTCTGTCATTTCTTCCACCCTGAAGGTGTTTGATGTTCGCTTGAATGGCCACGTGGTGGTGAAAGACTTGGACATTTTTGACAGAGTTGGACACAGCACAGCTCACGATGAGATCATTCCCATGAGTATCAAAAAGGGAAAACTGAGTGTCCAGGGAGAGGTTTCAACATTCACAGGAAAGCTCCACATTGAGTTTGTAAAGGTAATAGGCTTTTCAGGGCGGAGCCTTTATCTTCTCTTTACCCTTCTTCCCCAGTCACGTGGTGCAGCTGTGGGCTGGAGGAGGAGAGGTGTTGGTAGGTGGGGAGGCTATTCCTTGTCTCAGAGCTGCAGCACTGACTTCTGCCTTTGCTTTTACTAGGGCTACTATGACAATCCAAAAATCTGTGCCCTATACATCCTGCAGGGAACAGTGGAAGGTAAGCACAGTTTCTGAGCCAGAAGGCTCTTCCCCATTGGAGAGCAGCCTGTTGCTTCTTAGACTATGAGATCATAGTTCTTGCTGACCCACATCTGCCAAAATTGTTTCTCTTTCACTGAGTTCCCACAGAGCGCAGTTGCAGAATGAAGTAGGTGTGTACTGTCCTCGTTCTCCTCTAAGTCACAAAGCTTGTGTCATTTTGGAATGAGAAAAATCAAATTGTTTTGGAATTTCCTGTATATGGGGTAGAGGAGAAGGGAACATGTCTGGTCAGTCTCAGCTTATAGCTACAGATAAATACCCTCTGGCCTTGGATGTCAGCAGCAACCCTGCAGACAAATAATTTACAGTTATTTTAGCTAGTGGTTACGTATTTCTTACCTGGAGCTTTGTTTTGCCTTCTCAGCTTGAGGACAAGGCAGTGTTTTTTCCCAGATACCAGTTCCTCTGAATAGCTCTGGGGAGTGCTGGAAAAGTCCTTGTTCTTTCATCACTCTCTTTATAAATGAGCTGGAATTGAAGCCCCTCTAGCTCCTGACCTGGGAGGGTTTAGGATCCCTCTCTGATCAAAACATCAATTTGCTTTACTATTAGTCAGGGATTATCAGATGCTGTTGAAGATTCGGTAAGAACTTTGTGGCCAGGTGGCACCTGCAGCTCACGCCCCAGGCTCAGAAGGCTGGAATTGAGTGGGGCTTGGCCATGCTGCTCTCATAGCTCTAGGCTTGGGGGATGCAGTGATGTGGAGTAGGACTGTTTATGGAAAGGATTGTTCCCATTCCTGTTTGCACCTGTATCTGCTGATCCTGCAGGCAGCAGGTGCTTGTTCTTGACTAGATCTTACTGAGCAGCTGCAGTATCTGAATGTGTGCCCTAAGTGTGCTGTTGTGCATTAACTTGTCCGTGTGACATGTAGATAGTATGGGAGGATGTAGTATTTCTGCAGGCTGCATCCTTGAATGCTCTTATCTTGTGAAGAAAAGAAATAGTGATGTGATCCTCTGTGGTAGATGTTCCTCTCTTCTGGGGTGTCCTGGTTGTGGTTTTGATGTGGTCTCTGGTGCCCTCTTGCCGATGTTCATGTTGGATCGGGTAGAGGGGAAGGAAGTGTGTTGAGTGATCTCCTAATTTACATCCTGCCTGCTTGCAACCTTTTGTCTTGTTCAACAGATGTTCCAAAGCTGCAGCCACACCCAGGTCTGGAGAAAAAAGAGGAAGATGATGATGAAGATGAATATGATGATGGCTCCAGTGTCAAAAAACAGGCAAATAAGAACCGGGTTCAGTCAGGCCCACGCACACCAAACCCCTACGCCTCAGACAACAGCAGCCTCATGTTTCCTATATTGGTGGCCTTTGGTGTCTTCATTCCTACCCTCTTCTGCCTCTGCCGATTGTGAGAGCAAGCCCCACAGTGCATCAGCCCAGGGGCTGGGAGGGAAGGAGTTGGACCAAATATGGTTGCTTTCAATTTCTCCATATTGTTCATAACTTAAGGAAAAAAAAAAAAGATTCACTTGGAATGAATAGCAATGAATAGCAGGTCCAGGTAAGAGGGAGCTTACTTTCTCCCTGCCAGCAAGCAGCAAGGCCCTTGCCTTCCCCTTCGCACCTTGTGCAGCCTCTGATTCTCCCTGGGGCATCCAAGAGTGAACTGAGTCCTGGCTGGCTGTGTATTGGGCCATTGAAAGCTGATGCTACCAGTCCTGGGCCATGTCCCACACTGAGAGAAAGCCATGTGCTGTAAGATCTTTGCCTTTACTGGGTGGAATATGATTCCTTAAGCAGGAAAACAATTCTTAAAACAAGGCCAGAGTACACATTTTGTTCAGGAGTGTGGAAATGTGGTGCTGTTGGGTGTCAAGTGACTACGGAGGACAGAGCCTGGCTCAGCATCTCCCTGAATGTGTGCAACATGATGGATGGTACTCATCTGCATAAAAATACCAAGGCTCCAGCCCAGCCTCCGTGGAGACGGTCCCCTCCTAAGACTGCAAGCTGTGCCAGGAGCAGAGGGATTTATCTGGCCTGATTTGCTGCACCAGTTGGGAGAGACTTTCCTAGTTTGGCAATTGTAATGTTTGTTCCATCGCAGAGGGATTCTGCTGTAGCCTGCAAGAGGCTGACATTGTTAGTGTCTGATCAGATGCACTTGTTTTCTGTATTGATTATGGCTTTTGTTTCCTTTAATATCCTTTTATTTTCAAATGTTTTGTTTTAATCCCAGTTCCTTGTTTTGCCCTTTCTAGCAAGTGACCTCTTCTTTGGAAGAAGCTGAGAATCAGGTGAACTAGAGAGGAGGTTTGGGACTTGTTCCTTGACCTTCCTAATGGTGAGCTCCCTTGTCTGTGACTCTTAAGAAACCTGTGCCGTAGGACAGAGCAGAGCAACCTGGTGAATGCTCCCTGTGGTCTCTCATTCCCTCTGTAGGGAGCAGCCTTGCCTGTGGCAGTGAGAAGTGCAACTGGTCAGTGTTTGCAGTGTGTGAGCTTGGCCTTTTGCATATCCAGGCACTGTAGTGAAGGGGCAGATGTCCAACATTTCAGTCCTGCAGAGCAAGGGGATTCGTTGTCATCCAGAGATCTGGAAGTGAGCAGAGCACTGGAGACAAGGTCATTTGCTTCCCCCAGGGATATTTCTGCAAGAGGCTTCTGTTTCTGCATGCAGAGCCTGTGCCTGCCTGACAGAGGCTGATCAGAGTGAAAGCCACTGCTGCACCTGCTGGTCCAGAGCTGCAGGCTCTGAGGAACTTCCTTCTCACGGTCTTGGCCTCCAACATGCTGAGGACTTCCGGCTGGCCAGGAGGGAGATGTTCTGTGCTGGAGCAGGATCTGTCCCAGGCAGGGTTGGGTTTTTGCATATCAGCTTTCATGCTGCTGAGCTGTGGGCTCACAGAGCACTTTACCTCATGCTCTCTCCATTGTCATCAGAAGTGTTCTGTCTTTCCCCGGAGCAGTGGCACTGAGTGGTGACCTCTGTGCTGCTCTGCCTCTCTGGGCCTGCATTTTCCTAGCAGTTGTTCCTGGGTTTGATCCCCTGCAGTGAGTTAGCCTTTCTTAGGGCTGAGCACGGTCAGCAGAATTACTGAGTTTCTGGAAAGGGAACTGGAGGAGCAGCCTTTTCTGTCCTGCTGGGCCCAGGCAGCTGAAGCCTTCACTTCCTCCTGACCCTCAAGCTGTGATCAGAGCTGTCAGCTCAGGGGCTCCAGAGTGGGAGCTGGGGGAGGTGACAAAACACTGCTCTCTGCATCAGTGCTTCTGAACCTTGACTTTCTGATCGCACACATCACTGCTATAGGCCTGACCCTGTTCTGTATCTGAGCTGAAAAACAAGCAGGACTTTAATTACCTTCTGTCCAGCTGAACAAAGGGTAACAACAGCTAGTTTGGGAGAGAGGCAAGAGAGTCCTTGCCCCAGTTAAAGGAGAAGACAGGCTTTAGAGAGAGCAGATCTTGAAGAGCAAACCTTAGGATGAAAAGTAGTAAGCTTGAAGTTGTCTGCTTCATCTTCTAGCTACTATTAAAATCCTAATATTTATGAAACTATTATAAAATATGAGCTCAGATTTGTTCAGTGACAGTGCCTGCAGGGATTTTCCAGCGGTTTTGGGATTGCTCTAATTGGAGTGAAGAGACATTTATATCTTTATCAGTTTTGAGAACCATGAACTATGCTGATTTGTTAAGCAAAGAACCTGGGGTTGAAGGCAAGCATCTCTCTAAGGAGCTGCTCTCCTCCAGGCCTTTTAGGGTGCATTTTATTTGAGCATCCTTGAAGCAAGGAATCACTCAGCTTTTTGTGGCTCACCCAGTAATCTCAGCACCTTACCTACCATGGGAGAAAGGGTGTGTGTTTAGACGTGCAGAAGTTGGAGACAAGTCTTCTAGGATAGGTCATCTCAGCCTCTCCTGGCATCCAGGGCACCCATTTGGTGCTATCAACTGCCCCAAGGCAGAGCTGTTCACGGTGTGATCTGGTTTGTTCCAGTTGTTCAGTTCAAATGAATTTGTCTTATTTGAATAAGAATAGGGAGGAGAAATAGTTCATCCTTCATGGCTTCAGTTTAGTTGTTTTGACTGGTTTTATGCATCTTTCTCACTACAGAGCTGGTTTCTGGGGGGCTCCTGACCCTGTTGAGGAAACTATGAGCAGTTTCCTTCCTGGTCCCTCCCCTCCTGGCAGTTTTGTTTTGAAAGGAGCCTTCAAACAAACCGTGTGGGAGCACTGAGGATGGTGGGGGATGGCCAGTCAGCACCTTTCTGGGAATGGAGTACTCCAGCTCCTCTGGCCATCTCTGTCTAGTATCTGCAAGCCAGATGGAGGGGTGTGACAAGGTACCTCGTCCTGACCATGGAAAGAAAAATTTGGGCTGGCTGTGGCTTTCCAGAATGGGTGTTTGAGGGAATATCCAAGACGTTTAATTGAGATAGGTTAGAGACGAGCCTGTTTGTGCTGATTCCTCCCAGCAGCAGGCAGATGGAGTGCAGCAGTGTGGGGAGCTGGGTCAGAACAGACCCTGGCTTGATTAATGTTGTGTAGGGAGGGGCAGATGAGGCAATTTCAATAACACTTCCACTTAATAAAGGGAAAATCACTGTCTGTCATGTTCCAGGCCTGGATCCAGCCTCAGCATAGTGGTTTCAAAGCTTATTTTAATTGTCCCATCAGCCCCTCCTTCAAGGCAGGCCATTGAAGTCTTCTCTGTGTGTGACTAAACATCTCTGACCCTTTTGAGTGTCCCAGGTGGCAGTGAACAGAAAGCCAAATGAATTCCCTTCTCTTTTTGGTGCCTTTCTCTCAGGCTTTAAATAAAAGTCTATTTGAAGGGGCTTCTTTTTTTTTAAGGAGCTTCTGAGTTTTGGGGTTTTTTTCAAGGGACAGGCATTCCCTGCCCTTGTGATCAGCTGGGGACTGTCTCCCTGTCCCTGGATGCCATCTCTGGAGGTCACAGCTGAAGCAGAGAACTGTGAGCAAGTATCTTTATTTCCAGCCCTTAAAGTCAATTGAAGGAAAGTCTAGCAAGGGATAGAAGAACTGGAAGAGCTCCTTCAGGTCTGATCTCCCCCAGAAATCTCCTGAAGGCAGGATGGAGAACTTCCAGACAGTCCGGTGCCTGGCTGTCTGTGCAGTTCAGAGCTGAGTGAGTCACGCTGGGTCCTGGTACTTATATGGCACTTACAGCTTCTGGGTGCAGAGTGGGACTTGGGGGGTCCTGCACCCCTGATTTACTTGCTGAGGGCTTGCCCTGTGCTGCTTAGGTCTGAACAGAGCAGGGACCTGTGCCTTGGCCTTTAAGTTGAAATGGGATTGCAATAGCCAGGGAAGTGTCTTGCTACAGGAACTATGGGCTGAACAAGCCTGTTGCTGATAGAAAATAGCAGGAGGGAGAGGGCCATGAGAGCAGCTTCAGCCCTTGATGTGAGACAGACTCTGAGCAGCTGTGAAAGTATCAAGTGTTGCAGGCTCTGTTTGATGTTCAGATGTGGGAGAGATCGGTCTTCTTCTTGCACTTATGGTGGGGAGGGAAATATTCTTGCTGAAAATCCAAGGGAAATGGGAACTGCTAATTTACCTACTGGCACTTCTGCATCTCCACAACAAATGCCAAAGCCTAATACAATTCAAGGATGCTATTTTAATGTCAGCCTGGTTCCACCAGTCTGTCTCCACTGGCTGGTCCCGAACAGGCTCACACAAGTATTCTCAACAGCACAAACACACCAGGCTGGAGCTGTGAAGGCTCAGAAATTGATCACACGGATGGGCCTCCTGTGCTGCACCCCTGCTTCATGCTGCCCAGCGGGTCTGGGGCATGTGCATTCACTTTGGATCCAAATGGATTTGACCCAGGAGTATTGTAGCATTGAAAGGTGCTGGGCTGGATGGGAGAGGTGAAAGCAGGTCCATGTCTTCCGGGACTCTGGCTTGCTCAGAGTTTATTGCTGTATATTAAATACTATTTTTGGAGATTGAGGGAAAGATGGGGGGGGGGGAGGGATGTGATGATGCTGTCCCCAGTGTGATTGGTGGGATGCTACTGCAGGTTATTGATAGGTTTTGATTTTTTTTTTCCTAAAAAGTGCTTTAAAAAAAAAATCAACAGAGCAAGTGCTTTCCTCCCTCCTAGAAATTGTGCTGGCTGATTAGAAAATGTGAATAATCTCTTGCAAACATCAAAGGTCTCTGCTAAAGGGTTTGTGTGATGGAGATTTGGTGGGAAGGGGCAAAGTACAGCTTGAACCAGTCTAGCTGGGGAGAGTGTGAATCCAGGAAATGCAGAGTTGTTCCCAGTCACACTTAATGGGGATGTGCTCTCCTGTGCTACCATGGCTGTTCTGTCACACTGTGGCAGTTCCTGAGCTGGAGTTCTGGAGTGAAGCGGTGGCTGGAAACTTGCTGGCGAGTGGGGGCTTGAATTTTTTGTGGTTTCCTTGAGGGCTTTGTGCATTCAGGGCTTTCCCAGTTGACAAGCAGCTGGGTTGGTAAAGCAGCCCCAGAGCCTGTGAGAGCAGAGGCAGGATCTGTGCTTCGTGCCAGGAGGCAGCAGCCAGGACTGTGAGAGGTGGTGCTGGTGTTTGGTTCCTGTTGGTGTAGCAGCAGTCAGTGTTGGCACATGATCCCACCATTCCGTAGTGCCTGGCTGTGGATGTGTGGAAGTGACCTGTGCCACTGGCATTAAGGACACATCACAAACTACTTAAAGCTGCAGGTCTAAGCTGTCTGTAAAGGCTGAAGCAGTGTGGGGACAAATCTCCATCTGTACGTGTCACCAGTACAAAGTGGTTTTGAGGTGGATTTTTTATTTTACTGCCCATTGCTTTGTGTTACAACAACTTGCAGTGACATTTTTTTAGTTTGTTTTGCAGCGAGCTTGGGCCCTGGGTGAAAAGCACAGATATCTATTTCTGATTGCATCGGCTTTGCAGGGATTAGTTTGGGGGAGAAGATGGGCATGGAGGTGGGTTATTTTATCTTTGGTACATGGTAGCAGTTTTATTTTTAAATTTCCCCAGGATGTTTGGTTGAGGAAATGTTCTGAAGTCTACTGTCTGGCAGTTTAACCAGCAGTGTGCTAAAGGAAAATAAACAAAATTATATTGTCACTTGGATGAGATGGTCCCTCTTTTTCTGGTGGAAGGGGCAGAGGAGCCCCCTCTGGTTTACACCCATGTGAGGGAGGCTGAGCCTGACTGACTGCAAGGTAACATCCTGCTGCTGCCTCCAGTACAGCCCTGGTGATCTCTAGCCAGTTGTTTTGAGTGATTAAGTGCAAATTGAATGGTACAACATCCTCTTAAAAGTGCTGATGTGAACCTTGTTGCTTCCTGCTCAGAGCTGGAGCACCAGAGAGATGTAATCTGCCTTCTGGGGCTTTGTAAACTGCCCCGCCTTCAGCGTGAAACCCTGTCAGAGGTGGATGCGGCTGGAGCAGAGAGAAAGCAGCAGCTTTGTGCTCTAGGTGCCTTCTCCAGGGGACAAGGGACCCTGGCCCCAGGCAGAGAAGGTGCTTTTCCAGAAGGCCTGCATCTGTCCTTCCTTAGGGCACGGGATGGAGGGACCAAGCCCATGCGGTGAGGAGGATTTAGGAGCACTGGTGTGGGCAGGTTTTTTTGAAATAGCATTTGGCTGGCAGTAGCAGGAATGTGCTGCTCACAAGCCACAGCAAGTGTCACAAACCACTGCTCAAAATCTGCTTCTGGTCATCATGAGCATGTTCAATGCTGGCTGGAGTCTGAAAAGATGGTGCAGCTGTGTGTTGTTCTTGCCCCAGTTCCCCAGAGGGCTGGAGGTGACTCTTGGCAGCTCTTGCGTGCCTGCTGCGGGCTGGTGGGCTGCCCCTCTTTGGGAAGAAACACATTCTTTCCTCCATGTGATGCTCCTGTGAGTCCCTCCAAGTGGGACCTCCCCAGTTCCTCCCACCAGGCTGGGGAGACTCGTCCAATGTCTGCCTCCGGTGTGTGGTCATGAAACTGACTGACCCAGGGGCACGCGGTCCTGTTGCTGTCCCGCTCCCCACGGACAGCAGCTGGGATGTCCCCGGCCAGGAGTGGGGTGTGCACTCCACGGCATCCTCTTGCTGACGCTTCTGCTCCCCGAAAAGTGCTTGCCTACGTCCCCTGAGACGGGCTCTCGGCGTATACGTGCGCTCTGTGTCACCGGCTGCGCTGCGGGTTCAGGCCGTGCCTTCAGTACCCGGGCCTGGGTGCCCAGCGAGGACTGACGACCGGCTCACTGGGCGGTGGTGTGGGAGCGGGGCGCGGGCTGGCAGCCGGCCGGAGGCAGCGGGAAGAGGGGCTGGTTTTGCTTGTTCCTTGTGTAGTTTTTCCTCGGGTAACTCAGCTTTCCTAGGCGGCCTGTCCCGCTGCGTCCCCGGAGGTAGCGGCTGCCGCGCCGGCGGTGCCCGGTGCGGGGCTCTCGGGTCACCCATCCGGGCGCGGCCGCGGCGGGCCCTGCTGAGCTTCGAGCGCGGCGTTGCCAGGCAACGGCGCTCCGCCCCGCGCTCCCATAGCTACCGAGGCGGGCGGCGGCCATCTTGGCAGTGGCCATGAGCGGCTCCAGGGCGCGGGCGGCGGCGGCACCGGGGCCGGACAAGAAGCCGCCGCCGGGGTCCGCGGGGCCGCTCAGTCGCCTGCGGGGCCGACGCGGATCGGCCGATGCGCCGCCGAGGCAACCCTGGACCGAGTCCGAGTTGCTGGCGCTGGAGACCGTCCGGCCCGAGCACGTCCTGGGGCTGTGCCGGGTGACGGAGAGTGAGTGCGGGCCGGTCCCCGGAGCAGCGGGGGCTCTGCCGGCCGGGCTGGCGGGACCGGACCGGGCCGGGCCCCTGGCGTGGGAGCGGTGGGGCCTGGCCCGGCGCTGCCGGCGGGGGACGCTCGGGCGCGCTGGCCGCGGCGGTTCGGGGTGTGCTCGCCGGCAGCTCCCGTACAACTTCCAGAAAGTTTGGGGGATTTTGTGTTGTTTGTGGGTTTTGATTTGTTTGAAGCTTTTTGTTTTTCTGTTTTTCCTCTGCTGATCTGTGCTTTTCTGTCTCGATCCCATCCCTTTCTTGCTCTGCTACCTGGCACTTAACATGCCTTTGTTTCTTACATCCTTTATTTTGTCCTGCTTTCATGAAGCTTCTGCAAAACAACGAGCAGAACATATCGGGCTGGGGCTAACAAAAAAAGAAATTCATTTGGTAAGTGGTCAGAGGTGTTTTGAAATGTTACTGTATTTTTTCTGTCTCTTCTAGATTATTTATGCAAACCTGAAGACAACATTTACAACATTGACTTCACCAGGTTTAAGATCCGGGACCTTGAAACTGGAACAGTACTGTTTGAAATTGCTAAGCCATCTGCTTCAGGTACAGCATACAAATGTTGCAAGGAGAATAGAGAGACTCAGAGAGCTGAGAGGTTGCAATGCAGAACCCATGCAAGCCCAGCAGAAAGGTCCTTTTATATATGTTCTAATGACTAACTTCCTCTCCTTTAAGCATAGGACTGAGTTTATCTCTGCTGAGAAACTTGTGATAAAAATGTGATTATTGTTGGATGGGACAGTACTATCAACTGGCAATCTTCCTTTTTTGGGCTGGTTGTAATAGAGATCAGTTCATGTGCATTGTGAGGGGGGATATCCTGTGAGATTGAGGGGTGGCTCTAGTTCTGGCGCCACCAAGACTGGGCCAGCTGTTATGGCAAATTTTTTCTCTTTTACTTAGTGGCAGTATAAGTCTCAGACCAGTTATTAAATGTGTTTACACTTGGTACCTAAGCAGTAGGCAGCTTGTCCTGATACATCCAGTAGCCAGTATCACCTTACATGTACACTGTGCGCAGAGTAACTCTAGGCTGGTGCATTTTCTAGAGCACGATGAGGAGGATGAAGATGACAGCAGTGAACCGGACGCAAGTGCAGGTCGCTTTGTTCGGTACCAGTTCACCCCAGCGTTTCTCCGTCTTCGGACTGTTGGTGCAACGTGAGTATGAGTTCATGGAAAGAAGGGAGAATTGGATGCTTACAAAGTGTTACTTGACAGTTTATAACAAAATTGAGTCGAAGACTCAGAGAGTCTATCTTAGACTACAAATATCAAACTCTCTCTTTCTGTAGAGAGCTCTTGTGTAGCCTCATGCCCAAGGCTCTGTTCTTTCCAATAGCTGTTTTTTTCCTGATTCTTCCATGCAGAGTGGAATTCACAGTGGGAGAAAAGCCAGTGTCAAACTTCCGAATGATTGAGAGACATTACTTCCGAGATCGCTTGCTGAAGAACTTTGATTTTGATTTTGGCTTCTGCATCCCCAGTAGCAGGAACACATGTGAACACATTTATGAATTCCCTCAGCTCTCAGAAGACCTTAGTAAGTACCTTCTTTGCCACACTGAGTGGTGTTTTGTTTGTGTGTGCATCTGCTCATTCTCTCCCTCTACTTGTGAAAGAAGTTGTGACTGGGATTGAGGGGACAGGAACAAACAGATACAGGTTCCCAGTTTAGCAATGTGTAATCTTGTCTGAATTAGAGATTGGTGCTGCAAAGTCTCCCCCTTTGAAAATGAAAGCCTAAAACAACCTCTGCTATGTCACAGGCTGCAAGAACTGATCAGTCACAGGGCTGACATGCCTGATGCCCTGATGCTACATTATGATGTAGCCCAGAAGAAAACAAAACCCCAAATAAAGGGTTCTTTTTATAGCCATCCATCTGTTTTCTTTGCTTGTTTGTTAGGGCTAGAGCCTCCTGCTTTAGAACAGAACTGTCTCTTCCCTGAGGTGTGTTTTTGAGCCTAAGATCTCTGCAAATACAGATTGGGCAGGGTATGTTTGACCTCAGGGGGTGGATAGAGCAGGAGCACAGGGGCCCTTCTGGGGCTGCCTGTCTGTGGGGAAGGTGTGAGGTTTTCACTCTGCCTGTGTACATGTGGGAAGTGCCACAAACCAGCTCCTTCTGCTTACAAACATGATGGCTGCTCGGCTCCACTCATAGCTCTGGTAGTTTCTAAGGTTATTTTCAGTGAGATTACTTGATTAAACCTCTGTTTGCTTTTGACAGTACTTGTCTTGTGAATAGGAAGAAAGGAAAGGGCAGGCTGCAGCCTTTGAAGTGTGCTCAGCAGAGCAGTTTGCTTCTTCCTTGGGTAGGGTAGAGCATCAGCCTGGTAAATCCAGTGGAGTGGCAGAGTACTTTTTATCCTGACTCTGGCTGACTGTTGAATGTAATGGAGCTTTCTCTTTCACAGTCCGTCTGATGGTTGAAAACCCGTATGAGACGCGCTCGGACAGCTTTTACTTTGTGGACAACAAGTTGATTATGCACAACAAGGCCGACTATGCTTACAATGGAGGACAGTAATCATTCTGTCTGCTGGATGCTGTGATGCCCTTAACCATTCCAGATGTGCAGGAGTGGACTGGAGTTGCTGTCTCAGGCAACAAGGCTTCTTGCCAAACTTTTTCTCCATGCATGAGGCTGAGAACATGAAGCAAAGATGACAGCTCCTGAAAGGAAATCTCACTGCAACACCTCTCTATCTGACAGTCAGCATATCCTGCCTCTCGTTCTCTGTTCCTGGCTATCTTTTGATAACCTTGGTTAGGTCAGTGATCAGAGGTGCTCTTAGACAATTATTGCTCTTAGTCTTTTTATAGTTAGGTTGCACCTTTAGTGCTTCAGATGTTTCACCTCTTGGGTGAATATCCTTTTTCATCAGGTCAGATTGTTTGTGTTAAGCTATTTCCTAGCAGGAAAATCTTAACCCCTTCAAGTAGCCAGTGATGCTTGAAGAGCAGATCTTTTGTTCTGTTGGATAGATCATCTCTTCAGTGGCAGTGGTTTTGTTTGTGGCGTGGCTGACATTGCTTTTTAGGGTGCATCCCAATATTCTCCAGTGGGAATGAGACTAGTTCAGCTTCTGAGCAGTACAGGAATATTCCATCTGCCTCTGGGGTCCTGAGCTGCCCCCAAGAACATTTAATCTGTGTTTTGCCAGAGATTTCACTAGAGATACGAGATAGGGGAAAAAGGGGGCTATCACTCTGATAGCATTTCTGTTTGAGTTTTTGTGAGCAAACTGTTGCATTTTGGAGATCAGGGGTCAACCTTAGAGCTGAAGTTAATCTCACTGTATTTACCATTTCTCCTTCTTCCCTTTGTGCAGGAATTTTGGCTCTCGCTACAGAATGTATTGCTTTTTAGATGGACAGCACATTGTCCGCCTGGCTGGGCTGGAGGGGAGGTGTCACTGTAGTGGGGCTTAGAGGAAAAAGGGAGAATGTGGAAAATCACTTGAAAAATGAGTAGGAAGCAGAGCTTCCTGGGCTTCAGTCTATGTTTGTAAACCTGACTGGTCTGTCAGAGTTGCTGTGAGCAGCACCAGCTTATTTGCTTTGTTGCAGTGGAGGTATTAGTAGCTAAAAGCTTCCCAGGTCATATCACTCAGTGTTATAGAGTGGGATCCTTGGAAAGTGAGAATGTACATGGTTCTCTTTTTCATTGTTCCCATCACTGCTCTGCCTACTCAGCTGCTTATTTAAGGTTTAGGAAGTCATGCTGCCGAGGTTGATACCACAGCTGTGTTTGGGATCTGGCAATGGGAGATAGCATCATGCAGTGGGAAGAGGAGGACCTGTGTCTTGCCAGTTGCTGTGCTGGGGCCCAGCTCCCAACTGTGCAAAATCTCAAGTATCAAAACCCTTTTTTTCCAGTTTTGCTGGCTCTCGAGACTGCTACTTTTCCTGTCCCCGTGCTGGGCTGGTCAGTTGTGTCTCTTGTTAGGGGAGTTAGGTTCTGTCTAGACTGGAGACCTTTCCTAATATTAGTTCCATTTGTTCTTGAGGCAGTTAGAACCTAACTCCTCGGTGGTTACCTCTTGTGTTAAGAGGGATTCAGCGTAGTTTGTGTTTTAGCAGGATTGATTGGGGTGGGCATCAGAGCCCAGAGCCTGTTAATACATAGACAGCAATAGGAAACCACTGCCTTTACCTCCAGATTAGTGAAAGTAACTTTGGTGTGGAAGATCAGCTGGCATCAGAGTGAGTGTGTGGGGTGGCAGCCATGAAAGAATCTCCAGCTCTCAGGAAGATATTTTATTATTATTAACCACAACAAATGACCTGTTCTGGGTGGAGCATTAATCACGAGCAACTGCAACAGATGTCTTGGGAATGTGGAGGGGCAAGGTCTGCCTGATGGAAAGATGAAGAACAATTCTGCTACCATCAATCCCCTCCAGCATCTCCATGGGCACTAATGCAATCTTGTCTAGGATCTTGAGGATTAGTTAAAGCAGATGGTGAGGTGGAGCTCAAGGTGCCTCTTGCAATGAACACCTTCATCAGCCTTCATGCTGTGCCGCTGAGGTGGGAAGCATTTGCTTTGCTCTTAAGTTACTCACCACAAGGCAGAATTGCCTGGAAGTGTGTTTTTCATCCAAAGTGTCCAGAAATAGTGTCTGAAAAGCCTACTAGTTATTCCCTGGCAAATTTTAGCATATTGAACTGTATTTTGTATGTAGTATAAATCCAGGTGCCTTTAAACGACTTTTATCACACTTCCTATACGAAGCAACCTCTTGCTTTCCTTACAAGAGTGACGATTCCCATCTGTTTCTCTCGTCACTGTGTAAAGGTTCCTCAAAGGGAGATGGGCCCGTGATCCGGGCGGGCGGACCCCGGCGGGGGCGCGCGCGCGCCATCTAGCGGATGCTGGCGGCGGGAGCGCGCTGCCGGTGTTCGGTCCCGGTAGGAAAATGGAATTCCTGTCCTTGGCCATCAGCAGAGACGAGGAAACGGCATTGAAGCGGTTACTTTCACACTGGTGAATGTGTCAGCTATTCAGCAATAAAAGGGAGAACTAGGGGGAAAGCGGGAGACTTGCAGGCAGCAGTGGCACCCTGAGGTTTTTAGCTGAGTTTGTTTGCTTTGCTAAATCAAAAGTCTTTGCCCTAAAATCATGCTGCAGGAAAAAGAAAGTCCCTACAACAGGGCAACCCAGCGCTGAAAAAGTTTATTGTAATCCAGAAAGTCGGGGATTTCCAGACTCCTGTCCCTACTTTAGTAGCTTTCCTAGCATTCCTTTTCTCTTATGTACTTTCTATAAAGCCTCTTTTCTTTGTGGCAGGGATGATATCTTTGGTAAACATGGTGTAGCAGACCAGTTTCCTTCTGGAGTGTGTGCTCTGGTGTTTTAATGATGGGTCAAAGCTACTCATGCGAATGCGGTTGGAAGAAATTCCACTGGGATCACATCTTTGACAGTTGGATGGTCAGTCCTAGCCAGGTGCTGCAGGCAAAGGAGATGCTTTCAGTGTCAGTTGGAGTTTGAGCAAGGGAAAAGGTATCAAAGATGACTTCTCTCAGGTTGTGTGCTGAGTTGGAAAAAGAAAAGAGTTGGGACCATACTGAGTTCTGCCCAAAACTTTAAAAAGGGACCAAACCCACAAACTCATAGTATGTTTTTCCAGTATTTGTCCTCTTAGTACCAGGACCTCTTTTTCCCATTTTTGAGGCAAGGGCTTTGGATCCATGCCAGCAAACTTCCTGGAGAGCTATCTTCATAACTTGAGTGTGGAATACGTACTGCACTTTGTGAAGGAAGATGATCTCTTGTTGTATGGACTGGGTACTTCTATCCTTGTCCTCTGTTTTTGGTAGGAAGTGTCTTCCTTTGTGTGTTTACCTGAGGATTTTCAATGTCTCTTGTTGCAGAGAAGCAGCAGCCTCTTCTCTGGTGCTTGGGGATGCTTATTCTATTATCTGAGGGTTCAGGAAGAATGAAACAAGTGTTTAGGAGTCAGAAATGAAGGAGAAAGGTGGGGGTGAAGCAGTAAGGTCCAAATGTAGCAACTCTGCTTCTTAGCTTTGTGTTTCATCACGTCCTCTTCAGCTGTTTCCCAGTCTTCTGCCCTGCTGTCCTGTGACATGGAGCTACTTTGTGCTACCCCAGAGCCTGGCTCACTGTCGGTTGTGACCCTCGGACTTGAACACTGCCATCTCTTGTCCTTGCCGAGGACAGGGCCGAGTAATGGCAGCCTGGAAGAGTCAGCACCTCTTCCTCTGCAGCAGCAGGAAAATAAACACCAGCAAACGCCCTCTCCGCCTGCCTGGATCCCAGTGCTGTTGCAGGACACTTATATTTCTCACAGTGTGGCCTTGGGGCTGCTGACGCGTGGACTCCTCTGTGCTGTCCCCTCCGGACCCTCCTCCCGTGGCCGTGGCAATGCCGCGGGGCTGTCCTGGGTGGCCGGGGTGTCCCCGCGGGCGCCGGTGCCGCTGTATTTGTACACCCGTGATTTTGTCACCAGCAATAGGAATAAAGGACCTTCCTCTCCTCCCGGCGCACGGCGGCCCTGGAGGGGCGGGGCCGGGGAGGGGCCGCACCGCCAGGGGGCGGCGCGTGCGCGTTGTGGGCTCCGCGGGCTCCTTCAGGCGGCGCGATGGCGGCGGCCATGGCGGCGGTTGTGGTCCGCGGCGGCGGAGCCCCCCGGGGTAAGGGCGCCGGGAGTGGCCTCGCCCTGCTGCGGCTGCTCGGGGGTGACTGGGAGACACGCGGGAGGGGCGGGAAGGGGCCGCGGCCTGTGCAGGAGGTGGCGTTCCGGTGCCCTTCAGGGCCTGCCTGAGGCGAGTCCTCGCAGACGCGGGAGTGGCGCCGCCCTTCAGCCGGGCCGCGGCTGCGGCACCGGGGCCGCGGGAAGGTGTCCCGGAGTGGGGGGGGGGGGGCCCTCAGAGCCCTTCACGGGCCGGCGCCCACCCCTGGCCCGGTGTGAAGGGCAGCGGCGGTGCTGAGTCCCCTACCCGCTTCCAGCGCTGGCCCTGCGGTGCCGGCGGCTGCACACCGTGTACCAGAGCGCGGAGTTGCCCGAGACACACCAAATGCTGCGGCAGACGGTCCGGGACTTCGCGGAGAAGGAGCTGATGCCGCTTGCAGCGCAGCTGGACAAGGAGCACCGCTTCCCGGCCGAGCAGGTGGGTGCGAGGGTTGGGATGGCACAGCCAGAGACTCCCTTCCTGCTGCTCTGGGGCAGGACCGCTCGGGGTGAAGCAAAATGTACATCCAGCTCCGGTTTAGCAGAAAATTGAAGTTTAGACCAACTCGTTGCTCTGCATATGGACGTTGTAATTCCCACAGGGCATTTCGAGCTCTTCACCTTTACTTGTGTGTCTCTGTATCTGGCTCTAGTACCACTGAGTTTTTAGTTCTCTTACTGACTTACCTGTGGACTGTAATACAAATTATAAAATTAGTTTATAAAATTAATGAAATAATTTTACAGACTTGCACATAATGGTTTATGGTGAGGAAGCATAGATGATGTGAATGCATTTCAGATGCTGGAAAAAAGATATCAGGAGGTATATGCTGATCATCCTCTGGGGGTGTGAACAAATTGAAATTCTAGCCAAACCTGTGATTTCTCTTGGAGAAGGACACACCAGTGTGCGTGTTAAGCAATGAGATACAAAGTTGTAGCAAAATAGATCCTGTTACATTAGCCAAGAGGCTCCAAGCAAACGCTGTCGCTGTCGGAGGCATGGGAGTTTTGTCACATTCCTCTTTCTAGTAATATATAAGGATCGTAGCCAGGAAAGTCACGCTTATGGTAAGGAAGAAAATAATTTTACTCCTTACTGTTCTCATCTGAGAATTTTATATTTGATTCTGAGTCTTTTGACTTAAATGTGTAGGGCAAAATTCAAAATGTAAACAAGTGTTTAATAAGATAAAGCAACATATGTAGAATGAGTGGCTGTCTTGTTCATCCTCTGGATTTGATATGGAGGATTGGTGTTTTGGGTGCCCATATAGGAGGGAAATTATCTAAAAATTCTACCTGGTTCCTCTAAAAGCAAGCAGAGGCTTGTGGTTGCAAAGCAAGGGGTCTAGCTGGGGAACTTGGGGTAGATGATTGCAATATAACTAACAGAAGATTCTCTGGGAAGCAAGATCTGGCTTTATTGGGAATGAAAAAAATCACCTTGCACACTGTTTTCTGCAGTCTTTCATTCTGTAAAATTCTTCCCTTGTGCAGTCCTAGGCTGAAGCTCAGCAGACTCAAAGGTAAAGTTCTGATGATTTTTATCAGCTAGAATTCCCGTTTCTACTGACAGGAGACATGCAAGGAGAGAGCTTTGGTGGGAGTCTGAGGAAATGCTGGTGGAGTTCTCTCTCCCTATTTCACCTTCAAAAGGCTCCCCCCTTCCCAGTACTGAAGAGAGCTCTTTAAACAAGCATGAGCCTAAACCACAGTGACTGTGTACAGCTCCTGCTGAAGTCACTGGGATCTGGGGACATTTACCAGTTTGTTCCAATTCCCATTTCACCAGGAGTTTTGTACATCTTTTCCTCTGGGTGTAGCCCTCCCATGACCTGTCTTGCTCTCCATGTGTCTGTGTTTGCCTGCACACTGGTGCTGGAGAGGACGTGACCTCTCCATTCCCTGTGTGCAGGTGAAGAAGATGGGTAGCTTAGGGCTGCTGGCTATGGATGTGCCAGAGAAGTACAAAGGAGCAGGCCTCGACTACCTGGCCTATTCCATTGCCGTGGAGGAGATCAGCAGGGGCTGCGCGTCCACGGGCGTCATCATCAGTGTCAATAATGTGAGTGTGAGGGGCAGGCATGGAGTGAGGTCGGCATGGGAGAGGGGTGTTTGGGAGAAGTTAATCTGTTCCTGTGGTGGGTTCTGGTGTGTTGGAGAGCACATAGGGAGTTACTGGATTGGTTGTACCTTCAAGAGGCACTAACAACACTAAATTCTTAAAGTCCCTGTATTTAGGGCCAATACTCAAGTTTGGCTCTGAAGAGCAGAAGCACAAGTGGATCGCTCCCTTCACCAGTGGAGAGAAAATTGGATGTTTTGCCCTCAGTGAACCAGGTGATGTGACTGTTACCATCCCTGTTGCAAAGAACGTGGCGTAGCTTCTTTCCTTGGTCAGGTTTAGGATGGACTTCAGGTCTTTGAAAGTGGAACAGTTTGTAGAAAGGTGGTTTATAGCAGTTCTGTGCAAGTGAAGTCTTGGAACTGCCATCCTATGGTCCCTGCTGAAAGTACTCATTCCCTGTGGGAGCAGAGCTCTGGACACATCGTGCACACATGGGCCTTTCCCCATCCTGTGGGAGGGAAAGTGGTGCCACTACCACAGTTCAAGAGGTGCCGTGAGCCGATGGGGTGCAGGTGGGGGGTGGGTTTGCCCCCAGTGTGTCACCCATCACCTGAGGTTTGTTTGCTGCTGCTTTGCTCAGGAAACGGCAGTGACGCGGGTGCAGCCTCCACTGTGGCGCGCCTGGATGGGGACGAGTGGGTTCTGAACGGCACCAAGGCCTGGATCACCAACGCCTGGGACGCCTCGGCCACAGTGGTGTTTGCTACTACGGATAAATCCCTGAAGCACAAGGTGCAATAGTTTGTACAAGTCAGGAAAAATGGGTGGGAGTCAAGGAGTTGTGGAGAAGCAGTTTGCAACAGCTTTGTTGCAAAAACAGACTCTGTTTTTGAAGCCGTGCAGGCATTGAGCACAGGAGGGGCTGATGTGCACTGGCTTTGTTCTGTCTCAGCTCTCTCCTCCCTCCTCTTGGTTACCTAGACGTGTGGCTTTTATGTAAAATGGAGGAAGCCTGTTGACAGCCAAGGAAGTGGGAAGGTAAGAAGGTACCACTCCTAAGAGTTTGGGTCTTGTTGCAGGGCATTAGTGCATTCCTGGTTCCCATACCAACAGCTGGGCTGTCACTGGGGAAGAAAGAAGACAAACTGGGAATCCGAGCCTCTTCCACTGCCAACCTGATATTTGAGGACTGCCGGATACCCAAGGCCAACCTCCTGGGGCAGCCAGGAATGGGCTTCAAAATTGCCATGGTAAGAGAGGGATGGGGTGCAGCTGTGGGTGTGTACAGCCATAGCTCCCAAGCTTACCATTTTATAAACCATTTCCAGAGGCAGTCACTTCAGTGAGGACTGCTTGCATAAGCTGTTCTCTGTCATGTTAAGCTGATGACCCTTCTTGCCAACATGGGAGGAATCATTCCCAGAGCTTGATGAATGTTTAATTTACACAGATCTTTGACAGCACTTCTATTGTGGTGGTTCTCAGCTGAAGGAATGCTGATGCCACTGAGGTGCTGTGTCAACAGGGGTAGTATATTTTTTCTCCTTTCTGAACCCTCTGTTTCACCAGTTTGTACCCATAGATGAAGGGAAAACATGGCATTTCCCCATGTGAATACTGTGGCAGAGGAAAGTTGTCCTGGAAGCCCAGGACAACCTCTGGATCTCAAGGTGAATGACAGCTGAGTTATGGTATGGATATGACTTCTGAGGAGGATTAAGGCAGCTGGAAACAGCTTTGTTTCCTGCAGTGAGGCACTGCCCCTATGAGAGTGGTCACTGCTCTCTCTGGAGGGGCAAAACACCCTTTGTTGGCCTGACATTTTGGGCTAAGCTCCCTGGAGCAGAGCCTATTCCATTATGTCCAGAACCAAAAGTGGTTGGTGACTGACTGGTTCATTTAAAGACCTTCAGCCCAGGGTTGAGAAGATGAAGCCTTTTCTCCCTGTGCTGCAATTTCTTCCTGTGCATAGTGGGGCAGAGCAGGTGTTTGAGCGAAGTCAGGTAATTGACTGGATTCACTAATCAGTTTGAAAAATGCTTTCACATGTGTGTCCTAATGATGAGGGCAAAAAAGGAAAACTGACCAGATTTCCAAAGTAAAATCAGCTGCAGAGTGAGTCAAGGGTCTGCCTGAAGAGTTCTTTCCAGTCCCTTCCAGAGCAGATCCTTGTGCCGTTTCCCTTATTTTGCACCCTCTTTTTTTCTCCCAGCTAATAAGCAATCCCTCTCCTTTCTGCTTCTGTTGTTGTACTCTGGCCTTCCCTCTGCAGTGCCAGTGCCTGTTATAGCTCTCTATTCCTGCATAACTGGAAACATTCTGAATTCTTCGACCAGAGGATTTTAAGGCTACAGCCGCTTTCTGGCAACATCAGAAATGTGCGTGTACTATTCTTGATCAAGTATGACTTGACATATATATATATATTTCATGTCTTTCTCAGCAAACTCTGGATGGAGGAAGGATTGGTATTGCCTCACAGGCGCTTGGAATAGCACAGGCAGCTCTGGACTGTGCTGTGGATTATGCTGAGAAGAGAATGGCCTTTGGGTCACCCATCACAAAGCTCCAGGCAGTGCAGGTACAAGCTGGGCACATGGAGCAGTTCCACAGGGTGCTGGGGCTGGTGGAAAGTCTGTGTGTGCTCTCGGGTGTGGTATCAGGTACACAGTGAACTTTGTACTGTCTGGGATAAACAGGGTGATAATTCTGTTTTCAAACACTGTTAAAACTAGGTGTTGGGACAGAGGCTCCTTGTCCTTTACTGGCCCCAGGGGTGGGAGAATTCAGCTATGTCCCCTTGAGCAGGCAGAGGCCCTGGACCAAAGGCAGTGTTTGTTGTTGCAGTTCAAGCTGGCAGACATGGCTGTGGCCTTGGAGGGTGCACGCCTGCTGACCTGGAGAGCTGCTATGCTGAAGGACAATGGAAAGCCCTTCACTAAGGTATTTCCAGCCCTGCTTTTGTCCAGCAGCCACAGCACAGGACACAGGCTTGAGGCCAGGGAGCATCATGGTGCTCAGCGCCTGTCCAGCCAGCGCTGCTGGGGTGTAACCACCAGCAGGTCCTGGGCCTGCTGCCCACCCTTGGGCAGCCTGCCGAGTTCAGCACTGGTTGTAGCTGAGCGGAAAAGGGTGGCTGCTCTCAGCTTGCACCATCATCAGGCCTGTCTCTCTGCACAGGTGCTCTGTGAGCCTTCAAGCTCCTTGGGCAGGTGAGGGGCTCGCTCCTTTGTGTGATAGCTGGACCCTCAGTGATGTTTTCCTTTTCCAAAGGAAGCGGCGATGGCCAAACTGGCTGCATCAGAAGCTGCAACGTCCATCGCTCATCAGGTAACTCAATTGACAACTTTGATGTACATCATGTGGGAAGGGACTTTGGATGTCTCACAGGTGATTTGGGATGGTGGGATGGAATTTACTAATTTATATTTGAAACACATCAACCAAGCAAGCAAGCAAGCAACCTTTGGCTGACACCGATTAGCACAACCATCTTCATGGGTTGTGGGGAAGTAGGAGGATGTCAGGGGTTTATACTGGCCTGTCGCAGCTGTATAAAGTGGTCTGTCCAGGGCAGTGGCAGTTTTAAGAAGGAGCAGCAATGTGGGAGAGAGCATGGGGCCACCAGTCATCACCATGGCACCTGGATCAGATCCTCTGTTCCTCAGTTTAGTGTCCCCCATCTTTAATAAAAGTATCTTAGCTGAATACAGATCACTAACAGATACCTCTGAAGCAATTAATTGTCCATCTGGAATATCCATACGGCTCTTACCTGGATCAATCCTGTTTATTCCTATGATTGCAAATGAGATGCAGTCATCCCTTTGTGTCCCACCCTCCCCATTATACTTGCAGTAGGCTCAACTCCTCTTAAAGTGGCTTTGTGTGTGTGTGTGCACATTCTGTAGAAGACATTTCTTGAGCCTGCTTCCTTTCTAACCTGCTGCCTTTGTTTCAGGCTATCCAAATCCTGGGTGGGATGGGCTATGTGACAGAGATGCCAGCAGAACGCCACTATCGCGATGCTCGGATCACTGAGATCTACGAGGGGACTAGTGAAATCCAGAGACTGGTGATCGCAGGCCAGCTGCTGAAGGCCTACCGAGGCTGAGGAAGCTGACTGGAGCAACCTACTGCCCCAAGTGCCTTGTAATGGTGCATAACAGTGGCAGAGTTGGACCCTCTTGACTGAGGCTAATGATGGAGGTTTTCCTCACCAATGAGTAACTGACACTCTAGTTAGAATGTGTTGATTCTTCTTTGGACAAAATCTGGTGCACGGAGGCTGGTTGAGGTTTGTAAGTGATGGCTGTGAGTGCAGGAGGGAGGAGGCAACCTGCACTTGTAGGGCAGTGTGGGGCTTTTCCTAGACTGGGCTGTTGGAACGGCTTGGTAGTGGCAAATTGACAGCACTTCCCAGCCCCTCCCTGTTTTGCTAAACTTGCACTATGTGGCACTGGATAACCAGTGCCAGTGTTAGAGGTGCTGAGCGCCACAACTCCTTTGCCCTGCTCCAGGCTGCGGGTTATGTGCCTCTGCAGATCAGACTGCAAAGGAGTTCAGCTGTGGGATGCAGCTGTGTGTGAGCTCCTAATGGGACAGAGGCTGGGCTGAGGCAATCCCTGCAGCAGGGCACTTCTCACTTCCAGCAGGAGAGAAGCTAGACAGGAGGACATGCAGGGACAACCTATACACAGAGTGCTCTGGGCACAGACTGTGGTTGCTCTCTGTGTATATGTGAAAACACAGATCAGAAAGAATCCCTCAGTCTGGGCCAGCAGAGCCCAGCACCTGCTCACTCAGCTGCTCTGGGATGTAGGGATAGAAGGACAGCCAAGCTTCAGTGCCTAGGACTATTCTGTAAAAAAGAAACAACCAAACAACCCCCTCTGCTCCCAAATCTGCTTCTACACTATCAACAGGAAGGCAAGTGCTTGAAAGGGCAGTAAACAGCCTTTAATGTCTACATGTTTTGGGCAACAAGGAAATGAAGACATAACACACAAACCTCACCAGGAAGCTTTAGCAGTAGTACATCCTCAATCAGTGAGTGTTGTAAGACATTAACTCTTAGAAGAGTCAACAGCCAAAGGAAAAGCTCTAAACTCAGGAAAAGAGGGAAGAGGATTAAGACTACAGCCTCTGTGGTCCAGTCCACCTCCTTGTCCAAACAAATACACTAGAGGTAAATGGTTATTTTCCTGTGGTGCCATTTATTTAGACTTGTGTGCAGAGAAGAAGAGCAGGATTCTGTTACATGAGAGAGCAGAGAAGAGAAATAAAACCTGATTTTAAAGGACCACCACTCCCTCACCTTTTTTTTAAATGCAGATATGAATTAATTTAGAATAATTTCTTCCAGTCACAAGAAAGAAGCAGAAACCAACAGGGCCTGCATACACCAGTGAGGCCAGTTCTCAGTGATGTCAGTCATCCCTGCGCAGGGTGCTGGAGGGCAATGGTGTGTTGGGGCGAGGGCCTCAAGTGCTGAGTTTCTCCTTGCTGCTCTCCAAAGCATAAGGATTGATACAATTCACCAGGCAGTGCATTCAACAGGAGCATTCCTACTGGAAAACCATTCCAGTGATCATGAATATGTTGTAAATTATGGAGGGCTTCTCTGAATGAGAAGACGGAGAGAGACTTCCCTAGCTTGATTTTAGCCTGTGTCACCACTTTGATTGCTGCAGGCTCACTTCTATGATGGTATGTGAGGATGTGGGATACCATTTAATAGTAACTTCTCCTTGTAGCCTCTTGAGGTAGAACAGGAGCTGCAGGTACATGAGGACTTCAGCAGTGCGGAGTTCCTGTTATGCTGCGCTCCAGCTGACCCCAGAGTAAGCCAGCCCAGTCAGTCACACTTCTGCCAGCCCCTTTCTCCTCTCATCTAAGCATTGCTTGGAGCCACTGTGCTGTCAGCACTTGCTGCCCTGGCCCTCTTCACCCTCAGCCTCCATTACCAGCTCTAATTGGCTGCAGCTTCTCTCCAGAGCAGAATGAAACTGGCCCTGTTACCCCACCATGGTGGCTGTGACCACCTCAGCTGACAGAGAGCACCTGGAGAACCTACAAGCTTAAGGTATTAGAAAAAGGTGCTTTTTTTTTCTTTTTTTCCAGAAAGCTTTCAAACAAAATCTTTCTGAAAGTTTTTCCCTGCTGCCACAGATTCAGAGAGATCTCAGTCCCCTGTGACACTGCACTGACCACGGCAGTGCTTTGGGGTAAAACAGCATGGTTACACACAAAGGCACAGAGCTCCCAGGGTAAAGCAATGGCTCTTCTCAGAGCAAGATACTTCAAGCTTACTCCTCGCTGCTGCTGGCTGAGAGAACTTTGTGTGATGAGTGTGTGTCTGCTCCTCAGGGCTGTTGCAGAGGAACTGCTGAAAAGGCAAAACACAAACTAAGTTTTGCAGCATTATATCAGAAACTCTTATCAAGCCACCCTCAGCACACCCAGGTGTAGGCAGGGCAAGGCTCTCCTTGGAGAAAAGGGTCTGTTCACAGATGAAGCCACAACTTTCTATCAATTGACAAACTCAGCCAACATTGCAAACTTGGGGCACAGAGATGAGAAAACCAGGTTATACATACATTAGAAACAAGTGGGCTAGGAGATTAGTCACTTTTCAAGAACAAAAGCTACACTTCTCAAGGACTTTGTGGTTTTTGCCCCACAATGGTCTTAAGAATACATGAAACTGATTATGAGGCATGAAGCAGGTGGAGCCTGAACTAGAATACTTTCTTAGAAAACATAGTTACAGTAACTAGAAGTTACTTCCTGCCCCACCTTAGACCTGATAGCTCTTATATCACATAGCTCAGACTCTTTGAGTTCCCAACAGACTAAAGGAAGAGATGAGCTGTTCTGAAAAAAGGACAAATTTATTCTGATTTTAAATTAGATCTTTGTTTTGCCTAAGATGAGAGCCTTCACTATCAACACAGACCTGGCAACAGCCACACATTCAGGTTATATTGGGAATTTGGAAAAGATGGAAAATACTAAATTTGAAAGACATCCTGAAGTAAAAAAGCAAAGTGTCTGGAAGAATAATAGAATAGTGATAAGAATATGTGACAGTGGAATAGTGATAAGAATATGTGACAGTGCTACAACTTGAATGAAAAATGAAGTTTACTACTTCTTACCTAAAAAAACAATTTCAAATTCAAATTTTGAAACTCATGTTTGCAAGGTGAAGTGTGACCTTAGGAAAATGACAGCATACAAACAGTACCATTTATAAACTATTCCCAAAGATGCAGCAGAGAATGAGACCTGTCAGCAGATTTGTACGCTACAGTTCTGGTCCATGTCCTGGGATACTATAAGCACACCCTAGTCTATCACTTTTTTGCCAGCCTTTTACCTCTTGCAAGAAGGCTTATGTTAGTCAGTTATTAAAATAGTTATTTTTAACAACTTTCCAGAAGAAAGGGCAGGTGGTTGGGCAATCTCACTGCAGGACTTTGTGTCAAGTAGTTTATTAAGGAGTTCAACAAAGAAGGCATCAGACCCAACAGAGTCCTGTACCAGACCCAACAGGGACAGGAACCCAGGTCCTATACTGTCTCCCAAAATCCAGAGGACCCAAAGCAGCCTGTACAGCTTGATCCTCAAGAAGAGGAGCCACAACAGACTGGAAAGACAAGGATCAAAGGTCCAATCTATGCAGGGAGGGCCCACAGCTGAGCAGCCAGGTAGGATCCATTTCTAATCCCCCTGAATGGTTGAAGTGGTTTAAGGTGGGTTCGCTGTGGGACAAAACTTAGCAGCTTTAACTTAAAGCTCTAGGAGAGCACTTTTCTTAGGACAGTTAAACTTCAGTGAACCTCTGCCAAGCACCAAAGTCCTTTTCCTGCTGGCTGAAGGGGCAGCAAACCCCTTCCAGTGCAATGTGTGCTCACCTGGGCGGGGCCAGGGCGGGGCAGCAGCATAATTTTGAGGGGCAGAGACAGAGGGCTCAGTAAGGGCATACTCGGGTCTCCTGGTGCAGGAGAAGGGCACAGAGTGCAGGAAGGCAATACAGCTTAACAAGGAAGGCCAGGCTTTTTCTGGAAAGCTAAATTAATTCTCATTAAGTATTTAACAATTAGCACTTCTAGAACTTTTTCCAGAATGCTTCTCTAAGGGTAGAAATTGTTCATAACGATGCTTTGCAGGCATGGCATAAAAATGCTGCTGCAAAACAGAGAACAACCTTGTATTTTAATTCCAGAGGAATTCCAAAAAAATAATTCTGAAGGAGGGACCTGATGTGAAGCTGATGGCACCTGAGCTGTGCACAACTGTCAGGTAGGCTGGGCAGATAAAGCAGCAGCAAAGTGGATCGGAAGTTGTTATTCCACTGCCTGGAACCTCTCAGCAAAACAAAAGCCACCAAAAAAGTCTTTTTTACTTGAATACCCTCCTCAATATTTTATTCACCTTAGGTTTGAGGTATAGCTCAAAATGGATGCCTTTCTACTGTCCCAAGCAAGTCTGGGACCTAACACCTGGCATGAACAGAAAAAGCAGATTCTCAATGAAGAACTATTGATTTCATTAGAAAGTGACAGTTATCTCAGGATGAGCTTTGCAGGCACATGGTAGAGGGAATGCTTTCAGCTAAAGGAGAGGACTCGGGTGGGTGTGTATGAGAGATAAAGTCACAATGTCCCCCCTGCCACACCCATCCATATTTGCTAAATCTCAGCCCCCCTGGCCCTGAGGGCTGAGCTGTGTCTTACTGTTTTTCCTGGGACATTTCAGCTGTCTTGGAGGTGCATCCCAGCCAGCTCAGGGCATCAGCCCCTCTGCCACCTGTGCCAGACTTGCCTGAGAACAGAGGAGGGGGTTAATTTGTGACATTAATGACAGTGCACACATGTGGCTGGACAAAATTTCCTGCCATGTCCAATACACTCTTCTTGTACCACCTGACAGTGCCAAGAGCTTCAGGTGTTTCACCACCCCACCCCCCTATCTGGAACAAAACCAGTCCCAAAGTCACCTCACTGCATGGTCAGTCAGACTCCAACATTCATTCTTTTCCCATCCCACTAAAAGTTCCTAGCATCTGTCAACTAGCAAGAGCTAGGAGCTCTCGGGACAGCTCCCCAAACCCCACTTGGCACAGTGCTTGAAAGGAAAAAAGTTTAGTTACCTCAGGGAAGCCTTTCAGTCAATAAAACAACAACCGGAACTGCTGGTTTTAAAAAAGAAACAATAAAATCCACATTTTCACAGGCTACAAGTACAAAGCAGTCAACACACAAACTCCAACCAGTCACAACAGTAAAAGACAGTTTTTTCTTTTTTTTTTCTTTGAGGGGCAGGGGCATGGAAAAATACAGCACACTAATGAAACAAAATGCAAAAAATACAAAAAAATAGAAAATAGAAAAAAATGTATTTACAAGTGATACATTACTATGATCAGAAAGCACAAAGACAACTGCTGCTATAATACATGCACTGGTCAAGAAGGAACTACTAAAAACCTGCAAGGAAGCGTTTTAAAAAAAATAAATCAAAAAAAGGAGAAAAAAAAAAAAGAAAAAAGACACCCCCACCTCTTCCCCCCTCAGACACACAGGGCTGGGTTTGAACATTTTTCTTCCCTGGTTTGCTACACTGATCAAATCAAATATCCCCTAAAGTCCATGGTACAACCAGTACAAATACTACACTTGGTTTTAAATTGCAGTTTCAGTTGTAGGAGGGGGGAAAAAACAGCAGCTCATTGTAGATCCATATACATAAAGCCAGAGTAACTGCGCTACATGCTAAAAATTACAGCAAGCTCCTGTCTGCTACATAGCATGATCTTAACAGGTTTTCCTTTTTATTTATTCATATATATATCTATACGTGTGTATATATATATGTATAAAAATCGTGCCCTTTTTCACTGCAATATGACATCTGGGTGGAAATGTAACTTGTTACAACAAATTTTTATATGTATACTGCAAGAAGTCACTCAATGTCTGTGGATTTAATAAGTAACCTCACACCACAGGAAATATTTAATAAATCAAAAAAACCCAATATTGTGACAGAAGACCTTCTGTCTCAGTTCTTTTCAAAACTGAAGTCCTGCAGGAAACTGGTCCCAATGTCCACAAGGGGTTCTCTGAAGAAGCCTCAGTTTGCTTAACGGTTTTTGCATTTAGTGTTCACAAGTTTTTGAACGACTTCAAGCCGTTTTTAGTTTCAAGTCTGTCTCTTCCTCTCTCACAAAGGTAATAGTCTGGTATTAATCCATCTGAGTGAGGAAAAGAGGAAAGTGGCTGCAGTTGTACAAAGGGTCCCCAATTCCACATCTGCAGGGAGATACGGAGTCACGTGGAGCTCTGGGATTTTAGCTTTTGTTTCTTTCCCTCCTTTAATACAAAGTCCGTTCATACATGTCCCGTCACTGGTACCTTCCCAAGTACCAGCCAGTCCAGCTTTAGGAGACAACAAAGCCACAAGTTAAAGTGAAAAGGACCAAGGCAGAAGTTCAGGTCACTTCCTGTCCATTCCATCATACTTCCAGGAAACGGGAGCTGCTGGACTTGGAGTGGAAAGGCTCAGACCACATGCGACGTAGATCACCCTAGGCAGGGAAACAGCACAAGGACCATGCCCTCAGAAACTCTCAACTCTGCTTAGAATTCATATTTTAAAATGCACATAGAACTGCAAACACATCTTAGAGTAAATCTATTCTTCACCTATTTTGCAAATTACAATAGACAGTAAAAATAAATCATTTCCCTGTCAGGCCAGAATGTCTTACTTGTAGAGCCGATATACCCAAAATAGGTTTCTGATGGGAAAGAAATAATTATTTAGGTTGAAAATCCTGCCCTTTCTCATGTTCTGCTCTGCAGAGTGCTAGATGTGTGCTTCAACAACAGCCCTGGAACAGGAAAGGTAAATTTTAAAATTTCTGTTTAGAACAGGTGACGGGGAAGAGGAAAGCAAGGTTTTGCCTCTCCAATCACTGTTCAAATTTTGTACACGTATTTCATGACCAACTGGACAAGGACAAATTCACTTATTCAATTAAAACAATTTAATATTTCAGAATTTATTTAGTTTATAATTACTGGTACTTTATGTCCATTAATGATCTTCTATTTCAGGAACTCATCTCTCAGTTGCTCAGTCCTCTGAAATGAAGACTGACCTGACAGTAGCGGTCCCTCTGTTCTGAGCCAGGGCTGCCAGGGACACACATCCTCCTGAGATGTGTGCATTGCTGCCCAATGCAAGGACACTGACCCTGCTGCCAGCTGGCCCAGATCTTCCTGCTGCCCACACGTCCTCCCCTCTTACCTTTAAATAGGCCATGGTGAGGAGTGGCAATAAAGTGAATGGTACCAAATAGAGCAGGGCAGGCTGGGCTGCCCGGTGAATACGAGAAGCTACTGTTGCAGTTAATAAACCTGTAAGAGAAAAAAAGTCACTATAAACATCTTCAGGTTGCATGTGGATGTTTCTCAGCATTTCATCCACTGAGGTTTCCTTCACCCTCATTATGAGACACAGGTGAGGAAAAGTTACTTCTCTGTGCTTTGCTTTCCCTGAATGCAGTTAAAACAAGCAAAACAGTGAAAAATTACTCTATTTTAGTATTGGGCTGTGTTGAGCCACTTGGTCCAGTTTTGAATTTCAGACTAAGCCAAGAATAATTCAGACAAAATACAACAAAAGGTGAAGGGGGGACGCTGACTGCATTGCACTGAAGTGCTGCTCTTGAGACTGCTGGTGTGTGGCCCCTGGCCTGAGCAGTAGGGGCTCATGGGAAGGGCTGTACACATCAGGAATGACTTTCCTGAACACTTGCCAGAAGGGAGCGTAGGGGGAAAAAATCGAGGTGTGGGGGAAAGAAGGCTATTGGTAGAAAATGATCTTTCCTTTTCAGCCTCAGAAGGGCCACAGGAGGTCAGGATACGCACACGCATGCCCTGACTGGAGGGAAAAGCCTGTTTTATACTAGGCAGGAAAGGGCTGGCTACAGCAAATTATAAACAGCATTCCAGTTGTAACTACTGATGATTTTCTGTATGTTCTACTATGTCACAGGATGAGAATACAAATATGCAGGAATTGCCTAGGTGAATTGCTTAGATCTGCTATGTACTGTGCACAGCAAAATTCATCTGGAAACTCCCATATTTTTCCCATCACTCAGGTATGAACTACGACACTTTCTATGCCAGTGAAGCAAAGTGCCAAGCGCTAACAAAACCACTGATAATCTCTTTCATCCTCTATGTAAAATACAACTACAAAAAAAAAAGTCTCAAAGACTATAGACCATGCCAATAAACACAAAGAGAGGAGGATTAAAAAGAACATAACCAAGCATTCTCTTAAAGCCTCTTTACACTTGCTTTCATCATCTTTTAAACCTACTACAGGAATCCCATGTCTGCTCACTTAGGCAGCTCTTCATATTGAACTAATTACTCACCTACAAAATAGCCAATAAGTGTGCAGTGAAAGTAAGAGACCTTCTGCATACGCCCAGAGATGTTCCCTGGTCCTGGGGCACCACAGGAATCACTGTTGGCTTGTTTTTTGTAGTTATCGTAGCGCAGGACGAAGCAGAGCAGAAGCCCTGGCATCACAATATCTCCAATCCCCAGCATGGAGAAGTGGCTGCCTGTGGAACTAAAGAGCAACTGGAATTGGGTTCATGCCCAAAACACAAGATGACAAGCTCTAGACTGCCTCCACTGTGGTTTTGAGCTTCATTTGGCACAGCCCCCCTTTCTACCAGCAAACTTGCACATAGCAGAACCCAATGCTGGCTAATGAGGTTTTCCTCAGTGATTTCTCCACCACCTCAGCTTTACACAAACCATTTGGGCAGGGACGACATTGCTCCAAACCAGTTTCCCTCTCCCAGTAGTGTTTACACTGCTTTTGCCCTTAACTCACTCAATGAACAGATCCATTGACACAGTATTTCAGTCCTCTCCCTCCTCGGCGCTGATGAGAGGGACCAGCTGGCCCTTTTTATCTGAGTGTTTGATTACCATTGATAGGCAGTGCACCTTCATCCCCGTACACATAGATATAAAACAAGGCAGTACACCCATTTTGGATATTCAGACAAAACAGAAAACTACAGTCTTGTCAGATTCCCAGAAAAGAGCCAGTTGTGAAAAAGATTAAGAACTAAAATTGTCTATTATCTTAAATCCAAGATGTTTTTCATGAAAATGAAGGCAAATTAAGTTATCACAAAGTTGACAAAGTGAACAATTTTGTTTTCATCATTGCAGACAATCATCTTCTAATCTCTCTAATTTCAGCATCCCAACACCTAAAGAAACAAGAACAGAATAATATGCCAACAAAACCTACTGCTTGACTGCTGCTGCACTGAGCTTACTGCCCCACCAGGCCCTGGGTGTGTCTGCTTATAGATCTGAGCCATCAGGGAACACTGGAGCAGGGACATATGGAATAATCTCCCTCCAGCACTGTGCTTGCCTGGTAACCCACCCTTGCCTAGATCAGTTTCCAACCCCTTCCCAATCATCTGCAATTATTCAGTAATCCAGGCTATTCTGATGTTATAATAGACCTCAGATCTTTTGCTTTTAAGTGTGAGGTCACACTAGCAATCATCAGGCTGCAGAACTCACACAAACGTTGAAAAGTGTATGCTCCTCTGAACAGGGCACCTTTTACCCCAGTCAGGGTCTTTTCTCTACGAATGAGCAAGGTGTCCAGTCCTCACTGCTCATTATACTCCTCTAGCATGAAGAGGGAATGACTGAACAGGGATCTAGGCTGGTATTTCCCAACAGAATTAGTACTGCTAAGTCTACGGAGGGAAAACATTTCTCATGTAATATAGTAAAAGAAGCTTTTACCTTGGGAATACAAGTTTGCCAGGCAGTGACAGACGGGGAACATCTCTGCCCACATTTGGTCCCAGGTGAAGTTTCCGGGACAACACGTCCAGGGGATTATCAGCTGGTTGTGTGGCCACTTTCACCATAACATTGCTGTTAAAGATGTAGGCAGAAAAAAAGACCTACAGAGCAAGGAAATCAGAAGTCACAAACTGCAATTACACAGCAACTCAAGCTGCATGTATTTTTGCTTTGCCTATTGAAGAAAAGAAAGGATATTTTCCAAATTTTCCATATACATATGATGATGAAAGGCAAAAATTCAATTTCAAAAATTCAGATAGAACTTTTTACACTATTAATCCTCAAGAATAACTGGAATATCCTTTCTGATATCAAGATAATGATTAGTATTGAGATCCTTTGGCAAAGGATCTGTCTGGACAACAAGCAGATAGTGTGGGATGACAAATGCAGATAACAGCACCCTGAATATAGGAGAAAGCTGCAGAACAGAGAAGAGGTGATCATAGTGCTCACTCATAAATGGAATGAGGCAGCCCTTGTTTCCAACAGGTTTTTATGCTACAGCCCATCCCACTGGAAAACTGCCTGGCTGCCAGAGCTGTCAGTGGGTGCTGCCCTGGATCAGTGCTCAGTGTTATGCAAAGATGAAATGAACCCCTCCTCCTATTACAAAATGCATTCTGTCAGGTTTCTTGTAGAAGTGCACTAGGATTTTATGCCAACTTTTCTGGCTGCAAGTCCATTCACATTCCTGTTCTGCATATTTCACTGCTAATCAGAAGCCAACACGTGCACCCTTTGCTGGTGTGGACATGGCTTTCTTTGTGTGTATGGGAAATGCTTGTTCCCATCTTCAGAGGGCTTTCAAAATTTGAGGTCCAAATTTTTTTTTTTTATATAATATGCAAAAGTCAAAATATTCTAATCTTATTTCTGCTTTTTTTCAAGTAATTAGCAAGAAGATAATTCTGTATCCTGTTGTAGAATTCAGCATCTCAGAATGGAGTGGTGGAGCTGATCTTTTGGCTTTGCCAGATTTCATCAACTTTATACCAGCAAACTTCATGTAAAACTAGTCCCAAGCTGATTACAAATCCAAAGCATAAAAACAGTTTTAGCAAAACCAAACCAAACACTTACCCAAAAGACATCATAAATTAGTAACCCAGAGAGCAGCAAGCAGGAAACCTTCAGGCTCGGTAGCCGAACAAAGGCTATCATTGCAACGCACAGGCCCATAGCCAGAGCTACAAAATGCAAGACATTATTAGTTCATTAAAAATAGCAAAACAAACAGAAAAACACCAATCCCAAGCCACTATCTCCCGCTAGAACCCCAAGAAGCCTCTGTTTGCACCTGTGCAGCTCAGCACACACTAGATGACTGTCTAACATTTCCAGACAGTGAAATTCTTCTTAACAGGGTTAAGCAAAGTCAAAATACATTCAGTAGCCAACTGCAAACATGTCCCCATAGAAGCAGAGATCACTCTGCAGGCACAACTGCCTGTTCCACTCAACTTCCACCACCCACCACAAAGAAATGTTTCCACGTCCTTTGCGTAGAGACTCCATCTCCCCTGTACAACCCTGACTACCCACTTTAAAACAGAAGCAACAAAACAACTTTGAATTCTCTGTGCCTCAAACACAAACCTCTACTTTTCCTCTATTAGGTTTTCTAACAAACGCATAAAATAAATAAGATCCTTGACTCTTAATTCAGAAAGGGTGTGGTTACATGACTTGTTAGAACTTGGTCTAACAAACCCATTCAAACCAAACTTCTGCTTGGGCAAGACTGTGCAAGACTGCCTGAATACCATGAAACGTCACCGTTTAGATATCCAACAACCAAAATGTGTGTGAAAGCTTAGGGGGGAAAAATATGGGTAAGTTTTTTCCTAATCCCTCCTAAGAGTGAGTTTTCAGCCAGATCAATGAGCTGAAGAACATAACACAGCTCAGATTTTCACTCTGTACCAAGGGGAATTTTGTCAGGGTAGAAGGTAAGATTTTAAACAAAAACCCAGTCTTCACATTTGTGTCATTGCCTGCTTCTTTAAGCCCAGCCTCAGCTACCAAGGATACTTAACTGACAACTGAATGTATTTCTACTGGTTACAAGTAAATCCCCAAAGAAATACTTATAATAAAACAAATTTAAAAAAAAAATCTTAAAAAGCAAATCGGCTTTCATCTATGGTATCAGTCTATTTGTAAGGAATAATGGAGCCCTGTTGGGATCAGATTACAGTCAATCATGCAGACATTTGTCAACAAAATGTCTTCGTCTAACACGACACAGAATTTGTAAGAAGTTACAATCCCATTTTTGCCAACTGGAACTGCAGGGGAAGCCAATTCATTATGCATATGCCCACCAGTGTGACAACTGGACTCAGCCAAAATGGACAAATTAACTTCTGGATTCTCAGGCTGTAATTATGGGGCTGTGAAGCCACCTTACACTTGCATTTCACCTGAAAGCTGGGGCAATCTTCCATCCAATCACTAGGGAATCACATCCATATGCATTCAAAGAATAAGCATGCCCCAAAAGCCTCCTGCCAGCGTGGCTGCTTGCAGTGCCCAGGGGCTGCATCCCAGCAACTCTGTCAAGTCCACCTTATCTCTTGAGAACTGGCAACCTTAGCACAACCCCAAGTGTCACAGCAGCCAGTTTGAACAAAGCAATGGGATTACTGACATAAAAATGCACCCTAAGTCATGCTGCGCAACTGTAACAAATGGCACAGCAAGCTACAAAATGTGAGCAAATTATTGAGTTTTGAAAAATTTTACACAGCAAAGCAGCAAGAAAAAGAACTGTATTCAGTAATTCAGCATAGCCGTCAGTTACAGACTTCCTGGGCAGAAGAGCAAATACAAGGGAACAGACATTTAAATCAAAGAGGTTTCTCTAAAGCCAGTGTCAATAATAGCTCAAGCAAGCCTATATTTAGGAGAGGATTTTCAGGTTATAATTAATGAGAAATGGAAATATTGTAACCAGTGTGAGTTTTATCTATTGGTCACACACTCCATTTCTCTCTCACTGAACACAGGCACATGGCCAAGGCATCAAACTAAGCAAATACTGGGTAGAAAAGGAGATGGAAAAATCCTTCAGAGCTGACAGTGAAATACACATGCTAATAATTACACAGTTTTGCAACTGCTTTAAGAAACGCTGGTAAATTTAAAAAGCAAGAGAAGCAGGAATGCCCAAGAGCAAGTACAAGTAATATGGGCCAAAGTGCAGTCAATGGACTTCTCTAAATGGAAGCCAGCTTCCCTATCCAAGCTCATGCATAGTGTTAACAAACAATATAAGGCAAATCTTCACTGAAATATACTCCAGATCATTAAAAAATAGACAAAGATGAGAGAAAGAAAGAGAGGTAGAGCAGCCACACAACCAGCAGCTCTAGTTTGGAAGTGCTGTGCAATTGGTTAACAAGGCTGAATAAGAAAACACTGGAAGAGTTAACCCTCAATTAACAGAACAAATTAACTCCAGAGTTCCTGCAAACACACTTCTTATGGAATAGGGATATTCTGAGGATTAAGAATATTCTTGCATATGTGATTAGACTCTCTGGCAGCTTTCCAGCTCTCCTGCATCCACAGCAGGTGAAAGCTCCAAGATGCTGGTGGTGTGGGGTCTGGTTTACAAAGACTTCATAAGCTAGGGAAGCTTTAACTTCTCCCACAAGCCACCAGGTTGTGGTGGATCTGATCTAATCACAGTGTATTTTAAAAGAAAGGAATAAGAGCACAGGCCCAATTGCTGCTGCAGCTCCCGGGGTATCCGTGACCATGCCATTCACTCTGTAACTACAGATATTCCATACATCTATAACATTCCTGTTGTACATCTCCAGCTCTGCCCACTATTTAGGAAAGCTTTTATTTTAACCAGGCTTTACCAGAGAATGGTGACCATCCTCGGAGATTCTGTCATCAAACAATCTGCTCTGAGAAATAAGCATTTCAATACCTATAAATGTGCATCATCACATGCCAGAACAAACTCCCCAGAGCCAACATGGGCTCACTCTACCGGGTAACACGTCCCTGCCTTTAGAAGCACTTCAGCCAAGGGCTGTGCAGGCAGGGGCAGGGTAGGATTTGGGCAGCAAAGGCTGTCCCAGCAGGAACCACCACACCTCGATTTTGTAAGGCCTGGCAATTACCAAGAAGTAATTCCCGCGTTCTCCTCAGCTCTCGAGCAGCAACGCTCTTTCACACTGAGAAAATCAACTGCACAGCCCCGACCGAACACCTAGGACTCTCCATGTGCTGCTGCTCAGAAGGAACACCCACCCTGTTCCTCCAGATCCTCCTCCAGCCCCGCCCAGGCAATGAGCAGTACATTCACAACACCTGGTTCATTCTCTGCCGACAGCCAAACCGAGGATCCTCCCGGGCCAGGTGCAGCCAGCAGCTGCCAGCGCTGCCTTAAGGACAGGACACTTGGATGCACGTGGGCAGCGGTGCTGATGTCTGCACTGCTGCCCACACTGCCCTCCGCATGGGAGTCTCTGGCATCTCCAGGACTCCACCACAGAGAAGGCAGAGATGATGGGATCCCACATGCAGCAGCACAGTACGAGGACTAAAGCCCCAGTGAGTTTCCCTGATAAAGGCCAATAAAAGCAATTCCTTATTTAGTGTCACTGGCAAACACTGATTTAAATGGATTTGAACAAATGACAGGAGGATCACCTATATAGTTCAAGCTCCCTTAATATAAACTACATAAAATAATTCAAAGCGAGATAGCAGCAACACAATTCAGTAAATCATAAAAACCTCAAGACAAATAAAAGCCAGACACCACTCTGCACCAGCAGCTCAGAGCTCTGTAGATTAATTACTGCAAAGTCCACCATGTCAGACTGAAGCACTCACAAAAATAACTATTTTTAACTAAACGCTTCTGCTGGTATCTCAGTGTAGACAACTCTTCACATTCTGCCAAAATCCACACTTGACATTCCTTTAAGCTTTGCAGCTACTGCAGATCAAGTGTCACCCTTGATTTCATGGTAGGCTACTCTGTTTATCACAAAACAGACTTTGTCTGCAATTTTTCATTTAGTATCTGGTATTTTAAAAGGTATTTCCCTTCCATACAACAGGTGGGAGCTTTAAAGCAGTTCAAACCATGAATGAAGCATAACGCCCATATACAAAAGAAAGAATGAAGATGCCGTGAGAGGTTTCAGTAGTAAGGACTTGCTGCTGCTGCTGCCTCATTTAGGAGAAACTGGAAGCTGATGGGATGAATGTTTTCTATTGTAACAAACAATTTCAAGGGCAGGTAATGCTGCAATTTTTCCTCAAGCAATCAAGACCTCAGGGTGCCATTACACCATGTCCTAAGCCAATTTAGGAGCCTGACACTGCTGAGAAGCAGAGGTCCTGCTCCTGGCTACCCCTTCATGCCTTTGCTATTATATCGACTCCATCCCCTCAGATCCCATCATGCTGCCACTTACCTTCTGCACATACCTGACTACACAATAATCCATCTCACTGCAGCAGCAGAAAAATAGGCTAGCAAAACCCAAGTATGCTGCCATTCTAGTGAGCTGGATCAGTTTACCATGTGATTAAGTGAGTGCCAGAGCTAGCACAAGAGATTTGGAAGGCAGGAGGGAAGGATGAAGGCTGCTTTTCAGAACAGTAAACTGTGAATTCAGGTCAACCACCAAGAAAAAAAAAACAATAAATCACACCCTCAAGCCAGCTGGCTGATTGCCAGTTTCACCCAAGGCCATCTCAGCACCCAAGGCAAGCATCGCTGAGATTAAAGACAACCAGCTACTGTGAGCTGCCTCATATAACAAATTATTTGAGCATTGGAACCAATAAACAACAAGATGCACAGCAAAAATTAACCAGATTTTTAGGCTCAAGCTATGAATCATACACAACCACTGTCTCCACACATTAACTCAATCCGGCCATTCACCCTACACCACATGGTAGATGTGTTTGAAGTGTGGAATATCTTTCATGAGTGTTCTGGCACTTCCCTGGAAGCTTTTACAAACCAGAAAAACAGGTGTCCCAAGCACTCCCCAGCATGTTCCTGGCAGTGGCTCTTCAGGGAGTCTGCCACACAGCTCAGCAGCCAAGCCATTAATATCAGCAAATTTCACCCATCATCACCAGGCAACTGATGTGTCAGAACAGGCACAAAACAGTAGTAAAACCCCTTAATTCAAATACTCACCATCCATTAGGAGCCAGTGGCCAGTTAGGACCCAGATAAGGACAAGCATCACAGACAGAAAAAACGAGAGTAACTCAGCAGCAGTGAAACGCCCACAGCAGCCAAAGGAAATCCTAGAACACACAAACATCAGCTGGACGACTTTATGTTTCCATTTGAAGAACAGAAAGTGGACACTGTTGGAACAAGGCTCAACTGCTGATGAAAGATCAGCTGAAGGGAAGTTCCTTTGCCACAAATAGGTACCAAAACAGCAACAAAATAAAAGCTTTCCTCACACTCAAATACTGTGTGTAAAGCATGAACTGCAGAGATGGAAAAAACCCTGTAAATCTTGGCACTGCTCTTGAAATTGCCACCATTCCTAGCACCACCTAAGATAGTGCTTTTAGCAACATGAACACCAATCACAAGGTTAAAAAATAAAATTAGTTTCAAAACATGACATTAACAACTGTAATTTCCACTGGTTCAACTACAGTCTCCGGAAGCGCCAGCATTAAAATCCAGAGTCCAGTGTTAACAAACATTAAAATCCAGTGCCAAATCCCAAACTCTAAAATCTCAGCCAAAACAACCCAAACTTATTAAAACTCACTGTTGGGAAATCTAGTCCCCAGAAGTGGTATTGTATTTCCCAGGCTGGCAAGTGTGAATGACTTGAAGAAATTGTGCTTCCTACTTTCAAAGTGGAAACATGATGTTGGCACAAAAAATATGCACAAACATCAGCCCTGAGGTTAATGCATATTAAAGAATTCTCATTAAAGAAATACAACACACAAGAAGAGGAGCAAAGGATTGCTCAAGTCCTTACTTGTTCTGAGGTGAGCAAGGCCGTGTTAAGTACTGGCACATCGGGAGCAGAAGGAAAGCAAAAGCTATTGTTGCAAGGACTACAAAAAGAAGAAAAGGTAATATTAGGACATTCAGACCTAATTTCTACAGCACACAAACAGGCTTCTCCAATTTGAAAAAGCTCTTGCAACAATGTTCCATTATCATATGCTCAATATTATTCCAGCGTGAGCAGCTCAAGGCTCTGAGGCTTTCTGCACAACAGTGAGCCTTCAGACTGAAATGAAATGAAAGCTCTCAAAGGAAAGCAACGCCCCATCCCCAAACCTTAAAAAAAAGTTTTAAATCTATTCATGATCATGTCAGCAAGAAAAAGTTTCCACATATTCTGACTAAAAAAAAATCTACTACAAACTGGCTGTGAGATTTTCTTTCAATTTTTCAACATAAGACACAAACTAACTTAGCATAATAAAGGGTTTTTTTCCCCTTTTTAACTCGGTAATTTTTTCTCCCATCTCATTCAAAACTCTTCATTCATTACTAAAACACAGTACAACTTCAAATAACTTATAGCCAGTAGCTGCCAATTTGACTTTTTTACAATATGAAATGCTTCAAGTTTTTGAAAACAGAATTATAAAAATACATAAATATCCAAACAGACTATTTCCATAAACATTTTCAAGCAGCATACTTATCCCACCCACACATTTGTAAAAACGTTTAGTAACTGCTGGTATTTATAATCATTTTTCCTTCCAGTTTTTTTAAAGGACTGTTTAAAAGGCTGGAGCGCGAGGGCGTGGAGACACTGACATGTCAGCAGCAGACATCCAAAACTGTGCCGCAAGAACAGACTGCAATGAAAATGGAAGCCGCTTGGAACTTTTTGCATGCTGCAGTTCAGATCTTTGTGCTGTCCTGTACTTATTCCTTTAACAATTACTGTAGCTGGTTTTTAAAAGGGAATTTTCTTCTCTTCTCAAATGAAGATGATGGGAGAGAATCAAACATTCTCTTACAGATTAAGCCATTCTCTACACAGTTTAAGCCAACTGGAGAAAAATTTGTTTGGTCAAACCACATCTTTCCCTTCTGGTGGGAGGAAGATTTGAAACAAAACAAAACCAAAAAAGGAGAACTCAAATAATCTAAAAAGAAAATTTAAGAAGTGTCTGCATACAAACAGCACCATGAAAACTCACAGTTCTGTCAATATTTCAGAGGGGGGAAGAAAACCAAAACAGGTAGGGAAAGAATGAACAGTGTGGCAACTCTGCACAAACTGAACCAAGAACCTCTGCAGAGGTGCTTGGTAAAAGAACACTGCCCAGAAACCCTGTGCCCCTGCTGGCCTAAGTACTGCCTACCCTCCCTGCTCCCTACCCTGCCTCTACCACCACAGGCTCAACCCTCTTTGCCCTCAAAATCTCTCCTCCCCCTTCCTCCCCCCTCCTGCTCTGCCCAGCAGGGAACCCCGCACCTCCTGCCCTGGTGTCCCCATGCCAGGCTCGTTCAGAGTATGAGAGTTAAACTGCCACGACACCAACGCAGAGAGCCCGCAAGGACCTGCTCCCAGAGTCACTCCTGACTGTTCAGGCTTCCAGGCCCAAGCCTCCCATCCCCTCCAGCCTCAATCCCAATGATTCACTCGGGAATCTCTTGGCTTAACTCCTGGCTGCAAGGCAGTGCCAGCTTTGGGGCTCTGCCCTCTGCCGAGCAGTGGGTCCTGGCCTTGGCCGCTTGCTGCACCTACCCTTGCTCCTGACTCTTCTCTGAAAGGCAAATCTCTGTGAGAGGAATGTTTAGAAGGGGTTTAAGAAACCAGATATCAGCTGTAATTTAGCAGTCCCCCACATCAGTCCTACTAACCACAGAGGATGTAAAATAGCATGACCTGAGCTTCATGGGACAGAGGGACCAAGTTCCAGGTTCCCAACTCCAGCAGGGTCCCCATCCTGCTGTACAGCCTCTGAGCTGTATATTTGCATTTCAGAGGTTCTGGGCTTGATGACACCCTCTGATGCAAGCCCAAGGAAAGGCACAAACATACCAAAAAACAGGTTCAAGAATAAAGATACCCAAGAGCACTGATCCCCAATCCCCTGAAACCTGCAACAAGCCCCAAGGGACAAAGATCCTCTAGTTACACACAGAAGTGTTACAAATAAAGTTAAAAATCCCAAGGTCATTTAAAAATTAAATGGACCAATAACCCTGACAAATTAAAATTCCTCTTTTTTCATATATCTTTCCTTGTAATAGCTTATATATTTGTGTGTATATGTTCCCTTGATATCTAGCATACAGTAGAATCTATATGAAGAATTTTTTAAGAGGAAAGAACATATGTGTCATAGGTCAAAGTTATAAAAGCAGAGTTCAACAGACCTCTACAGGAGGTAGAATTAGACACGAGTCTCAATATTAGATATTTAAGATTTCACCCATCAACACCAGCCCTGTTTAAGAGCCTGGAGGGGATGCACAGCTCAGGAGTTAAACCGTGAGGCAAAAGCCTGCAATGAAGTAGGAGAGAATGAGAGGTATTTGGGAGCTTAAAAATCTTCACAGACTCAGTATGGGGACTGAGTACAATTTTTGGAAGCTGCTCTGTATCTGGAGCAGTAGGAAGACTCTTGCTACTCTCAACAGCAGCTTATCTCTTAAGAATTGCAGTAAGATCAAAAGGCAAAAATTTTCCAAAAAGCAAAGCCTTGGTATTTATTTAAAAGACAAAATGTAAATGCTAAACAGGATTGGAGGATTTGCAACTTATTTGCAGGTTAAGTTTCAATTTTGTTCTAAATTCAAGCAGTGCAAAAGACTAATATTCAAATGCTAGTCAGACCAGAAACAGAAAAACTGCATGAAAGCAAAACCAAAACTGAACTAGGAAAGAAGTCTCTGGACAGGATCTCCAAAGTTATTTCCCATTAAGTACCTGAATTATGAAATACCATGTACAGTTCTGAGCATCGATTTACAAACAAGTGAGCTTTACACAAAATAATGCATCTGGGCATGTTTAGACCTCTGGCAATTTACAGTTCAGTAGGTTTAGCACATCTCTAAGTGGAAAATACTTCTCAAATAATAGTTCTCACTTTATTTATAGCTACAGAGACATGAAAATACAACTGTGAAACCTGATGATTCTTTTTTTTAATGTACTGTGACATGTATTATAGTTCTTACCAACAATATTTAATTATATCAATACTTTCTGTTCTATTCCAAGTCTTATAAAGAGAAGAAAACTTAGTCACCTGCTGTGCATATTGTAAAGACAACTTGAACTGAGTCGAAGAAGAAGAACATAACTAGGAGAGACACGGACGCTCCAATGGGCAGGAACAACGCCTGGGTGGAATCGATGGTTTGAATACCTGGAGGAGAAAGGGGGACACTGAACTTGTGTTTGGTACCACACACAGACACTGGCCCTTGCCAGCACAGGGGAGGGCTCTGACAGCACATTCCCTTTCAGTGCTGGTGCACCAGGCATTGACTTGGTGCTCTCAGAGCCCAGCATAGCTGCCTGTGCAAAAACACTCCAGCTATGTGTGCACTGCAACAGCCCCGCTCTGCAGAACCCAGGAACTGAAAGTTCAGTTTTATCTTGTCCCATAGATAGAAGGAATAACAAGTTATGAAAATTAACATTATTTAGGGATTAGAATCACTTTACACTGAACAGAGACACTCTGTTCAGTGTTGAACAGAGCATACGTAAGGTTTACTTAATCTCTTAACACAAGGTGAAAAGCCTGACCAATGTTAGGCTGACCCAGTTCATGCAAAAGGTGCCACAGCTTCAAATTCCACTTGGTTGAAGGCCACCAAGCTCTTAAACTGCATCACAGGTTGCAATCACCAGATAATACCAAACCTAACAATAAAGGGCAGTTTCCAAAAAATACCTAAGTCATTTACCTGCTTATGAAACCACCAGATCAGTGCAGTGCACTGTAACTGCCTTTTTGCTAAAAAGCAACATGAATTCAGGCTCACATTTTAAAGCTGGCAGTAATTTTAAACAGGGCAGAGATACTAAATTATTTTATTCTCAGTATTTCCCCCCACCTCACCCATGCAATGTGACTACCAGGGATGTTAATCATGGGACAGGACAACTCTTACTGTATTTCTGAGTTTTCAGAATTACCAGCAAAATTGAGAAGCCCACCTAACCCAACAAATTCCAACACTTAACCAGTCTCTGTAGCTATATTTATATTTGATCCTGGGGCGGGAGGGGGGGGGGGGGGAAGCCACAAGCAGCAACCCAATTAAAAATACAAGACACGCTTCTACTTGTAGAGCACTAAAGTAGTAACAGGTAACATCAGAAGTAGTCACTTCCTAAGTGACACAGACCTAGAAGAGGTGTAAAACCAACTTGACATCAACTCTGTTATCCCAAAACAATTAAATACTGCTGTATGAAGGGGTTTTTACCAATCCCAGAATTTGAAGGATAAGCCTTTAGGTTGTGAAACATACTCAGACAAGTAAATATGCACATAGATTGTGTGTCTGTGTGTATTTCTGTGTAAGAATGCATCTTATTTTTTCCTGTCAGGAGTGGCAAGTCATATAAATAACAGGTTACCTGTACAACTCAGTTATCAATGTATCTGATTATGCTGAAAAACCTCAAACATACATGAAATACACTCACTACAACTTAGTATCTGTCATAAATATTCAACCCTTTTCATAAAAGAAAAGCTGAACAAAAGACATGGAAGTCATGACACTTGCACATGGTCAAGTCATTTATTAGTTCATGTCGTGATCTATTATTCTTAAACATAAGTAGCACAATAAATTTTAAAAAGCAGAAGAGCTCAGCCACTTGGGATTTCTACATTGCTGAGGTCTGGTACATTAAAGTGCAATGTACCGCCCAGTGATGACAGTGTGAAGATACAAAAATTCTGATCTGTGACTTAGATCCGGTTCCTTCTGCTCTGAGAAGGCACATTTACTCACATGCCCTTCAACTTCTCAAGAGAAAAACTGAACAAAACAAAAACCCAGAAATGACACACTACACACCACCTTGGCATCTAGGAATTGGTGCCTGCAGCCTTAAATGTCAGAGTTCTTAATTTCATTTCTGATCATTTTGACAGCTAATCCCCTTAATGTGCTTTACTCCCCAGCCCCAGACTGTCTTCTCTTCCTTTTCAGATGCCAAAAACCTCAACTGTTCATTGCTGTATCACCAAGCCCAGCAACCTCTTTACTCTGTGCTGCCAACAGCAGTGCTCTGACAACTATTTAAATTCCAAGAGTCTACATTAGAAAAGACAAAAACAGCAAGAGACACATACCACATATGTTATAATTTCAAAGATGTATTTCTTGCTTTAAACAAAACAAGCTTAGCATTCAGGGTTTCATGCTCAGGGCTTCTCATTCCTGCCTTCTATACTCTGGGAAACTATTTCATTCTAGCGCCTATTCTCAAAATATGGCAATATAAATTGCTATAAGTTAAACTCAAGTATGAATTTACAACATACTATGCACACTGTGTTCCACTCTAACTGTTCGGTTCCATATTTTTACCTGCAAAACTGTGCATGTCAGATGGCCAAGCTGCCTGGAATCTATTTATAGATTACAGAAGGGACAGTCACCATGCAGGAGCTGACATGTTAATCCCATTCTGAATAGAGAGTGTGCAGACACATATTTTGTTGTCCATTATAAATGAGTTGCCCAGAGCTATGTGAATTCTCTACTTCAGTTTCTCTACTGATAAGGCTGAATCCTCCTTAGGGGCTTGTCAGTGCACCCCATGATCTCTCCCTGCTTACAGGCTGGCCAACATGCCGTAGCAATGAGCTCCAGACAAAAAGGAATTACATTCCCTTCTCCTAACTGTGGGGTGGCTTTTTAAAAAGTAAAGCTGTTTCCATTTCCAGTAAAACCTGACAAGTTGCGCCACATGCAATTTTTACACATTATGGAAATGTTATGTTGATGCTCTAAATTCAGCTTCCATGGGTGTGAGCCAGACATGGACAGCAGTGTCAGCACAGTGAGGTGGGAAGTGCCCAGACACAGCCTGGGATCAGGTGAATCTGCAATGCAGCAGCTCAAACACATGCACAGGTGAAGCAGGAGGTGCAGCACTGAAGTGAAGCAAGGAAGGTAAGGAGTAAAGCTGACCCTTACTGTTATTGGTGCTGTTGCCATTAAAAGACCCAGCGGCGCTGCTGTTGTCTTTCTCTTTGTCTTGATTCTCAAAGTCCATGTTCAGAGACCTTCAGGGAACAAAGCACATGCAACAGATGAGTTCCAAACTCCTGTTTACGCTTATCAGCTGCAGTCTCATTCCCTTGGAAGCACCCTTCCCCTGGAAAAGCCCTGTAATGATGGTTACTAGAAACACCACTATACACAGTGAGAAATTAAAATAACTGAAGTGCTTTATTCCAAGTGAGGCCCCACAACCCAGATTCTGACAGTGAGACCAGTCACCAAGTGTCTGCACTGGGGAGTGCTAAATATCTGTGCTGCTGTTTGTTGTTACCTGATTTCTGGGAAGTGTAGAACACAATAAACATTTTCAATTCTCTTGTGAATTTGAACTCTTTCCAAGTTCTCATTTTGCTCCTTTTCATTCAAATTTGACTATCAGGTTTCATTTTTAAGACAATATTATTTCCTTCCTCGAAATGTTGTTATGAATGACCCAAACTAGCTTTTAAGTGTCTGCTTAATATAAGATCTTACTTCACTGAAGAAATTTCAGCAAAGCATAGAAAATTACCAATGTATATTTTACATGCACACAGAACAGATGACTAGAGGAAGCTCTGAATGAGTAGTACAAATTGATACACTTTAATTAATCCACAGGAGCTGACAACACTCCCAAGTACCCAGCTCAGCTGTTACTGATTCATTTTTTCATTTTGATGTACACATTTAAAAAAAATTTCAATTTAGCACAGTATTCTACCCCTTTTGCCACAGTCCTTCACTTTGATGCAACTTCCAAATTATATTCTAGCACATTTGGCATAACTTTCTAAAAAGGGGGAATTTCACTTAAGGTCTGTTTTGACCAGCAATCATTTCTATTGTTAAATTTGATGTGCTTTTTAACAAAAATACCAGCAATCAAGTTTACCATGACAGTTTCTCATTTGGATGCATGTATGGTATCCATGATTTAGTTGCATATTGATTTATTCAAATGAGCTATAGAGAACCAACAGAAGCACTGTGCATCTCTCACTGTACAGCTCCTGTCTTAAGCTTACAGCAGCATCCAAGTATTTCAATAAAACTTCCAGGTCAACAGGCATTAAACTTCTTTTCAAGTTTAGCTTAACTGTGCTACGCAAAGTAAACAAATTCTATTTATTTATCAGACCAGTAATAAATACACCACAGACTTCTAAACAATTCTAGAGGTGTCACAGTTATTTCATTGCAGTGCACTGATCATCTACTGCAATGCACATGTGAGCAAGTCTGTGCTGCAGTCCCAGTATCTGGAATTAGGCACAATCAAATTTATAGGATCAAGACATCTATGGTGCATTAAAGACAGAGGGGTTGAGCAGTTTCGCTCCATAAAACGAAAACAAGAAAAAGGCTATTCCAGCATAGAACTGGTTTGTTTCCTTTGTGTCTATAAAGCAAGTGCTCCCGAACAGCGTTATGAGATTAAAGCAGCTCTTGGTCTCAGGCAAAACATGAGGAAGCTTCTGCATCAGACACACAGTACTTGTACACAGATCATGGTCATCAGCTAAAGAGTTATCGAAAATGCAAAGAGGCAATGGAGGAACACTAAAATTCTAACAAATTAATCTGTTGTTCTTAGCTTGTTCTTCTAAAGATCTCTTTGCTCTGCCCTTTGTTTGGAGTACCTCCATCCTTCACTCACACTCCCTTTTTCCCCATGCATTGTAGCTTTATAATTTTCCCCTCAAGCTATAAAAACCTGGGAGGAGGCTGACAGTCCTCCAGGACTTGGTCCAAGATTCAGACAAACAAGATAATTCTTTTCTCAGTGCAGTGTTTTGTTCCCCTCTGAATTAGCATCGTTTAGAAAGAACCTCACACCATCATTCTCCCAGTGGCATCGGGCAACTCATAACTTAAGGGATTGCTATCAGCAGAGAAAACTGGAAATAAAACCTATTAGATCTACTGCTCATAAACAACTTCGGTCCCCCCTCTCTTTTCATTGCAATAGTGTCAGCAATTATTATTACCTATAAATATCCCTGCCTCCAAAGCAAGCATAAATTAGGAAATTACTTTCACTTAACAACACAGCTGCTCTTCCAAGCCAACCTCTGAATAATCTCCAACTGTTTTATGATTTGGCTCTTCACTCTGCTACAAATCATCACTAACATAATTTAAAAAATTGAGAAGCGATCACTAAAACACCTTCCAAGAAAGTTAAAAATCATACTGTAAAACAAGATAAACTCAAAACTACTGGGCTGTGGAGAAGTGGCAAGCTGAGAAATGTTCATGGTTTTGTTCAAGTTTTTCCTGGGCTCCCTAAGGGAATGTTGAGCCAGCACCTCCCCTGGGGCACTGAACTGCTCCATTGTTTCTTCTGTGGGTCCTCAGAGCCCCCACTGGTTGGATTTCTAGCACAGGGTTTCAAAGCAAGCGAGTCACCCTCCCGCAGGGAGCCACTCCAGAGGGTTACGCTGAGGCCAAAGGAATGAGTAAGTTGCTGGCACGGCACTATCTGCAAAGTTCAACTATGGATCGCTTCCACTGCAGAAATGCCTCATGGAAACCCTGTAGGAGATGTTCTTATCAAACAATGGAGAAAATAGCAACACATGAATCTATCTATACAGGCACCTGCAGATGCAACTTACTGAGATTGAGAAGTTCCTTCTTGCTCTGCTAGTGAGGACAATCACCCATCTGAGAGGCTCTGGGAGTATGGGAATGGCCAGCCCTTAGCACACCATGTTCACATGAACACTCTGGGTTCACCATGTGAGCTACTTTCTATTTATACCCACCCAAAGCTTAGAGATAGAAGACCCCTGTGTCATCCCACACTTCTTGGTTTGGCCCAAAAGCAGGTATTTGAACAGGTAGATTCTGGGTTAAATCTGGCTTTACATAAGCTGAGAACCCATGTCTGGAGAAGTGACAGGACAGAAAAAGATTTAGCTGTTACCTGCAAAGTAACCCCAACCTTTAAGTCACAGAGAAGCATTTGGACAAGAACAGGTGGCTATCTTGCCCTCGGAAACAACCTGTTTCAAGCTGAGCTCACCTCTTTAAAAATCCACAACTAACACACACACCTACTTGCATGCTCCAGTTTACAGTTTGTAATGGTTTAAAGGATTAGACTTGCTCCTTTGGTAGCCAATAATAAAAGTATGTCAAGTTCAAGGGCTGAGAGCAGTCAGAATGTACATGAGAGAGACGTTCAGAAGGGCTGGAAGCTAAAGCTCCTGACCCAGCACAAATGTAGGCAGGAAATGCTCGTTCATGCACAGTAAGAGAAGGGGAACTCAACTCTATCACTGCACTTTGTTCTGGTTCTGGGCTTTGCCCATGATTTATTAGACATTCTTCTGAGTATACTGAGAGTTTGGGATTTTTTCATTTGTTTTGGACAAATGCTACTTCTATTAATAAGGGCAGTGGACCAAGGCTTTCCTTTGTTCCCCTGAAGCCGCCTGCCTTAGATTAGATCCACCACACACATGAATTTTATCCTAATGACTCACCTACCCAATTCTTTCTGATCCTATTACAGAACTTCTGTTTCAGCCACTTGCCAGGAATACTACAATAACTTTACCTGCTTCTTTTCAGTTGAAAATCAGAAACCAAACCCACTTTTTCCAACACAAAGGTTAACTAAGGAGAGCTATTTTCTTTTTGTCGTATGACAGCTCTGCAGGAGACGAGCACTCAAATCCAGATGAATACTCCACTGCTGACAGATGAGAATGAGCACCCTAAGCTCCAACTTTCATCTTCCCAGCACATCAATTCTCTAAGAAAATTCATCTGCTTTGCCAAAAGTTTTTATTTTACTACTTTAAGAATTCCAGATGAATATCATTTTGCAACTTATTACCACACTTGAATTTCTTGAATACCTTAATTGTATTTCAGACCCCTTTATTAATGCCACTGTACAATTTTCTGTAAAAAACTGCTTTTGACCTTGCTCGCTGATCAAAGCGAATCAGTTTGTCCAAGTCCCCAACATAACTGTGGATTTCAGCTCAGACACCTGCTAAAGAAACCACATATAGGAGATTAATTAGGAAAGTAATTTTAAAACTCTGGGACCCTATTTTGGTCTGTAACTCACATTATGGGATCTTCAGGATACATGCAAAGGAAAAAGACTAAAACAGGACATTTCCTCAATGGATTTGTATCCATCACCATCCCACTACTTCATCCAGTGAGTCAGATTGCTCTGGAGTTCACAGTCCTTACTAAGTGAGTAGTTTTAAATGTAAAGTATAGGACAAAATGCTAAGAGCATGTGTAGGTACCAATAGGAATAGGATAGCGAACAGCAGGGGAAAATTTTTAAGGGCAAGGAGCTCCATGAGAGATAAGCAATTTAAGTCCACACACTCCTGCTGTTTTATAATGCACTACATTTTTGTAATTGAATTTTAATAAATCCTATGGCTTCTTGCAGCCAGATGCATAGCTCCTTTTTACACAATTGCATAAATTCAAATAGTTAAAAATTTAATTAGTCCCTCAACTATATGCTAATCTGACTCAAAACTTGAAGAAAAAACTAAACAAATACAACCTTTGACTACTTTTTTATTCTGATCATCTCTAGATTTTGTTTTCCCAAAGCCTTCTATTTTAATTCCACCAGCAGTGCTGTTATCGAACACTTGCTAACAACAGACAGCTCTTGCAAAAAAATTGGCTGTTTCATTATATAACTTTATTAACTTATGATAGTGATATAAAACCTCTAATCCTAGAACAGCTGCAGCTTATATCATACATATGAGCACAGCTATCATCTATTTCAGGAATACTCATAGCAGTTCAGAGACGCCATACTGAGTATAACACCTTTTATCACAGAGTTGTGAAATGAAGCAATGTTCTTCAAGAAGCAGAAAGAAAAACATGCTGTATTTAAGTTTGAAAAAATAATACTTTGATATTGTGATTATATTGTTTTAATATGTCAGTATGAGCCTCATTCCTTAGGCACCACTACAGTAAAACAAACTGTATAATACAGCATGCGAGTCTAAAGGGGTAACTGTTTTCTCTAAACTATACTCAGGTCTCCTAAAATGAGGCAAATTTGATTTTTGAAGACTTAAACTCATCCTGCAGTAGTTCTCAGATGCTTTGCTGGAATTCAACACTGACAGTGTTCCCCAGTTCTCTATTAAGACACTTGAGCGAACAGCAGTGGCACCCGGGGATCGCTGTTTTACAGGACTAGTTTCAAATCACAGGAGCACATTCTCAATCAACCACCACTGGATAATGTATAGAAGATTCTGCTATTGAGAACATTACCTTCTATCTGTCTCAACAATCCTTTTATACGCTCTAAAATATAACTTCACAGAGCTGTCCTCAAGCACCGACTTTTAAGTTATCTTATACATGCTTGTACCATGCCATACAATTACATTTTTTAGAAACCCCAGCTCGCTATTATTTCTTCCTTTTCCATTTCCTAGTAAGTTTTTTTATGTTGGCTATGCCTGACAAAGATACAATGAAACAAAACGGCATAAACTGTATTCAGTCACTTGCAATATTTTTACTTGAAAAATAAAAAACTCTGCAGAACCTTAAAAAAAAATCTTACCTGAAACTGCCATAGACTATGAGAAGAATAGAAATCAGGAAGGTAGACACTTGACTGGAATCCACAAGGGAATATGCCCTGGAACCAGGAAAAAGAAGGCAGGTTTGTCATTGTGAGTGTCCATTTCTCCAGTGCCGTTTGCTATTTCTTTTTCTTATTATAATACAAATAGAGAACTGGATAACAAATCATGGCTGCTCTCTCTGAAGCTCTCTCATCTAGAACATAAAACCTGGAGCTTGTGAATTAACTTACTATATTCAAGGCTGCAGCATGAAAAACCTGTACAACCACCACAGGACAATTCAAAAACCTTGTGGTAATTTATTCTGAACTCACCAGATTCAGGGTTTTTTTTCCTCAAACTCATTAAAATTGCTTTAATTGCAGCTACTGCAACCCTGCATGTCAATAACAGTAACCTGTTTTCCATAACACTTCTTACGTTTTCAAAGTGACAATATGGCAGTTAATGCTCACTCAGTTGGAGGGAAAAAACCCAAACAAACAAAAGAAACCCCCCAAAAACCAAAATCCAAACCTCACAACAAGCTGCAATATGCATTTATTAAACCACACACAATCACTTCCCTATTCCATCTTGCAGTTCACTCAATATGGGATTACTGATGAACATTTCAGGAGGAGGTTTAAATCCAGCTTTATCTCAATTGATTTCCTAATGTAACACACTGTTTTTAAAGCAAGAAATATGAACATTAATACCAGCACAGGCCACCATGCTGGCAGGGGCACAGCAGGCAAGGAGAGACTCTGGGAGTCACTCTACAACTCCCAACTCCATAACTTGTGCTAAAGTAATGGAAAATAACAAGAATTCAATGTTAAAAGACATAACTGAGTATTTCTGAAACCAACCAAAAAGCCTAATTTCAGCAAGGCTAGGGAAGAAAGATAATTGAATTACATGATTGTTCTGAACTAAGTATCAGTGAGCAAGTAAAAACTGAAGATACGAGACAGTTAAAGAAACACTCATCCCATTCCCAATACAAAAGCAATTTAGAGATAATTACCAAACTGCTAGACACACAATTTAAAATACTCTTTTAATATATAAACACAAATGTGAATCTTCTACTACAGAAATTCAATATTAAACATCACTGATGAACAGACTGCCTCTTTAAAATGAAATTACATACTTATGCAATAAGCTTTTAAGAAATTAGAAACTACTTTGGTTAATTACCATGAATAACTTCAACATATCCCCACACTAAAAGTGAAAAACAGGTATCTCATTTGCTCATAATGTTGGCCAAAACATAAAGACAAGCTTTATGGATCTAATTTTTTGGTATATATAACCTTTAGTTACCAGGCTGTGGAATGGAGGTCTAAAAAGTATCCATGAAGATCAATATAGTGAATTGCAAATACATACAACATAATAACTCAGCACTTACAACCAGCGGACATATAAATGCTCAGGTTATACACACTATAGTTCACAGCAGATCATTTTCATGCAATGGTTACAGCTAAACTCACACCAAAGGAAACAGCCTGAGGACAATCACACTGGATTTATGTCCTGTTTCTAACTCTGATTTCAGAGTGAAACACTCCCCCATCCAGCCTCACACAAAGGGAAAGGAAAGCTTTGCATTCTGTTTGGATTTGAGAATAAATAATGGAACTCATCTATTAAAAGAATATTCAGAAACTCCACATTTATGAGAAAAACAAAATTAATGGAATTTCAGATAGGATTAAACATGTCCAGGGTTATGCACTGAGTTTTATTAACTTATGTTCATAAAATTTTATCTTCACAAATTGGCAAATACTTTTGAGATTAACAATGTCTTCTATATAATTCCTCATTCAATGACAACATTGGAGGCTACGATAATTAAAATGCCATTTTGTCATAATTACTAAACATTAGTCAAAACAACGCTGTAAATGTTAAAAATATTCATAAAACAGATAAAATAGAGATGATACATGGACCATGGATCAGCCCTGCACATAATCCATTAGGTTTTGTATTAAAAACCAAGCTCTGGTTTGATGAAAGAAACTGAAGAAATGCAAATCCGTGTTAAACAATGATCTAATACATCACAGCCCTGCTAACAGGCTGCAGTGGTGCTCAGGACAGCAACTTGTTGATTCTGCGCAAGGCAGAAATGAGAACTAAAGTCCTTCCATCCCGCACAAGAGAAGTGCAACAGTGTAACTGGAAACTGAATGCAGACCAGTGATGTTTCCTGACTTCTCCCCATAGAAATCTTGTAGCAGGACAACCTAAAAGCTCGGTGTTGCTACCACAATTACCGTCTGGGGAAATTCATATTCACTGATATTTCCGCAAACAGGGCCAGGAAGATACAGTCACACTTTCCTTCTTCCTGAGGCAGCTGGAAAAAGAACAAGGCAAAACACACAGAGTGTGACAGGCTGAATCAAGCAAGCACCTCACACATGTCCAGATTCTATCCAAAGTTTCCAACAAGAGTAACCCACAAGCACGCTTGAAGAATAATTTTACAATGCCGAAGTGAATCTCATTGTAATAAAACCTCACATCTTTTAAACATTTAATTTCCCTACATTATTTAAGGTATTGCACAAGACCTGAAACCAGAACTGCTTCCTAAAATCCTAACCACTGACTGTATGGACAGTTCATTAAGAGACTAAAAATCCTTGATCCCAAATAAATACATCCTAACACATTAATGTAGGCTAGAGATAATAAGCAAATGACTGTCACATGAAAGAATCAAAAAGATTACTTCCAAGTTTTTAATATTATTCAAAATGACAGTGACTTGCAAACCAATTTGTAATTTTAACTGAAATTTAAATAATCTTCTACAAGTCCAACAGATTCCACATACACGTAACTGGATTCTCCTATAGGTATATTTCAAGCATGCAAGTTCATATACTCTCACAGCCAAACAGCATCAGCGCCATGTTCTTCTCAAATGGCACCAGCCAAAACCAAAACCCACAAACTGAAGTTGCAGTCACATTTAACTGGCCTTCCACTGCACACATAAAAATGAACCCAGCTTCCTTCTAACAAGGTGTTTCTGTAAAACTTCAATCTTGGAACAAGTAATGGAAACTTATGCACAAAAAATGCTTGTAACAAGCCTGTACACGGTTGTCCTTTGACTTAAATACTGATTTTAGATGCAATTCTTAGTACTTACAACATGACAATCTACAAAGAAAATATTATTCTTCATCCTCAATCTCAAAATTAATACTGAATAGGGCCATGCTAATGGCTCCTTTGAAGACTGACTTCAGTGCAGTTCACCTGCGTGCCATGTTTTGAGAACAACTCCCAACCCATTTCTAAACTCTAGTATATGTGCAGAACGCTGCTCAAAATACAAAGACAACACTGGTTTTCCCAAGGAAGTACATTTTTAGGATTCTTGCACTACCACACCTGAAATTCAACATCCATGTAAGGCAGCTGGTTTAAAAATTATCATTAAACAGGCTATCAGATTCTTACTTAGTTAAGTAAAAAATAACTAATTATTACATCCTAGTATTTAATAACACCAAGTACACTGGTGCCTTAAGAACATTTTCTCAGCCAGCTGCTGAGAGGTGACTTCCCAGTCACTTCCTCTACAACCTGAGATCTCACTCTGAACCTGCATCTTTACATGGCTGAGATCAATTTTCATAAATTCTCTGCCATTAGGCATCTATTTCTGGCAGCTTCATGGGCAAGTGCTCACAACACAGAGCCTGCTAATGCATGCCAAGACAGAGACACAGCAAGCACTGTTCCATAACATATTCTGTGTGTCCGCCCTATGGCCTCACAGTGAAAGCATTGTCGAGACAACAATCCCAGCAGTGAGCTCTCCAGCCTGGCACAGACTGCTCCATAGACCTTTACCTACAGAACAATTCCAGGGATGCACTGTGACATACCACCACTTCCAAACAGTAACCATGCAAAATACACCACACCACTTAGAGCTGGCATTCCAAGCAGCACTCTCCCCTCTTCTGGGAAAAGACGAGTAACTTCTGTATTCCCAAGGGAACAGAGACCCACTTCATTCCCAGCTAGTAAAGATGGCAAACAGCTAACAAAAGTTGCCACAACAACAGTAGTAGCACTACACTGGAGACACTTGCAAGCTCTTTTCTCTGAATCAGCAGCTGCAGGTCAAGCTCTTTTCCCCCCTCCCTTCAGGTCCAAGCTCACTTGTCCTTGTGAACATTCACCCTACAAGGTCTCTGCCATCTGCCTACTGTTTTCCTATTATGTACTTTTTGTTTTTTTTCTTTTGCGTTTCCACTCAAGAAAATCATCCAGTCAATATAAGCACTGGTTTTCATGTTTCAGCTCTTCCTATCACCAAAAGATAAGCAGTTTCTCCATAACAGTCTTTCCAAACCTGCAGAAGAAACCCTTAAGCAAAGTCTGGTGATTCTTTTTGCCCTCTGTCTTGAGCAATAAGAATCTGCAACTCACTTTTGTTCAATGAAGACCCAAACTAGGAACCAAACTGTCTCCAGATGACAGTGCAGAGCATTACCCTCAACACAACCTACCTGTCATGGGCAATCTGAAATGACCACAAGCCAACACACCCATTACAAAAGCAACTTCCCACCTTTTCCAATCACCTGTTCTTCATCCCATCTCTGCATAACCATCTGCAAAACCACACACAAAACCAGACTGGGGAACCTTGCCTGCCTGAATAATAATGAAGAATGAGTGGGAAAGTTTCTCAAGTGATTCAGAGGATTCTCAAGTGATTCCTGATCTGGCCCACTTCTGGACATAAAATCAAAGAGAAAAGACTTTTCAGTGGCAGCATTAGGTTAAATACCTCAAAATTATTGCTCAAGATATCAGGGAAGTTTTATGTATTTGGAATAAAAACCTCTTTCTGTTTGCATAAGATGCCTATTAAATGTATGCTAATAAAAATTCAGCCCATCGATGTTTCAGTAGCAAATATCACTCCCAATTTCCAGGTACAAGAGAAGTTATTGTGACGAATTCTACCAAGGGGGGAAGGAGAAGCCTGTGCCCTGAAGTTTCCATAGCAATGCACGCTAAAGGCCTTGGACATGAATCATTCTCATACAAAAGCTGCTGTAACAGCAGCAAGACAAATCTTCCCTGCATATTTACAGTACTTATACAAGAATGCAAACAATAGAGCAACAAATAAATCACATGGACTTGAAAAGTACAGCAGATGAACTAAGTTCACTAAAACTCACATGAAGAGAGATTGCATTTCATCATGTATTTTTTTTTATCAATGATCAAAGCATCCAAGAGTTCACTAGACTAAGGAAAACAAGACTATAAAAGGATGGTGAGCACACTAGATAGGCTAGAGTACAGATGGATTAAAATAGAAGAACTTTTGCTGTGTTTAATGGGACCAAATCTACAACTTGCAGACATCACAGAATCACAAATTCACACTGGGAATGTAAGGAAATAATTTAATTCACTGATCTTACTCTGGGGAAAGACAATCAGTCATGACAGATGTTTACCTCATCTGTTGGTTAAAACACTAACTGATGAAATTAGGGGACCTTCTTGACATGTAGTATAAGTCTGATTACAATTTTAGTCCACAATTTTTCTCCTATAGAAAAAGTCCTTTTCAAAACTCATGGGTAGCTTTTCATACCAGCCATATCTGGGGTAAAATGGATCCACACATGAATCCACTTGCATATTTCAGTTTCTGGAAGATGTGGCTGCTTGAGAATTGACCACACAAAACTTCATATAATCTTCAGCCCACATTAAAAGCCATGACTATTTACCATCAATATGGTATTCTTCACCTGCATTTCAAACACCACCCTTATAATCAAATGTCCACTGTCTCCTCACAAAGGAAGTGACAATAATCCATGCCCAAAAAAACATGCATCCCTATTCTCTTTGAAAGAAAATTCCTCATAGGTAGGTAACAGCATTGGAAGAGTGATGATAGAGCATCTCCCTCTCTCCTCTATTGCTCATCATTCATTTTCAGAACTTGCTGAGGGCACACATTCAGTGTGAGGGTCCCATCTCAGCTGATAGTCAACCCCTTCAAAGGGAAACAGAAAAAAAACCCAACAAAACTCAAAAAAAACCACCAAACCAAATCCGAACGATCAACTTCTGCTGGAAATCTGGTGTTCAATGTCAAAATCAAGGATAGAGAAAGTTTACACTCCTCTCCCTCCAAGGGTTTCGTGTATTTCAAAGCTTTCTTAGTGTGTTTATTCCATCAGTGATTGTCTTAGCAACAGAAAAAGAGAAAGTCAAGAAATCATAGTTGGTAAACTCAAGCCAAGTTGCAGTGTATTTTTGCACTTCCCCTGCCCCACACCAGGTTTTTGGAGCTATCAACGCCACACAGAAAACAACATTCACCTTTACACTGCTGCACTGACCCCATGGCTGTGGTTTTTTTGAATCATGCAAGAATGTGCCACTCATGAGAAAAACATCTTCCTGAATCTATCTGCTCTGTAAGCTTTTAAAACATTCTACTATTTTATTCCTTGAAAAGAGTGTGAGGTAACTCAGTGATCAGGGCAATTTATTGCTAAGAGCAATTAATTTCTGATGCTACAGTACCTGGAATTTGTGAGCTACCACTGTAGAATTTTTTAAGACGCACAAATCAAACTCAAGGACTCCAGAGCACACTCCTAGGGCACATGAAAGAAGAGCACTGCTATGGACATGAAGATCAATTACAGTTAATTGCACAAATACTCATTTTAGCTGGGGGTGGACTCACTCCATAGGTATACTGCTTTACTGCTTTTTTCCTTTATGGGATTCCAGGTCAAGGGTATGACTAAAAAGCCTCTTTCAACTGCCTTACATGTGTAAGATATATACATATTTAAGAGCCCCCATTAGGCTTGCTGCCAAACCAAAGTTAAATCTGAGTGTAACAGCTAAATGTATAATTTTAAGTGTGAAGTAATGGTACCTACAGCTATAAACACTATTCCATTCTTTAGTGTGATTCATAGGAAAAGCAAACAAACTGCTATGGCTTCACTTACGTTAAAGGAATAGCTTGTTTTCTAAAGTAAGTTTACAATTGCATCTCACTGTCACGTGCAGATAAGGTCTGCTAAGTATGAGTAATTCATGAAAACACGGGTTATGTCAGAAAATAAACTTCAACCAAGTCTAAAGTGAAACAAAACAAAACAAAAAAAAAGAAAGAGAAAAAAGAGTAATATGAAATGTCCCACTAAAACCAGACCTTCCTAGACTGTTAGGGCTCAGACAGGCATTTCAAACTGTAACCAGAGAACAATTCTGCTGTCTACCAGGCAGAGGTCTCACAACAACATTTTCACACTATTAAATACCATATATAGATATATTTCTACATATACAATTTAAAATCCCAATTCCCTCTTCTCCCCTTTCCAGAAAGCTGCTTGCCTAAAATTCTCCCTGCAAAACCAAATTCTAAGCTCTCAACTAAATTGCTAAGAGCAAACACTCCTCTGAGTTCACTATGAGAAGAAATTGAAGTATCCAGTAAGGCATCAGGAGACACAGTATGGAAAAAAATTTTTTTCTGTTAAAAACATTCTCCAAGCTACTCCTTTGGTTCACCTGACTGTTTGCCAACAGAACAAAGAATTACATGTTTCACGGTGTTTAGGAATTACAGCCACTGGAAGATTTCCAGATTTCACATTCAGCTTGTAGCACTCATTTCCTCGCATGAATGGGAGCACAACTTCCAGTCCCTGCATGGAAGCATAACAATACTTTACTCGTTGAAAGGAGCATTATTCCAAATCAGCACAGGATAGTGTCCATGTACCTCAAAAGTATTTTCAGCTCCTGATGTCCCCAGCACTCAGGTGGAACCACAGTAAACAGGATATTTGGGAGCAAAATTTGCTATCAGTGGTTAATGGAGAAAAATTAACCAGTACAGCTTCAAGTAAGTTGTACTGGACACAGATACCTGAGTATGAAGTAGCCTGAACCAAAGCAAATATCCAAAAATCATACTGATCATCTTTGACATTGTTGCCACAGAAAACACTGCCTTTTTTTATTTGATACTGAGTGGGAGCCTGGATACGCAATTTTCATCTTGTAACTAAACAAACACACAAAAAATACTTTTTTGAAGTTCCTTATGTTATTGAGAGTGTTGGTTGGTTGGTTGATTTAGATTGGGTTAGAAGTTTTGCTCTAAACTTGACAAATGAAAAAAGATCTGGGAACCTTCCCTCCTTTCTTTCTCAAAGAAAGAAAAAACAAGCAGTCATGAAAAGCAGGGCATGCTTTTGCTGCCAAATATAAGTTTGGACTTACATAACCACCAGCCATGGAAATCCTCTCTAAGAGCAAGATTTTGAAATTGTACCACAAGGTTTTTGAAAATGTGAAAAGAACATCTGTACAATGATGGCTGCAATAGCAGACCCCCACTGAAGAAGTATCATTTCAATGAGTTAAACTGAACACAAATATGTGGAAACACAGATTTGATATCAAGATACAGAGCTTGTTAGTAGCAAATGTTTTACTTGATTTTGTATTTTAATTGTGCCACATTTATTTTAATTGAGCTGTATTAGATCAGCCAGATCAGTTCTTCTAGAACATGGGCATCCTACTGCAGATCAGCCCCAGCAAACTGCTGAGCCAAGGCAAAACCCTGGTTCTATTTCTTAAAACAATTATTACTTTTATCCCTTCTTGACAATTAAATCTGAAGGACTCCAGCTTATGAGAGGATTTGCCTATGCTGGTTTGAAAATAGAAAGCTTGCGGCAAGAAAAGTCTAACAGGCTCCACTGCAAATTGTATCCAGTTCAGTTTACCCACCTCTGACTTCAGTGGCATTAAGAGCTCTGCCAGCGAACCCTGCTTTTTCAAATAACTGCCACTACAATTAGCTTGCGTTTTGATATTAAAATTTATTGATGGACAGGAGAAGAAGAAAGTAGTGGAAAAATCATCGCAGCCCCATTTTTGTGAAGCGAGTTTTCATTCAGGCCAGCAGCTGCACAATCAGTAGGTGTGACGCAAAGATTAAACAAATCAAGATGTGACCATGGCCAAGGTGGGACTAAAATCCTTTTGGGAGCAGCTTACAATTAGATCTGACTAAGCACACTGTAATACACACACCTGTAATCCAAGCTTTGCTGGAGTTAATGTAAATTAAACAAAACTAACCTTCCTATCTTCCTGTAACTAACCTTCCATGCAGAAGGAAGCACTGCTTAATTAAGTTAATTTTCAAAACAGACCACAAGTACTGTAGTTGCTGCAATATATGATAACATTTTATAATATTTTGTGCTACTTCAGTTCCTTCAGATTTGTTTTTCACAAGTAAACTGCACACAACTTTGCTACAGCAGCACAGCCCCACTACAGTACCTGGAGGCACTGGCCATTCATTAACAATAAACCCCAGCACTAGTAACAAATGGGGTATTCAGTGAGGTGCAAGAAGTAGCCATACTGCATTTGCAAGGGCCAAACTATCAATTTGTTTAAAAGATGTTTGAGAATGAGAAAAAAATATAAAATCAATTTGCTGAACTAATTAAAGAAACTGTATTGTCTTTAACTGTCTTCATCATTTATCGCTTTACAAAAGACTTCAGTTTACTGCAGAGGGTAGATTCAAGTTTTGCTGTAGCATCACAAAAATTGCCAAACAAAAATATGAGTACAATGTTTTTGCAGAAGAATTAAAATCAGCAAGTATCAGAACAAGATGTAAATATCTAACTATGACAATGCTCATAAATATATGTATGAGACAGCTGACAAAGCAAGAAAGTTGCAGCTTAGCCGCAAGTACAAACTGACCACACAGGAAGACCTTCCTCACCTAGAAAACTGTTTCCACCTTCCACAAATAATCAAAAGGAGTACTGGAAGAAGGGAGAAGAGAGGAGGTTAAATCAAGATTTGTTACGCTCAATCCTCTCTTGCCAGAGCCACAAGTATATTTCTTTATGTAAATTTTCAGATTCCAACTCTGCAAAGGTCAGTCCAATATTTAGCCTACCCCAAAGACTTCCTGAAACAGCTCTTCTATCTAAATTATCACTTTCAACTATATGAATTTTCAAAAAATAGCCCTTTTTACATTAGGAAAAAAGGCAAATCAAGTGTGGTTACTGTAATTTAAGTCTACAAAGTACCACTGTGCAAGCTGTCTACAGTTTTATGCTAGACAGCCTCATCATGATCCAAGTAACATCGTGCTTCAGGTTCAGGAAGGGCCATCTGGAAAAGTCAGTGGTTATCCTTGGCACAGCAAAGTTTTCTGCAATTTTGATGGCTAAGACCACTTCGGGTTATAAGGGTATCAGTTTACACCCCAGTCATATATGCAACCTGGAGTTTTCAATCACTTGGTGGTACAGCTCTGCGTAACACAAAAGGCTGGGTTTCATTTTATGGTACTTATTCTAATTACAGGAAAAAAATAAAAACTGCTCCAGAATCTTCACCCTAGCCTCCCATCTATGTTTTGATCTCTGTAAGTCTTTTTATACTTAACAGAAAAGTTCATTAGAATGACTATAATCATATAAAACAGGAGGATGCTCCCTACTTCCAATTTACAGTAAAACACATTTCCCTTGAAGAATGAGTCCCAGCCTCTTCCACACAAGAATCCCCCAGTCCCTGACAAAGCCCCATCCAAGTTACACAGGAGATGTCCGTAACCCCACAGCTGCTGCTGCCAGCCCCAGCTTGGTCACAGCTCTCCACCTAGGCTCAGAGAGAGTGCTGCTCTTACAGAAGACCTGTTGGGGCAGGGTTGGAAGCAACCGCAGTGACAGTGCTGACAAGCAATTTCTCTCATGACGCAACATTGTTAGCACAGCTTCGACATCACAAGCTCTTCCATTCAGGCAGCAGACCTCAGACGACCCTACACTATAAGCTGACAAAACATGGGAGTTTCTATAATTTGGAGTTAAATATTTGTCCCAGTCCTCACTGCTGCTCCATCTGGAACTGGAAGACAGTGGTAAGCAAATACCTCCTCTCTGCCTCACAATTAAGAGATTCATATTTACTTTGCAGATTATTGCCAAACAATTAATGTACCACTTCTGACAATGTGTTCTGTAACACTGTCTACACACACAATAAATTCTGTTTTCACTAAAGGAAAAACAAATGAACAACCGAACCCAACCTTCTCTCTCAAACAGTCAGAGAACATCAAAACAAGCTCATATAATTGGACATAGCCTTACTTTTGAGTATTTGCAAAGTGTGACACTCAGACTAACTTTTTCTAAATTTAGGAAAGTGGGATAGGAAGACTTCAGCTCTACATCTGTTAATCTCAAGAACTACAAGAAGGTACTTGGTCTGTAGTAGACCCAAAGCTCTACAAGAGTATCAGGTTACTTTGGCAGACACACACACAGAAGTCAAACTAAGTTGAATCAGTCTATTTTCCAAACATACAAATATGACCAAAATGCACATTGATATAAGCAGAAAGTATTATCATTATTCTTGATAACACAAGAAAAAAGTGTTGGCAGGGGTGTTGGGGTTTTCAGTTCTCCTTTTGCTTTTTTTCTCTTAAGGAATTTTACCAATACATGTTGCTAGGAGACAATAACGACTGTATACTTAAGGGAGACAAAAGACAAGGCCACAGCTCGGGAGAGGGGTCCAGCTGGCTACTCTCTTTTACCTGGGGTTTTCTCGTGTAGGGCAGAGATGCCACGAGATTTGGACTGGGGAAAAGGGGGTTGGGGTGAGAGCCTTTAGCTGTCTTGTCCTCTCAGCGTTTGGAGGGGAGAGAGGCTGCAGTCGCTGTGGGGAGAATTCATCACCACTGCGGGGTCCTGCCTTCTGCTGCCTTTCTTCTACGGGAAAAAGCCCGGGATCCTGAGCCCGCCTTTCCCTGCCCTGCTGGGAGCCAGGCCATCGCTGCCCTGACCCCCCCTCCCACCCCCCCCCGTTCCTTTGCTACGGCTCTGAGTCTTCGCTACACTGTAGCTCTGCACCCCCTGCCCGCCCAGAAGTCCCGGGGTTCCAGCTGCAGCTGTGGAGTTTGATACATCTTGTCTACCACCCGGGATTTTGTGCTCATTCCTGCCGTTCCAGCCTGCCGTTCCAGCCTGCTGCTCCCGAGGGTCCAGCCGGACACCGGGATCAGCTGCCCAGGGGTTTGTGAAACCTTTGTCCCATCCCTTCCCGGATCCCAGGCCACCAGTGCCGCTGCTCCCCGAGCTCGCTCCGGAGCGCCCCCTGCAGCCGCGGGGGAACCATCGCACCTGCCCTGCTCACCGGGAGCCGCCAGCGCCCCTGCCGGCTGCGAGCGGAACTGCACCCGAGGGGAAAGGGCCCGACAGCCGAGAAGGCTGGGACTGGGTTTGTGATTGTTTGCTGTTACTGCCAGAGTTATTGTTGTTTGTTTGACTTGATATACATATACATATACATATGTAAAGAACTGTTATTCCTATTTCTCATATCTCTGCCTGAAAGCCCCTTAATTTCAAAATTATAATAATTTGGAGGGAAGGGTGTTACATTTTCCATTCCAAGGGAGGCTCCTGCCTTCCTTAGCAGACACCTGTCTTTCAAACCAAGACAAGGGGAAAAATGAGCTTCAAGTAGGTCAAGGAACTACCAGCAATGAATCCAGAAAATGTCAGGTATGTTTCATTTCCTCCTTGAAGCAGAAGCACTGACTGAAACATCTCTACTACTTTGCTATATAAGTGAAAAAAAGAAAGTTTAAGGAGTTTAAAAAGAAAAAAAATCCCAACAAAACAACAACAAAAGCAAAAAACCAAACCTTCCATGGAGCTAGAATGAAAAGCTTGAAGTAAAATCTCACACCTGTTATATTGTAATGATATTTCATAGTTCTAGTACTTCATTTTTTTAAGAATAATGCACTGCTATTCACAAAACCAGAAATACAATTCTAAAATAAAAAAGCAACATAATTTGCTTTTTGAAAAGCAAATTCAAGGCAACTTGCATTACTTGCAACTTTAGTTTTAGTATTGCAATACTAAATATTTGCAATACAAAGTATTGCAATACTTTTAGTATTGCATCTTGCAATACTAAACTCCTTTAAACAGGAAAAACAATTAGGATCTACATTACCAATATGTTAAAGAGCAGCTTTTCACTACTGAATAGATCCCACACAGAGAGAATGCACAAAGGAGTATTTGAACACACCATGACTCCCATGATTGCTTCAGTTACAACTGAGGCAGTATAAGGGGGAAATTAAGTCTAAAACTGGGAATTTCCTCCTGTTCTGATGCAAGTCACACCCACATGCACAGGACACATTCCACAAAGTCTCTTAATCAATGGGAAGAAATTACTACTTTACTTAGCACAGAAGGAAAATCCAAACAAGCAAATGTGTATTTATTAGAGGAGGAAAATTTTTCTGAGCATGAAGCACCAAAATGAGATACTACACACAAATACAGCCAACCAATGCAAAGTATCTGTGCCAAAGGCTGGGTGAATAAGGATATCATGAAGCAGGAAACAGAACTTCAGCTTCAACTGTTAGCATGGCACTAAATGCATATAAATAGACTCTAATGCAATTAACTTGTTAAAACTGCATATGATTTACTACAGAAGTCAATTAAGGTTTTACATTATGAGCATTATGATTTCCCCATACTAGTGAACCTACTAATGACAGTATTTTGGATAGACACTTCTTTTTTCCTGAGGTGTCCTCTTAATTTCTATTCTTTTGAGTCATGTGGTGTAAGAGCACACAATCCATCCAGCGCAGACGGGAGAGAGGACTGCTGAGGGGGAAGGCACACTCGGGTGTGAATTTAGTTTCCATGTGAGCAGAATTATTAGCCTGTCACTGGGATGAGTGCAGAGAAGAGTTTCTAAGACAACTAGGAGAGATAGGAACTGGGTTTAGCTAGTCTAGAAAGATACACAAGAAGGGGAGAAGCCCTCTCGCAGGCAAAAGGAAACACCATGTGGGAGAACTATGAGATCAAAATGAGCTAAAACTGTATTACTCACACTAGGGGAACTTACACTCTTTCCCAAACACCAAACTGTAAACTGATCCAATTTCCCCCTCAAATCCAATTTCTTTTTCCAATTAACATCTCTGTAGTCACAGAATACTAGTGACAACACAAGAAGTGGCAGTTCTTCTTCAAAGTTTCACCCACTGTGCTTTTTTTTGGGGGGGGGGGCAGGGGGGATGACACCAAAACCCACACACACAAAAACCAAGTGGACCAGTTCCAAATGTATTACCTAGTATGCTCTTTTCAGTCTAGAGAAACAAGAAAAAGAAGGAGAACATGTCCTACTGCTCTTTTGTACTCACTTACTCTAAACAGTAGAGGTTTAATTAAATGATAATGTTCGGAGACTATTAGATGCATCTCACATGCTGAGCTGAGCCCCCAAACACTGAAATGCTTATTAACAGCAAATTTTCTTAACAGCAGCTGTCATGTCTTCAATATTGCATCACAGAAACCTTTTGGACAAACTGAAGTATAGGAGTCTTCATGTATGGGACTAAATGAAATCTTTATTTGACCAGCATCAAATTACACCCACTTTAAAATTCTAGTTTTATCAGAGAGATATTGTCATTTCATTATGTATCATTTGCCTTCTACAAACGCAGAACTGAAATGCACACCCCAGATTCAGCATCAGACAACAGACAGGGCAAGTCTGTAATATTCCACAAGCCCAGGAATAACCAGGTTCAAAAGCTACTAGAAATCCCAAACAAAACCAAAATATTATTTTTACTGGACAAAATGTTTGCCTTTTAAAAAAGCAAATTTCTACGTAAAGGCATTGAGATAACACTACACAGGAAAGTAAGTTCTCTCCTGTTTCAGGTCATCCACTAATTTGCACCAGTCATTCTAAATACACATCTCATTAATTCAAGCTGTACTCCTTTAATGTGTGATTTAGGCTAGAGAAACTGCAACACAGCAGAGGAGAGATACACTTCTAAAAAGAAGTTTTTCCTTCAGCATTTATTAAATGTCACAGCAGAGTCAGATTACATCTTTACCAGCATAAACCTAACCCAGACAAACTGCCAGTCCAGCCCTGACAGAAGCAGCCACAACAGATTTTTCAGGTGTTAGTAAAAATCATGACACTTCCGATCACATGGATAGAAAGGAAAATACATAAATGCGAGCCAGGTTAACTTCTATTCTTCCCATCTTTAACAGAATTGCTTTGAAATGTGTGAACTGACACTTTAGTATGAATCCTGAACCCATGGAAACAATAGTCTCCAATACTGACGTTAATTTAAAATAATTTCCCTAAGGATTAGGGAATTAATAGCTCAATTCTTCCAGGAAAAACACAGAACTGCTGAGATCAATACTGATGTCCATGCAGCAGCAGGCTCAGAATGACTTAATATATGCCTGGCATCCAGGAATTACTATAAAACAAACACGACGTGGTTTTGAACACAGGCTGCTGATGCCATAGTAGAGGACTCAGCTTTCCAGGGAATTTTACACGCTGGAAGCCTAAATGTTGATCCTTCACCATCTGTTTCTATTCACATTTTCATGTAATGTATGTAGCAAGTAACAAAATACGAATCAAAGTGAGTGACCAGATTTAAGCACTTCAAATAAACAAAACAGTCTTTTCAACTCGGCAACAGTCTCCCACTATCAACATGCAAACAAGTGAAATCAAACTGTATTTGCGGGGAGAAGCAATCTTTTACTACACCAGTAAATACACAGCTGGAGAGACAGAAGCTTGTCAGCATGTAGACATAAGAGTTTTGATATCCTCAAGGGGTATATAAAACACCTGCTTATCAGTTTTAAAAATCACCTCCCACCAGAAGTAGATTTAGCATTTTATCACCACTATTGGAAAACTGGAATAGTTAACTAACATTTGAAAATCTGAAGTTTTCCTCCTTAAGGGAAAAAAAAAGAGTATAGAGCTAAAGACACTCAAAATATACTGAGAAAATGAAAAAGGGATGTCACAGTTCTCTAAGCAGCACCTGAAAACTCCTGTGGGGGAAAAATAACCCTGAGCTGCAAATGCAATGTTTCAGCAATCAATATTTTCATAGAACACTAGCATATTTTCATAAGACTTTTGATTTAGCCATTCAAGGTCCAAACTAGGCAGTCAGAATACATTTTCAAAGCAGTATTCTGTATAATCAAGGGTGTAAGATACCACATATAAAAAAGAGGGCAGCCTCTTTTTGAAGTTATTTCAGTTTTAATTCACTTAACTTTCACAATTTACCTTGAGGGGTTTTTTCCTATACACATACAACATATATGGGAAAGACTTAAAATTATTACATACAACTTAAATTTTCTAGCCCAAATCCTATATTGTACCTGTACCATTTTTTAAATTTCTGAATCCAGAAAACTGTTTAACACTGATAGAGAACAATATTCTGCAATCAACTGATCTCAATCAAAAACTGTTGGGTTTTTTTCAGCCAGAATGCAAATACCTGGAGTCTTAGAAACATTTCAAATATACTCCTTATGTCCCACCAAAACCACTCCTAATTTGGCACCTCTGCTTGGTTTCATCCCTGCTCTGGATTCCAAAGTCTCAAAGCCACCTACAAAAATACTACAGAGCTAAATCCTCCCAATATCCTTCTGTATACCCAGAGGTACTTCAAGCAACAGACCAGTCTGAAAATACCCAAGTTCCCTGAGAAGGCAGAGATTACACTCTGTTGTGCTGCATCTATATTTCTGCTGATATTTCTTGCTCAGAAACAAAATGCTTTCTTGGAAAAGGTTCTGTAGTGAACATGCAGATGTTTAACTGTCCTAAAAATAACCAAGTTCACCCTTGGAACAGTCATAATTCCTGAACACCCTTCAGGCAAAAGCACTCACATCAGAACTAGAACATAAACTAGCTCCAAAAAAGTTACTCAGGAAAATGTAGTAGCAAGATGACAAAGCTGATTTGAATGTTAGAATTTTTGGTTGATTGTTGAAGACACCTACTAAATTTAGACACAATTCACAGGGAGTTTGTCACTTTGCATTGATTCTTGTACCTAAAAACAATATGCTATTTTGAGTTATTAAAACGCTATTTCACTTTCATAACATTATTCAGATTTGATTGTACAGAGTGAACAAAGTAAAATGAAAAATTTAAGAATATCCCTTGATCATCCTTAATGTTTTATTTGAAAACTACTTTTGCATAAGAAGTAAAGCACCATGAGGATGTAGCTAACATAAATTTTAAGCTGTTTTTAAAACACTATCTCATCACTGTTTGGCACTAGGGAGGCTTTTTAAGTTAAGATTTTACGTATGAGCAACTGCAACTTACATTGCACAGGATTAAGCACAACAACAAATATCACAACAGCTTAAAATTTCAGACATTTTCCCTGCCTGCTTTGTTGCCTGTATTTTAAGACAGCTCTAAATCTAAGTATCTGAAATGCAAGAAAAGGCAAATAATCATGTAAAATGAACAAAGTTGGGTAACATTTTAATATGAGAAAAAGAGAAAAATGTGACAAAAAGCTGACAGATATGATTAATGGATGAAAAAACATGAAGATAATTTTACTTCTAAGTGAACTTTTTTTACTCACGGCTGAACACTAGTTTGGTCCAAATATTTTTCTCTAATCTCTCCCAAAATTACTTGTAAATATAACAGTATAAGTCTTGGAAAACACATTTTCAGCCCCAAACCAATTATAAAAATACTAATCTCATACAGAACCATGTACCTCTTAAGGCAAGAGCTCACATTTATTAGTGATGCTGCAGGAGGTGTGGAGATTGCATTTCTGCAAGTAAGAGCCAAGTTCTCAGTCAACAACCAGGTCTTGCTGGCACCTCAGCAGGAAGGTGGGAACAACTCCCTTTTTTTGGAACTGCTGTGCTATCTATAAATTTGTGATGTTCAGTCAAACGGACACAGGTTATTCAAGTCCCTCTTCCTAGGGCACCTGAAGCCCTTCACTTCCAAGACCATGCTCCCTACACAGTCAGTGGAGAAAGACATGCTTCTACCCAGGGCTTACAAGTGTCCTCTGGTCTCTCCATTCCCTTCAGGGTATTTATGCAGTCCTAGAGCTGAAGTTTAAAATTTAATGTGAATAATCACCCCATAATTTCTGATATATTTCTGGTATATACCAGTAAGAATTCAATTAATCTATGTAAGTTTTGTGTAACAGTTGGTATTTTCTTTCTCTGATTAATAACCTATTGCAAAGGAAAGAAACACTGGGATTAAAAGTAGTATGATTTTAAAAACTACATATAAAACACGCACACAATCCCCAAGAGTTTTGGCTCAATTCACCTCACGATGAAGTCTTCTTTCTTTTCTCTTTCAACAGCTCTCACTTACTATGCTCACCTAAGCAACCCCATGGGAAACTATAGACATTACTAAATATTAGAAACTCTGTGGAAGGCAAATGCTGGATTTGACCAGGAATGTGATGACAAAGAGTTTGCTCTAGGTTTCTTTCATGTTTTAGAAAGCCAATTTGCTTTCAGTTCCTTTTAGGGGAACAATGACAGATTCCAGAGATGTAGTCAGCTATATGACATCTTGTTTCACAAAACAGAAAATATGAACCGCAATGTCTGCTCTCCTGGGAACAGAGGATAAATATCTAATCACATAGGCCCTTATAAAGGAAAACATTATCTTTCATTAAGAAGAAAGACTAGAAAAACAGTCTTCTTCAATATTAGGCATTTGATTTTCTGCAGTAAGCGTGCAATGGCAGTACAACCCAGTTCCAGACATGATGCAGTATGAACTACCACAATGCCATTGGTAAGGCTGATGATTTTCATCTTTTTGTATTAAACAAGACTTAGTAATAACTGCTATTGAAGAGAGAAGAGAGTATATGAGATACCCACCAAATTTCAGACAAGATGGAATTTAATTCATCTTGCCTACAACAATAGGAAAAGAAAAAAAAGCAGAAATAGCATCTGGCTTGCAATACACAGCCACAACATACCACAGAATTAATAGTTTTAGAGTCTCCACTATTACATGTGGACAACAAAAACACTGCCATCAGCTTCCTTCAGTGTTGATACCTCCCTGGTATTTAATGCACACCTTAATTAGGTCTCCTAATTTCTCTTTGAACTCCAACCAACACCAAAATAGTCTGCTGGATTTATTACTCACTTGCCAGATTGTGCAATGGCTTCACATTCATTTCAGAGTTACAAAAGAGTCTTCTTTGGGTTTGCAAGACCTGTGTAAGAAACTCTGCTCAGCATGAAACTGCCAGTCAACAGTTCTTTAGGGAACTCATGGCCTTCCCAGTTTCAAGCCCTCCGTTCTGAGCAGAAGGGTCTCTCTCAATGGGTTTCTCTCTTACAGAACACAAATCTAGCTCAGGGCACAATGCTGGTCCTCACCCTGTGCCTCCATAGGCACCAGACAAAACACATCTGGCTTTTTTTTCCTCTTACCTTCAGGAGACAGAAACCATGAATCCGAAGGTCATATATCTTCACTGGTAAACTGTGAGCTACCTTGGCAGTAAGTGTTCTATAAATTTATAAGACAGATAAATTGCGAGCATAAGTAAGCTATATTCCTTCCCTGCCCATCTTTCTGTGCAATTCTAACAGTGTCTTAATTAGCAGCATGAATTATTTGCCATGGTAATACGGAGATATTCAAAGCACAGAATGATAATTTCCCTGAAAGTTCAAACAAAACACTGGTGGGAGATGCATCTCCTGAGACATCATTAGGAAAAGACAAAAATATAAGTGTCTCTAGCACATCTAAGGCCAGACTATTGCACAAGTGAAAAATTTCTTTACAAAACACAATACAGCTACATGAATGCCGTGATGCTTCTCATGGTGAGCTATGAGAAATGTAAGTAACCAAGCCTGGAAAAGTCCAAGCACAACTGTGCTAGCTCCTAACAATGTTCAACCAATTGTCACAGGCAAGTTGTGGCAAAATAGCAGTGTCTGTAGCAGTTGATGACAGACTTCTGATGCCATAGCATAAGTCATTCAGTAGCAATTATTCTCTTTCAAGAGGTTAAACAATTATCAATTGCTAAAAGAAAAAAAAACCCAGCCCAAGCGAATGCCCCAAAGTATAGAAGCCATTCCACCATACAGAAGCACACACCAGCTCCTAACTCTCATTCTGACTGTAGAGATGGAATATGCCTTAGTGTGGAAATTACACCTGGTACAGAACCCAACACCTGTTAATGAGCAAAGCAGGTAACTGGTTACCCTGTCACTAAACTCTGCTGCTATCATGGACTTCCAATTCTCTCTTAATGTCATGAAAACAACAACATGGATCTCAAATCCAACCGACACAGTGACAGAAAGGCTTTCTCAGCCATTCTCTTCATATTTTCTGCTTAAGAGAGTTTTTGTAACTTTCCAGCAGCGAAAGCACAGCTTGGCTGGCAGCAAGGAGGGTCTGTCACTGATCTAAACCAGAGGAACACTTCAAGAGGAATTCAGAACCACATCACTACCGCACGGCAACCAAAACACACCACCTTCCTTCAGCCTTACCCAGCACACCTTCACATTCATGGGACCTTTCCTCTTGGAAAGAATGGAACCCAACTCAGTTTGGTCAATTCCCTAATTTCAAAATCAAAAGCAAGTTCTGATACATTTAAATCTTACAAAGCGACTTGAAAGAAAATTACTTTTGTGGTGCAGGATTTTTATCACCATTTGGTCTTAGCCTACTTGCCTTGTATCAGAAATGGGTGGGTGGCATATCCTTAAGTTTAGTAAGATTTTTTTAAAAAGCAAAAAACAGGCCTAGTTACAACATGCTAAAAATTTAACTGAAGACCATCCCCATCATCAAGACAACATCCACTCAGCATTGATTACTAAAAATATCCCAGCATATTATATACCCAAGACACTTTTAGTTACAAAACATCTACTACTCAAAGCAACTTTTGTTTCCAAAATAAGCACTATGAATTTCTATCAGTTGGCATTTTATAGAGTTACTGTCCTCAGGTGTCTACAACTATAAGAAAATCTAAAAACTTGCTTCATTTTACAGTGCTAAATAGTTTGCACAGAAAAACTACAGGACATCGCTCCCCTGATAAGGCACCACACTAGCTAAGATCTGTCAATTCACATCGTTCCTTCAACTATTTTTAAATTATTTCCTTTGTTCCTCTCTCTGTACAAACTGCCAGCAAAATAATTAACAGCCACAGAAATGAAGGATAAGTTGGATCTTTTTTGGATGATTTGGGGCATTATTCAGTGTCCAGAGAGGTCAGGAGATTCTGTTATCTCACTTCAACAAATTTGGAAAGACTATAGCACTGCAGCCTTTCCAAATTAGCCATATAGACACTATAAAAAGATTGTCATGGAGTTCTAGAATCCTGCTCATCCAAAGCTATCCATTTCCTATACAGTATCAAGATACAAGACATTCAGCAGCAAGTTTCCTAACAGCACTGAAAAGTTCCATTACAAAAAACCTCCAATAGCTGAACTACAATCAGCAAAATAAAGGCTACTATTAGTAACAAGGGATAACAAATTTTCACACTTTACCCTAATGAAAGGAAACTGTATTAGTGTCTTCCACAATTGGAGCAGTTATTTGAACCAGGTTCCAGACAACTGAGTCTTTAACATCAGAAAATACAGCCTGTCTTCTGTTAATGCAATTCAACCTCATCCTAGACACTGTCAGCCATCCAAGTCCAGAAGTGGCATTTTTCTGAATAAGGCTGTTCAGGATAAAAACTCTTTACAACTAATTGCCCAACTCCAACCTTCTCTTCTTGGTCCTCTTACAGCCACATTACCCCAGTCAGAACCAACTGCAGATCCAGGGCTAAGTTCATCTAAAGTGCAGCTGAACCAGATGCATCATCCCGGGCATATTTATTGTCAACGTTCCATCATACACAGAATATTATGGTTGTCATGGCGCCAGCAAGCAGTCAAAAAAGGACAACGACAAAAGAAAAGAGATCATTATGTGGCAGAAAGCAAGGACTCTCAGGATATACAGGGAAATTCCTGTTGGCCTGCACTGCTCTGCCAAGAGCCCCACAGCAATGCTGTGCTCAGACCACCTCTCAGCCCGATCAGACAAGCACAGACTTTGCATGGCCCCAGCGCTCAGAGCATCTGACACCTGCCAAGGTGTGAACTGAACTCACTGCTCTATCACAGCACCAAGAGCTGCCCACTGCCCTCAGATGAACAGTGCAAATAACCCAGCACTAGAGACAGGACAAGCTGCGTCACCCTTGAGGACCTCATGAATGACTTCACCTTGAAAATCTTACTGTAATGTTCTGTAAAACAAATGTGCAATAGTTTCGGCAGCTTTGCTTGGACGGGAAACAACACACTGTGCAAAAGGACTACTTCAATATTGAAGACAATAAATCTTACTAAATCTGTAATCTGACTTCTTATGGGATGCAGAGAGGCAGGTAACAGACTAAACCAAAGAAGTTCAGACCAAAGTATGTATCTCCATCTGAAGCAACACAGAGAACACACAAAAAAGTACATCAGGTTTCCTAATAAGCACACAGAGGAATACCACTACTTGATGCCATATTTGATTACTTGCAGTCATCCAGAAGCTAAAACCAGAAGATGAAGTTGATCCTCTCCAATGCATAGTTTCATTCAAGACACATAGATGATACTTGAGTGGCCTAACTTGCTCTCAGAGTATTACCTAAACAGTCAGTGCATATTCCTGCTTAACTTTTTGACCTTGTGGCCAGCTCCATCCTAGAGCTCTCACTCTAGCCCTACTCCTCATCTTGCACAGGCATCCCAGGCTTCTAATCAAAGCTGCACTCCAGGAGACCAAACTGTCTCAGACCACCACAAAGTCTATGCCCAGTTCTGGACTTAGTCACTCTTGACATACCAACAGTAGAGAAATTCTTCCATCTAACCTTGTTCTAACTATCTGGAGTATAGTACTCACTGCAGTGAAGGACTAATAGAAGAAGGGTTTATTCACATTCATAACATTTCTTTTGTAAGTGACAGAACTGGTCATGCAGAGCAGAACTCCGATAGCAGAATGTGCTGCAAATCCCATCTCCTTGCTAAGTCACTGCCTCCTCACAAAGTGAATGCAACAACTGAAGCAAAAACAGTGGTTCAGAGCAAGAAAGTGCAGGAATACTTGTAGTAGAACCATACAGCTCGTTTATCTGTGAGATATAGGTGTTTTTGGCAATGAATGTGACAGAAAAGGTTAACGTACATACATGCAGGCACCGCTGGGTTAACCCCTAGAACAGCTCCCAGAGAGATACCTTAGCAAGGACTCCAAGGTCTCTATCTTTTCCCTAAACTAGGAATCATCACTTTGTAGATTAAACAGGTTCAAAAATGCAGCTGACCTAACTGATGGAAGAACACTCACCCAAGACTTAGTCTACAAAGACATGACAGTCCCCTCACGTATGGAGGATATTGATCTGAACACTACATTGCTTCCTAGACAAAACACATCCTTCCATCCCAATATGAAAAAAAAAATCTTATCTGAAGGTTTCATTTCCACAGCAATTCTTGTACTTAAGTTACAAATATGCAGAATACCGTGATACTAATAATTTTTTTAAGTTATCGAGCTGTAGTGGGCTCTCTAGTATGAAAGAGGTTAGTTTTTTTTATCAAAAATCAGAAAACAGGATGTTTTCTTACCTATATTCACTCCACTGTTGACTTAAAAAACCAAACCAGAACCACACCTCATACCTCTGACACTTAAACTGGTATTTATTGATTACGTGCTTAGAAATCCAAACTCTTTTTAGCAATGTATTCAGAAGTCAGATAAAAAAATAAAACTAACAACTAATAGTTTAATCAAAGCATTTAACAATCAGGCCTTACAATCAACAAGCCAGAACCAAAGTCAAATTGACCAATATGACCTTGTCAGAAAGAGCAGCTAAGCGCTACTGATGAGTTGATTTACCAAAACACTACAGGATTATATACTTTATCATCACATGCCTGGGTAGAATGAAACACTGTTTTATCAACATTCCATAAAAGAATGACTTAACACCATCAGTACCCAACTACAAATCTTCAGTGACAGTGGTAAAAGTACACTCCTGCGTGAGTCAAAGCCATAGAGTAGTCAGTCTGTCTAGCCAGATTTAAGCAGCTTTCATCATGCTGGCCCTGTATCAAGACAAATTCATGCTGTCAGATGATGGCTGGTGAGATTCTGAAATGAACATGACTATTCACAACTGTACCAAGTCACAAGGGGATTCAGCTGGCATGAAAATACAAAATACTGACCATCAAAACAGGCACCCTGCTTTTGCCACCTTCTACTGAGAGGCAAACTCAAAAAAAAAAGGGTCTTGACTAGTCCTGAGCTCGACTGGCCAGGGCCTGATCGCTGCCTCCCAACCTGTGCGCAGAAGCACAGAACATTCACATACCCAAGTGCCAAGTTGAAGACAGCTGAGTCAGTTCCAGGTACCAAAAACAGGTAGCAGAACAGACAGAGGCTGTTTTCAACTAACTCTTGCCTAAATAGCTAAGAAGCTTTGCTTGTGACAACAACAAAAAGTAGGAACATTCTTTAAAGAGGGTGTTTTGGAAATCTTAAGAAACTTTTTCCAGTAAAGCCCCCTGCAGAGAAGTATTTCTGGTTTATGGCAGACTCTTTCCATCTTTTGATTTAGCTTTAAGGTAGTATGCTTTTTTAATGTTCTGCAAAAATATAAAAAATAAAGAGAAAGAGAACTAGCTGGAAAACTAACACTGGGGTTCTTCTAAGGCACTTAAGTATGATAAAGAGGTTCTTTCTGTTCTGTACCATCTGAAACTGCTTACAGCTGCATCTGCTTTAGAAGAAGTCAAGTTAGCATAAAATTAAAGAAAAAAAAAGTTCAGCTCTTCACTATTTAGCTTTAAAGTTTCCCTTTTCTTGAGGGAAAAAAGCACTCTTTAAACTATTTTCAACATAAAGCTTAATTAGATTCTACTCTTCATCTTCAAAACCCTGCAGAGATCATAATGTTCCCCATGAGAGCTTTTAGCCCTTTGTGGTAACTTCTTGGAGCAGCTATTCAAGTGAAGGTATAGGATCAGCCACCTCAACGAGAGTTCAGAGAGCAGATAATCTTTCCTCCAGCACACAGCCCATCAATCTGAACTTCTAAAAAGGACCAGAGTGACCTTGTGCCATCAAACCTAGAAAGCAAGACACAGACACACCACACCTCACCAGTCTGCAACACAGGCTACAGAAATCCACATAACGCAGCTCTGTTCACTCCTTTGCCTCCTGCTATTTCACCAACCTCACCTTTAGCTAACAGTGACCTAGAGAAGGGACTTCCCATTGACTAAATAAGTCAAAGTCATGCTACACCTACTTTATCTTGCCAAATAGGTCTGACACAGATGATGGTGAGATAAATCACAACTGTAACCTGAAAGTGGAACCAGTAAAATCACTTCTTTGTGTAACAACTTACCATTGAGCTTCGGTTTTATACATCCAATATATCTGCACCAACAGCTGGCTGATACTAACTACAATAATTACTCAGAATTCATGGTTGAACTTCTACTCACTACTAAAGTTTCCAGACAAATTTAAATCAAGTTTTAAACCTGAGGTATCTATCCAACTGGAGAAGGGATGTCAGATGGCCAGGAGCCAAGACACCAGAACTAAGACTGAGCAGAGCCATAATTCAGCTTCTGTGTTCACCTCTGTCCTGCTAATTGCACTACTGCAGAGCACAAATATTTTGTAATGCTGGTTCTTGTCCATGCTGTGCTATTTCAACTGGAGTCAGCTGAGCTTATTATTCCAGTAATGACTGAAATTAAAATAAATCCTGAGGATATACACTTGCTACTAGCTTAACCCATGTAGAGAACCCCTCTGCAAAATGTCACTGCTGTAGAGAAACACGCACCAAATTTACATGCTGAGATCACTTGATTTTTTTGTACCACCTGAAACCACACTGCACCATGAATCCAGGCATACAAATTTTTGCTATTCTAACATGTAGCTGCTATTCGCAGTACTACTGACATGAGAAAATGGTGTAAGCAGAGCTCTCAGACTTCTCTGATTCAGTGCAACACTATCAATTCTTAACATTTGTGCCGATCTCTATTACTCTGAAATATACTTAAAATTATGCATCATTGCAAGTTTACTAGAAGTTATCTTCTGGCTAGTTATCAGATGAACAAAAGGACTTTTAAAAGATACTTCTGTCCAAAAAACAGCAGAGTCCATAGGAATGAAGAAGAAAATTTGGACTTTCAAAATTAGCAAGCAGAGAAGCACTGACTGTGTACAACTAAGAGGTCTGAAGGACGCTTAGTTTTAACAGCCAGTAGTTAACACTGCACAGAACTGGTTTTTTCCTTTTAAATGAACTGAAGAATAATCTAGATTCGAGCCTATTTCTGCAGGTAAGCTTGCCAACTCATGGCTAAAGTTCAAGACTGTGTATGAACAGAGGGTGGAACCCCCTGGATCTCCTCCTGCTTCCCCCACACAACCTCCACTCTGGAGGCACCTGCAGGAATGAGGTTATGGCATAAAAATGGAAGAGAATCATTTCAAAGTCTTTGGCTAAATACCCGCCTCCATGGGAAAATACTTTTTGAGTCTAAAGTCTATGAACTAGCTACAGGAAGTAAAGGAAGAACATCCAAACCTGAGAGTCACAGAAGAAAATATGTGGACCTAAGAGTTCAGAAGGGAAAAAAAAAAAATCAGAATCAAACAGTGTAATTTTCCCTTCGGATTCCACTGGTCAGGGAAAACGCTACCATATATAAACTCTAAGATATGATTTTATCCCTCCAACTTCTACATTGTTAACTTCAGTAATAAAAGAGGAATCTTAAACATAACACTGTGCAGTAGAGAATCATCTTCTCAGTGTGTTCTCCCCTACTTTATGACACTGGCTGTGATGGTTTTAAAGAACCTCCTTTCCGACATCCTGAAAAAAAAAGTCACTTCAACCCTAAACCTGTCCTCACCCGAGTGTAAGGAACGGCTTATTTCATACATTTATTATTTTGAATCCTTGTTGTTGTAGGATATTAACACTGTTCTAGTTTACTTGGTTAGTTATCAGTTACAAAGTATCCCTCCAAAAAGCCAGCAGAACTTTCTGACAGCCCTGTCTATAACATACCACTTAATATGACACACAGATATGGAGGCTATCCAAGGGAATCTGGGACCTGAGGCATAGGTCTGGCCCTAAAAAGAAATACTCAACAGAATCTAATAATGAAGATGACAGCAACACAGCTCCACAATTATTGAGCTCTGGGATAATGTCATCATGGTGGTTCTAGTGGACAGAGAGACACTTAATGTATTGTGAGAGCTGAGCTTCTCTTGGGAAGCACATGAGGGGAGAACCCTGGCCTGGCAGATCAGAGTATTTCAGGCACAGACACCAAAAGATTTAGAAGAAGAGATGACCAACACAAGCATCCTTGGAAAAATTAAAGAGAAAGGCGATCAGCAAGTGTTGCAACGACACATATGCTCCATTAATCTTATTAAATTATCACCTTTCAAAGTTGGCCTGACTGCCTGGATCCCATCCAGCCACACACCAGCTTGTACTTCACTCCACTCAACGCCCATCACTGGCTGACTGGCTGCAAATTTTAATCCTAATCACTGACACTAAAGCAGTGTAGCACCAAAAAGAAAATGTGCACAATTTTTTTTTTCCCTACCAATTTCATCCTTTGTTCTTTGTGGAAACCTTCCTCATATGTCACCAGAATCCAATTAGACTGTTTTGACTAAACAACTTGTGCCAATTGTTTGCTTTTAGAGTATATTACAATGCTTAGAGTCATCTAGAGACATCATAAAATGTCAAAGGGCAATAAAAACAATGGCACCTATGCCACAGATGTTGACACATCGCATTATCAAAATAATGAAATAAAATAGCCGAGATACTGAAAAAGACCAGTCTGTTCTGCTCTTCTTCCAAATTTTAGGAAATAAAAATCACTGCATTTCAAAAAGCATGACACATTTTTCAAAGTACTTTTCGTAGGAAGGTTATTTAAGTACCCATTTTTTAGCATTGTGTTTTAGTGACAAATGATTGAGTTTTCAGCAACTGAATCAAGTATTAAAAATGGTGGCATTCACCAAAACACAACTTATCTCAAAAGAATTCAATATCCCCAATTAATTTTTCTGGTAGTCCCCACAAAATTCCTCAAATTCCAACAGCATCAGGTCACTAAACTCATACCAAAATCCCAAAGTACAAAAAATAAGCAATTTATTGGATCCTACGCTTCAGCAGAAGAAAGAGATGCTCTTAAGTTCATCAAACCTCATACAAACCAAAAGAACACATATTGATATTGGTGGATCCACACACCTAAGCACTCACCTGTGACACAGGAAATCATATTAAGGTCATCTTCTATTTGCGGAAATTCAACCTTTCATTCCTGCAAAAGCAGCCTGAACTACTCCCACAAACTACAGACCCTTCAGTCTTCCAAACCAGGTTTTTATCAAGGCAGGAAGTAGAATCCAGGTCCCTGTCAATCCCAGGCAGAAATGTACGCCTACCTCCTGGCCCAGCAAATATTTACAGTATACTATATGAAGTGAAACAGATTTAAGTGGACACACAAAGCTCAGCCTCTGAATAACACATAGTTTGGTGATGAGAACACTCCCCTGGAAGGTGAGAGATGCAAGGCCAGAAACCCTGGGGGATGGAACTGATCTCCTGTACCCTAGCCAAGATCTCCATCTCCAGTCACTGGGTAAAGCTAAAGGAACCATAAACTTTTATTACCACTGTATTCTGAAAAGGTTAAATGCTGAACTGACAGAAATCCTAATTAAAATAGGTGACAGAAATCTTAATTAAAAGAGGTACTGCACAACAGCACCAAGAGAATATTGATTTGTGTTCTTCATTTTAAAATATTTCTTAAAGAATTATCAATATATTAGTAAATACAGCCTTACAATTAGTAAATACTGAGAGGAGGATTTTTTTTCCTTGTGCTAATCAGTCACTATACATATGTACCTTCAAGTAACTGTAAACTTCTACTAATCCCATGATCTTTGCTTTATTTGTCTTTCAGCCCAGTGCTGTAGACAGTGCCCCCATCGACAGGATACACAGCCTGAGACAGCAAAAGCTCCAGGGAGGGTAACAAACAAGTCAAGTGAGACTGGTCCTGGAAGACAAAGGTATGAACTATAAACCTGATATTCTCAGATTTACTGAGGTTTAAGTCACTTTTCTCATGCCAGATACTCACGTGCATTCATATAATGACATCCTTGTTCTCAGGAGGCTTCTAACAATCGTTAAAATGGAATGTGGCCGGTAATTTCAGTTCCTGAAAAATGTAAGATTAAGGGCCAAACTCCATGTTTTCATGCCAGGATTTCATGACAGGTTTTTGACAGCAGCGCAACAGAATTTCATCTATGTGCTTTGCAATCGGTTGCCTATCAAGTGCAACATTTTAAAAATTCAGGTGAATTATCTGTTTTCTATTGTAAACTGCCTCCCATCCTCAAAACACCTTAATTAGTCAGTTTAGGTCTCCCAACCTAAACTGAGCAAACAAGTAAAAAATCTTAAATGCAAAAAATTATTTTACTAGTACTTGACAAGTTTTGTCAACAAGCTGTAGCTCCTCTTACTCCCTGCCCTCCCACATACACATCTAATCCAGCCAACTAAGGCTTGAAAGCACTACCTCAGTCTTCTGGAAGAAACTGCATTTTACTTCATGGCAAAAGCACGTTAAATACTTAATTGCAATCAAAGCAAATTCTCAGACCTCTGAATCTAGAAAGACTTCTAACACTAACCAATTTGAATTCTCCCAGGAGCAAAGACTGCACTGTACATTTACACTTATTCCAAAACCCAGTAATTCTATTGATTACTCTGACACACCATTAGATTTAATTTCCACACCCTTTGCATTATGAAGAGAAGCTTCTAAATATATCACCATTTCACTCATGAAACATTTGATGGCTAATACAAAAATCATCCCACTGATTATAACATTTAAGAGGGAGTTCAGTTGTTTTTAAGATTAGTGACTCAATACAGTGCCTTCTTTTTTTATTCTTAGCTTGCCCTCCCAGTCTGTCTTCTGATCACCACCCTGAGAGGGCACGCACACATGGCAATCCACATTACTCTTATACAACACTCTCAGAAAGGAAATATTAAAAATATATTCAGCTTTGGTGTAGAAATCCCCTTCTTCGCTCTTCACAAATGAAGGAAGCTGTGAAAATCTTTTGTGCAGTCAAAGGGCAAAAAAAAGAACAAAGCAATCTCTATTGCCAGACCGGGCAACAGTAAAAAGGGAGGGGGTGTTACATCAGGCCTTGAAAAACACTAAACACCTACTAACTGAAGATAAACAAGATACAAGTGGTGCTGTGCCTTCTCAATAGGCTCCAGCACAAAAATTTCACCACAAAATGCTAGAAATCAAGGAAAGACCAACTATTTCACAAAGTAGGAAATCTAGGTCCTGCTGCGTCCATACTCATCCTACTGTAATACTTCCAACCGCTTGGTGCCTGAAGATAAATTTCTTGGTATTTACTAATCTCTTACACACACACAAATGTGTATTTTGCTCTGCCCATATTTATTCCCTCCTCTGCTGTAGCAGAAACTTTTGTCACTACACAGTTCCATTTCCTTGCTGGAGTACAGACAGGAAGCAAGGGGAAAATGGGTATTCAACCACCTCTTTCCTCTCCCATTCCATTCTACTTGCAGAAAACTAATTTTAGCTCTTATTTAATCTACAAAATCATGAGCAACCTTGCCATGCAGCAGTATCATACAGAGCTCTCCTTTCCTTCTATTATTGCAGGAACTTGACAAAGAAAGTTTCTCTACTCTCTACTGACAAGCATTTGACTCAAACACCCTTTTTAAGAAGTCCATATTCTTTGAAAGAGCATTTCCATCTGGCACTTATCCCCCATTTCACATTAAAATTAATTTTTCCAGGATGACAGTATTCTTTTTCACCAGCAAAATTCTCAGCAGAGCCTCCTTTCAGGGTAAGACACCTCTATCTGAAATACTGGTTCAGCAAAACTACTTAAGACACTAAAAAAGAGTTAAATAAAAGTACATATGGTTATAGGTGTAGGCATTATGGAAGAAAAAAAGGAGTTGTCAAAAGAAATACCTTAAAAGAACAGTGTCAAAAGATAACTCATGTATTTAAAACTATGACAGAGATGGGGAAAAAGCGCAAGTTTCTCCTTCTTATAGTATCTTAATAAAATAAAGTAATTGCATTCAGTCCACTTGGAAATCAAAAGAAATATAGAAAGCTACCTTAAAATCTAAGATTCATATTTACAAAACAATAAATATAGCAATATGGGAATTAGTTCTCATCTCTTCAAAACAACATCATTAACAAGACTGTCAATCACTGAAATAAGCCCTATTTTGCATGTTTGCCAATGCTCATGTCCATTAATCACAGCTGGCAAGTATATTTTTTCAAGGTATTTTTAACACAACTGGGACCTTTTTTAAAAAAAAAAATCAAACCCACAATAAGAATTTATCATATCTTATGAAGCTACAGTGGTTCAACAATGTGTGCAGACAGTTATGGACAAAAAGATGTAATCAAGCCTTATGCACCTGGACAAAAGGGAAGCACTACTGCAGCCAGGAACCAATTCACATCCATGCAAAGACAGGGGTGTGAAAGGATTTTTCTTAATGCCAGATTATGTATTTTCAGATGTGAAATAAGGTATGTACAGCAGCTGGACGCTACACCACAGAACACACCTGTTCTTGGAAAGCTGCCTTTGCAATACAGAGAAAGGACCAGGTCTGGCAAATGGACAGGATGGGATCAGCCAACTTCCAAACTGAACTCCTGCACCAGCTCCTGGGCACAACTCTGCTGCACATGAGCACCAGCCTCCTCAGGTGACAAAATGCACATTTTTCCTGAAAATGCTGAAGCACTGGCCAATTTTATGCTGAGCTGCATTACCACAACTGCAAATAAACCGAGAGAAGAGCGTTGCTAGAAGTGTAAGTAATGAAATATCCACAGAGAAGAGAACGTGAGTGAAATTGGATTTTTGCTCTGTCCACTGCTCCCACAGCTCCCAGGCAAGGCTGATTACAGGTAAAAACACAAAGTGACTGAAACCTCAGATCCATGAGGACACCATTATGAATAGAGACACAAAATTACAGTGTTTTAAGACATAAGCATCACGTCCTCATTTTGCTACAATCTCAGTACTGCAAGAAAGAACATCCACTCTTCAGATCCGCCTAGCATGCAGTGAACACCTTAAATCCCAATTTCATTCTCCTAAAATACACAACTTATAGAAGAGCAAATCCTTCTCCCACCTCTGTTAAAAATCCTCCCTTTAGACTTATTACTATGGCAAAGACACTAATTAAAAAAAACAAAGGAGTTAAGATCAAAATAACGTACAAGTGACATTTTGTTTCATTTACTTCTTTCAAGAAAGCTGACAAATTGCAGCGTTTATGAATCTGCAATTTCATTCTGCAATTAAAACACACTAAGACACATTTGGCTGAACTACATTAAACTGCCTAAATCTGTATCAATATTCATTTACTGTGTCAATATGTAAACAATCTTTTAAGTCAAAAGAGTTGTCTTTTTGCTGCTGTTTTAAAGCGAAGCAGACCACTGCCTGAACTGAGCTTGTGAAACAAAATAAGAACATCTAAAAAGCAGAAGACCAATACAAATATTGGTTCTTGACAGAGAAGAGACAAGAGGGAAGAAGGGGCTGCCAAAGTCTCAACTTGTGGCAGAACAGAAATCCCTCCAAGTTTTGAAAAGTAATGGGACCATTGAGAATAGGGATATTCGTTGCAAATTCAATCCCTTCTCCAGATTCAGCACACGCCAAGGTCAAAAACTAAGATTTAACTCATTTTTCAATAAGGGACTTATTTCAAAACAAGTAATTTTTTCATAATATCTAAGAAAGAATTCTGGAGGATCTCGCTGGATTTAAAATGCAGTGAGAATATCACAATAAATTGCTGCAGTGGTCAGGTCATTAGAGATGATGCGCAGGTAAATTAGTTGAGATATTTTGGCTGTGATCCACAACAGTACAAAACCCCCAGAAATATAGAAAGAAACTGCACCCTGTCTCTTTGATCCACTGCCAGCTAGGCCCGAGACAGTGTCAGAACACAGAAAAAAATGCCCTCTCATTTGCTATACTTCATGTCTTTCCACAGGAACTGGTCTCTTCCTCGTCGTTCTATTTCCTGTACACAGACCAAGCCTATTGTCACTAGGTGAAAACACACACACATGCCACGGACTTACCAGCCTGCGCTGGCATAAATCTCCCTTTAGGCAGAGGTGACCTGCAGCCTCACAGCCGTGAAGGAGGTCCTGTCCCTCTCCAGGCCCGGCGGATCACAGCGCCGGCCGTGCAGAAAGCAGCTAACACGGAGCCCTCCGGGGACAGGGGGTGACAGCCACGCCAACGCTCCCAGCGATCCTCTCGTGCTGACCGGCTGCCGGCAGGGGGGATCCACACAGCCCGGCCGCCCCGTCCCTCCTCCCTTCCCCCTAATCCCTCCTCCTCAGCCGCGCTGAACCCTCGGCCCGCAGCCCCTCCATGCCCCGGCCTCCACTGCAGCCCCCACCGCCGGTCCCCGCGTGGGGCCGCGCTCGGCCCGGCCCGGCCAGTTCGGACCCCCCGCGGCCTCGGCCCCGCGGCTCACCAGGAGTAGGTCTGCTCCGCCATGGTTGCGTCTGGGCAGCCGGCGCTGGGCTCTGCGGGGCGGCCGGGCCCGGGCTCCTCCTCCACCTCCTCCTCCGCCTCCTCCTCGCAGGCTCCGGGGCTCAGTGGCGGCCCCGCTGCGGCTCCCGGCCCAACATGGCGGCGGCAGTGTGGAGGGAGGGGAGCCGAGGGGGGGTCCCCGCGCGGGCGGGAAGGGCGATGGTGGTGGCGGGGTGGGTGGAGGCTCAGCAGCCGCGACACGGGGCCGCACTGGGGCGCCGGCGGGACCTCATGGCCGGCGGAGCAGCGGCGGCGGCGGGGCAGGGCGGGGCGGGAGGTGGTGGCACCGGGCGGCCGGGCCAGGCCGCGCCGCGTGCCCGCGCTCGCGCACCGCGGGGGAGGAGCCACGCCGAGGGGCGGGGCCCGAGGGCGCGCAGGATCACGTGCCCACAACACCTTCACGTGCCGCCGCCGCCAGCCGCGCGCAGGCGCTGTGGGGCGCGGGGAGGACGAGGAGGTGCCGGTGCCGGTGCCGGTGCCGGTGCCGGTGCCGGTGCCGGTGCCGGTGCCGGTGCCGGTGCCGGTGCCCGTGCCCGTGCCCGTGCCCGTGCCCGTGCTCGTGCTCGTGCTCGTGCTCGTGCTCGTGCTCGTGCTCGTGATCAACCCCGCGGGCGGGCGGGTTCGCTGCGGACACTCCCGCTGGAGCCTCGCCGCTCGGGGTACCGTGCCCGGCGGCCGGCGGGAGCGGGGAGTTGGACGGAGCTTCCTCCAGCAGAAAAGCAGTGCGAGCTGCGGGTGGATTTTGGGGTTGGGGGCTTCCGGCGAGGAGCCGCGACTCCTGAGGAGAATCCCAAGCCGTCGTTTCCTTTCCCGCAGCGGCCCCCCCGCCTCGCCGCAGCAAGCGGGGCAGCTCCCCCGGACTTGCGGGGTGCCTGGGGACGGCGATCGCGGCTGGCTCGGCTCGGTCCTGCTGGCCGGAGAGTGACCCCGGTGCGCTCGGGGTACCCCTGTAACGCGGGACCCCGGGGGCTCCTCCTGCTGCTCTGGCACGTCGCTGACCTCCTGCATCCCGCAGGAGTCCGTGACTTCCTAGGAGTTTGCGTTGCCGCTGTGGCGAAGGGTTCCTCTGAACGAGAGTTGGGTGGTAAATGCACCGTTCAGGTAAAATATTTTGTAACTCCGGTGTATAATTCATCAAATGCACAGGTGTTTCTGGAGATTGCTGTATTTTTTGAATTTGTGATCTTTGAAACCAAGTAAAATCAATAGGATCAAATGCTAAAAGTGTGTTTTTAAGGAAGAAAAGAACCTTCCAGATACTTTGACCAAATAAAAATCATGTGCTTCATTTTATTGCCAGCCCTATACTAAACCTGTGCAAGTCCTAGGCAGAGAAACTGCTGCTTTGATATTGGTCTTGCCTTTCTCCTCCCTGGTTTCTGCTGCCAAACCTTCAGCCCTTCATTATGTTTCAGCCAAATGCAGAACTAGTGCTTTTTCCTGGGTTTGCTCACGTGAGTAATCCTTACCTCCTGGGAGTTCACTTGCAGCAATTTTGTGCAAGTGGGGCTTTGCAGAGCTTGGATCAATTGTTCCAGTCCAGCTGTGCATTCCCATTAATTGTCCCTTTCAGTGTGGGAGGGAGACCAGCCAGTTTGAACATACAGTTAGAGGTGATGTAACTGTATCAAATATAAATAGAAGAACAAATGCCTAGGGCTGGTAAAATAGGTATTTGTTTTAAAAACACGTATGAAGAAATTCTATACCTCAATAGAATTTTGTTAAAATATTCCAAAAAATAATGGGTCATTGGGACATTCTCATTGCATCTACAGGGATGCCAGATGCCTCTGAAATTTGGAGCCCACTTTAGTTTGTTTCTATTAGTGGATTAAATAAATTATTTTCATGTTGTCTGTCTCATTTATTTTCTTAAATGGAAAAACCTTTGGCTGGTATGCAGTCATGACAGAGGACTAAAAGTAAGGAACATCTCTGTTCATCTTTGTTCTGTCACCAGTTGCTGTGTAATCCTGGGCAGGTCACTTCATCCCTGCTAGCTCTGCTCCATCAGTACAGAGGAAACTGCAAAGTGTTGCAGCCACCTGTAGTTTTGGGGAACTGCAGCAGGAAGATGCTGCACACGCAACACAGGTTTACTTGGTCTCGGTGGAGGGAATGCCCGGGATTCCTGTGCTCCAGTTAAACAATACTCTTATTAAGATGGTGTTGGGCTCTGAGGGTTTCTCCCCCTGTATCTTCATGCTTTCAAAACAAGTGATTTGGGTTGTGTCACTCTGATTTTCACAGCCCTTTGGCTTTATGGACAGGAATGACCTTAGAGCTCCCAACATAATCAGCACTTTACCCACTTACCAACATCTGTTTGAGAATTGGATTTATCAACCATGAGGTGGAAATGCTCTAAGTACTGTGACTGACAGGTCATGGGATCCCTGCTGAGATCAGTTGTGGCAGCTGGGTGTGCTGGAAGGATGAGAGGGTGAGGAATGCTAACCTTTCCTCCCATCCAGTTCAGGCGGGACTACCTCAGGCTGGAAAAACTTCCTCCCCTATTTGACATCTGCCCTTGGCATGCACCCGTGCACAGTCCCTGTGCCCATCTCAGCTCCGGAGAGCTTTCATGGATATGACACACAGAGAAGGGAGGAGTCATGCTCGGAACTGGAGATCTGGAGTACACAGCCCAGTCAGTCAGTATGGGGGGAAACTCTGGTGTTCCCATATACACATATCCCCCATCTAAAAAAACACTCAGGCTCCAGGTAGAATTTGCACAATGGATAAGTTCCCTGCTTTTGTTCTCCTCAGCACAGCAGAAAGACCTGCAGAAATGCTTAGATAACTAACAAATGATTTGGAATCCTCACTCTCCTGTGGTGCAAACCTGAGTGTCTGGAATGCCTGTCTGTGCTATCCTTTTCATTGATTATAACAGAGTAAATGTAAGAAGAGAAAAGAACATCTCTGTCCTTTTAAATCAATGCAGGGAAAGATAAATCAGGGCTTCAGCCTTGTCTTAATACTAAAGAGCCTTTCCTGATTTTTTTTCCTGAGAATAGGATGTAAAACTGATATTGGTATCTATGAAACAATATCTCTGCTTTGTGTTCATATTGAAATAGCTTCCAGTTTCTCAGTCTTGCAAAATTTCCAGCACATTAATTTGGCACAAATGATTTATAGCTGATGAGCAATTAAAGTATAATTTCTTTCCAGCATCTCAGGCTTTGTGACTAGACTATTAAATAATTTTGCAAGCTTGCTCTATCATTACAGGATAGAGGTGGGATGAATTCACAGGAGAAATTTATTCCTCCTAGCAGACACAGCATCTGCTCTCAGTGAAAACTGGAGCACTGCTTGCATTCCCCAGATAATTTTCTCAGTGTATCTTTCGTACAGTCTTTCTTTGGACCTACAAGAGAGCTTTAGTCTGAATTTCAGTGACAGTTTACTCTGACATTACAAACTCCTCCCAAAATACCTGTTCTGCCTGGAACCTTTGATGTAGACTAATGCTTTACTTAGACCTATCAAGGTATTTCAGAACTAGCGGCAAACAAAACCGTTTTTAAAATTATTTTTATATTTGGAAGGGCAGCTCTCAGAGGCAAGTGTGGTAGAAAAAAATCAGATGAAAGTACTGGCTACAAAGAGTCCTCACCTCTAAGTTGTTTAAATGTCAGCAGATGACATTTAGCTAACCATGTCTTGATTCTGCTATAATGGAGGTGGAAAGAACCAGAGGAGCTTCATGTAGACACTTCACCTTTCAGGAAAAGGACATGACAGGTATAGTTGTCAACCCTACTTTGTTTAGGAAGGAACAAATAGCATGGAAATGAGCAGAAAAGGAAGGAAAAAAAACCCAAAAATCAAGAGATCCACTTATGACCGTATAGGTGGAAGCTGCACTAGGCTATTTGCTTGTAAGATCCTTGTGCGATTCCCCTTTATAAACCTAATTAAAACGTGCACTGACCATGTGTGACACGATTCTCTTCACTACCACCTAGTGGGAAAGTCCTTCATAACCCAACTCCAGAGCTCCTGCTCTCCACCCTCACGCTCAGCCTGTTAGAAACAGGGTGTAAGTGGAGGGAGAAAATGACAGATGACTGGGAAGGGGGACATAGCCTTGTTTCCACATACAGGTAAATGAATGTGTAGAGAAAGTCTGTAATTTAAACCCATTCTGCCCCATGGATTTACCACACCACAACTCCAAGCTCTGCATCCAGCCCAGCCCACTGATGAAAAAACCTAGCTTCCTTCTCGGTAAAATCACATTTTTCAATTATAATCACATATTTACACCACAGACTACTACATTCGAACCTAAATGGGTATATATGAAACATTAAAACCATGTATTCAAGCAAGTCCTTCCCCACTGAGATACTCAGGGTTTGCACAAATAGCTGAAATACAACCCTATGAAAACAACATATAAATGACAATTATCTCAGATTTTTCACACTCCTGTGTGCCTTTTGGAACTAAGCTCCCAATGCACAAATAATAATCAGTTTTGGTACTCATGTAGCTTTTTTCCCCCCAATAATAGAAATAATAGAAATAACATTATCATAATAGCTCTCACATTTCAAAGAGGGGATTATGTTAATGTCATTCAGGCCAGTAAAGCATTTAGCAGTCGCAGCAGGAAGAACAGCAAAATGGTAAAGAATTATTAAAAGAACCATTTCTCTGTGTATCATTTGCCAGTGGCAATTTTACCACCCTATTCAGGGAACTATATGGGCTCCCTCTAGTAGCACTTATATCATAAATATATTTAGGCTTTTTTTCCTTCTCTGTATGCTCCTTGAAGCCACATTACACTGGCTTTGTACCAGCAAATGACTGTATTTTCCATCATGTACACTTAATAACAGATATAATTCAGTAAACTAAGACATCAGAGGTAAAAATGGTGTTGATACAGGAGTCAGGCTTTGGGAGTCCATTTTGCCTTCCATGCTGTTTACAGGACTCTGCTGTCCCTTACTGTGGGTTTGCCCTAGTGCAATAAGCAGAATACAGACCAGTACATGTCAAATAAGAATAATGTTCCTATTGTGTAGCCATTCATACTCTCATGAAGTGTTTTCAGTGTTGAGTAATTCACTTACTTTATTAGATACAGGGGAGAAGAGATTACTTTGAAACAGTTAATACAGAACCAAATACTGCAAACATGAGAAAAATGAGCAGGTATCACTTGGTGTCTTCAAACTTTTAAGTTTCCCCTGCTACAATTACCAAGATCATATTAACCAGAGTGACTTCAGAAGCAAGCCATGGCCTGGGAAATTGTTACAATTAAGGAAATCAACATATAGTAAGCACTGGTAATAGATGAAAATGGGTACAGGAAATCCAAGACCCCTTATTTCAAATATTCATCCTCAAGGCACAATCGCTGAGCACAATTCAGCTACAGGAGAACATTGTCTGGTTATGGCACTCCGCAACTGAGCTCTTCCTCCAATAGAACTATAATCTAGCTGGTTAAAGCCTCCACCCTTGTCCTATGCTATTCTCTCATCACCTCACAACTGCACTTTTAATAATCTGAGAATATGATACTGCAATCCTTAACACCAGGCTATAAAATAGGGAGGCTGGCTAATTCACATCAGGAATCCCCTTCAGCCTGACCACTAGCTTTTTATAACATTTAAGAAACACTGAAAACCTCACTGGTTTTCCTGCACTGAGGAATCTGAAATACTTAATGGGGCTGAACCAGTCACTGGCACAGCCTGGCAGGTTCCAATAAATGGAAAGATGAAAGTGGGTAAATTTACTTGGTTTTTTGCTAATTGTCCAGGCTCCTGTAGTTTAAAATGGACAATTCTAATAGACCAAGGGAAAAAGCCCTTCAGGATAAAGTGATAGAGAATATTCACCTCTTCCTCAGTATTTGAAAGGTTTCCTTGTTCAGCTAAGTGTTCTCCACATGGCATCCAGTTGTAGCATTCAGGGAGGTCCTATCATACAAACAGATGTTCATTTCTGGTTTTATAGACTTCAAAGTTCACTGGTTTCAAAAAATGCTTCTACAGCTGAAGGTCTTCAAGCAGCAGCATCAGGACTTCTGGGTGCATAAGGAATCCTTGAAACCACATAATATAGACATAATTTGTTGCTATACTTTCTTCTCTTTACAGTTTCTATTGACAAATATTGCTGTTCTTTGTTTAACCTTAATGGTCTGTGTCCCCATCCCCCCTCAAACATTCAACCAGTTTATATACCAACAGAATATTGACAATATTTTAAACAAGAACAGTGGTAATATTTTCCACCTTGGTTTATATAAGAGATCACGATGCCAAAGAGAGGCAGAAATAAGTAACACAGAATGACAACATCTCCTCTGTCACATACTGCAAGAGCTCCACAATCTGTTGTGTCTGCTTGCAAAATCCTTGAATTATAAGGACATAGCATGCAGAAACTGTATGTCATGGTTGGATACTGTAATTACAATTGAAAATTACTGTAATCAGCCAGTAATGTTGTCATGTCTACTGGCGGGAGAGGGGGGGGAAATAAAGGAAAACTGTAATAACAAATAAAATGTGTGAAAATTGTATCAACACACTGACAGTACAATGCCAAAAAATGCTCACATTCTTGAAGTACTCTTTATTAAGAGTATGACCCCAAAAAATCTTTAGAAGCTGAAGTTGTCTTTTTAATGTTCACATGAATATTTCTTACAATAAATGTTTTTACATGGACTCTGAATTTTTACTCCTTTTTTACTCTTTTTACTCCACACAAAGTCGTCTGTATCCATTAGAGCTTTATTAACGCCCTGCAGGGAGGGGACGTGGTGCTCTGATCGAAGACCAGATCTGAAATAAAAGACAAGAGTTAACACAGTCCTGCCCGGGGCCTGGAGGGAGGAGGGTCCGTCTGCAGGAACTCTGTCCTGCAGCTGCTGACTCAGGAGCCTGGAGAGCTTGGCCAGTGGTGCCCACAAAGGAAAACAGGGGCCAAGGTCCTCTGCAGCATTGTCTTGGGACACTGCCCGGTCTGGGGAGAGCCCTACCAGGCTCTGTTTAGCTCAGGCTTGATGGGAGTGTATAGACACAGGCAGCTGCCCCTGGCAAGCCTCCACTGAGAACAGCTTTATATCCTCCAAGGAATCATTTGCATGAGACACTCGTGCATTGAGTCCACATGTGCACGTCAAGTTACTCCCTAATTTAGCCACTCAAAGTAGATACATTCATCTATATCATTTCAGACCAAAAAAGACAATTTAGTCATAAAGACTCCTGGAGAACTGTATTAAGTGATTCCAGCCAAGCCAGGGATTATGATTAGGAAATCATCCAACAAGTGGGAGCAGAACCTCAGAGCAGGGTTGGTATCAAAAAGAGGTGGAGGTAGATGATAAAGGGGAACCACAAGCCTGCCCAGAGTACGTGTCAGAAGCAGCAGGGCAGTTAATGATAGAGCAGGGATTCTGAGCATGACCCAACACCCAGGGCTATCCCTTATCAAATACTTGAATCACAAGCTCAGAGGGGCAAGCCCTGCAATCCCTCAAATTATGGGGAACAGTGCTCCTGCTCATAACTGAGCAATAAACATAGCAAGTTAAAATGGAGGTACTACTAGTATTTGCACATCAAGATACCCAGCAAGCCAAAGTCAGAATTGAAAAAGTCACTTAAGACTTGATGATCTGCCACAGAAGTCAGCTGGAGCCTCAGAACATCCTGCAAGTCTTGGGAATGTAAAGCCAGTGGTTGCTTCCCCCTCTGCTGGGAGTTGCACAAAGGGCAGTGCAGCTACCAGTGTGGCTCTCTCAGCCCAAAGGCCTGACACTGGCTGTATTTCACCACTGCCAGAGCTCCAAGCAGGTTCTGCGATATTCCAATGGCAGCACCTTGTCCTGAACCATGGGCAGCCAAGCACAGCTCTTCCTTTTGGCTACTCCACTTCCTTCCTTCTCCAAAACTAGTGAAGCCAGAAGTAAGCCATGCTTCTCCATCCCCACCTTCCTAGTTTTCTTTCCATAGCTCACTTTTCCATGCTGCAGACTTTCTATCCCTTCATTTTCTTCTCCTTCCCTCTCCTGCTTCCCTCCCTTTCCCCCTCCCCCTGCTTTCTCTCCCTCTGCACTTTGTGAACTGCAGCGGCAGTGCTGAAGTCCAAAGTTCAGTAACTTGCTAAAGCACACAGATAAATATGAACCTTGGAGAATTTACATTTGCTCCAATGTAAACAGATAGCCAAGGGTCCCTTTATCAGCACTGGCTCAGGACAGTCGTGGGGGGTCTGAAGTGGCTCAATTTTGTATTTTGTTTTTTTTGGGGGGGGTGTAAAGGCGGGAGGCTGTGCTGTGCCCACTCTCCTGACAGTCGGGCGTGTTACCTCAGGAACATGGTGTGAGGAAGCTGGAAGCAGGATAACCCGAAATTCAAACCCAAGAGACACCAGGCTGAAGACCATGGTCTCGAAGCTGACTCATCTCCAAGTGGAGCTGCTGGAAGCGCTGCTGGAGTCGGGGTTGACCAAGGAGACCTTGATCAAGGCACTGAGTGAAGCAGAACCCTACGGGCTCCAGAGTGAAAGTCAGCGTGCTATCAATGCCCTCCAGACTGAGAAAGGGGAGCCCTGTCCCGACATCCCCAACCTCCCCAACGGAATGGGGGAGTCCAGGTTATCAGAAGATGAAACCTCAGATGACGGGGAGGAATTTACCCCTCCAATAATGAAGGAGCTGGAAAACTTGAGCCCTGAGGAGGCTGCTCACCAGAAGGCTGTGGTGGAAAGACTATTACAGTAAGGACAGATTTACTGCTCTTCTTTGCTGCTTTCTTGCACTCTCCCTCAAGCTCTCTTTTCCTTTCCCCTTCTCCTCAGTGTCCCTAGTATTCACAATTGATCTAGCTGCACAGTCTTCATCTGTGCCAGGACTAGCAGCCCCCAAACACCCCCAAATGCTTTATAAATGCTCAGATTTTCCTTTTATCTCGCTTAAAATGCATAAAGGAAGCTATGGAGGACTAGCAGCCCCCAAACACTAGCAGCCAGGACTAGCAGCCCCCAAACACCCCCAAATGCTTTATAAATGCTCAGATTTTCCTTTTATCTCGCTTAAAATGCATAAAGGAAGCTATGGAGCGTAATTACGTATTTGACATGCTTATAGCATCAGGCTTCAGAATAGTCCAAGGCCTGTATAACTCCCATCTCTCTGACTGAATGCTAGGATATAGGATTTAAATTTTTAATAGAACTCACAATTTCAGTCATCAGGAAAGAAAAAAAAAACCTGGTCACTCTGAACTGGTGCTATATTTGTACGGATGATACAATGAAGTTTTAATGTTTCCCTGCTGTATTTAAGGAGAATGATATTGTTAATTTCACTGGGGTTCGCTATAGATTATTGACCAAAGAGAAATCAAGAGACCCCGTCCTTGTCGTTCTTCTGAGTATGAAGTTCCGTGACTTCACTGGGGATTTTTCTTGTAAAAAGCACACACCAAATACATGCAGAGGTTAAAACCTGGACAGAACACTGCTTCTACCATCTACTGCCTGTCACAATTACAAAGTACGTACACAGCAACAGTTACAGGGTTTGCTGCCACACAAATTTGCCTTTGCATACAAGCATTTTTGAGATCAAAAGACAGGGAAAGTTCCCTGAACCAATGGCCTCACAATAGACTCAGAGAAACATTCATTCATCTTCCCATTTGGGATTTTTACTGGGATACAATCCCCGTGGGAGACCCAAGAGGTTTGTCCAAGCAAGGATCAGGCCCAGCCTACCATCTATCACAACAGATTCTTGCCTGTTTTGGGGCTATTTTGAAATGACAAGCTGATAGAAGACAGAGGTGCAGCAACATCCTGCACCTAAAATCTTCACTAGAAATCCAGCTAGGGAATTTCTCAGGCTTTCTGATCACTCTCTTTCACGTGCAAAG